>NW_026623242.1:4022934-4177094 GCF_030028575.1 Malurus melanocephalus
TCCCAGATAATATGTCAAAAGACCTCACTGTCCCTATTATGTTACCTGTGTGAAATCTCTGGATGACTGAAATTTGAACCAACAGCTTGAAAAAGAAATGAGCAGATACTCACTTCAGCTAAAATAGGGAGCACTGAATGTGATATCATGTAATATGTTGTAAAATAAAGTGAAAAGGAAATGRCTCATTATTGCTCATCATTTTTTCTTAATAACTCCATATGAAATTAATAAACCTTAAACCCCCAGGTTTTAGAAATTGTTCAAGATAAGAGTCAAATGATAGGTAAAGGGAAATAGGAAGGACCAAGCATTAGGGCTTCAATGACTTATGTTTATCTATTATCTAAGCAGCAGTTCCTAGATTTAGTGATCTCATCTTCTAAGCTGCATATTAAGCTGCTGCACTGTTAGTTAATTATGTTGAAAAAGCTAGGAGTTCTTTTTCTGGCAGTGTTGAGCAAGTTGAGTCAAGTGTGTTTTTTGTGGCATTGATTTTTTTGCACCATCTCTGACCTCTAGCTTTGGTTGAAGGGAATCTCAGCCTTGTCAGGAAACACCAGAATTCTGCGTAAGTATTGAGGTTCCTGATCCTTCACTTCCAAAGGACTCCAAGGTTTTCAACTGAGATAAAAGGAGAGGGCTGGACAGACATCATCTTTGCACAGAGAAAACCTGAGTTCAGATTATTGTGAAGTAATTAAAATATGGAGTGGGGTTCTAAGTGACTCAGCTATGTGGTTACTAACTTCTTTTGCAACAGCAGAAAAATCCCAGAAGTGCTCCATCCTTCATTCTCTCTGCTTGCTCTTTAGAGTAGCAAGAGGGCCTCCTCCATGTAAGAATGAACAACAAATATTCTCTCAAGAGACACAGAATTGTTAATAGGAGTATCCTCCAGATCTTATTCTGGAAGTCACATTGCACTTCCAAGATTGGCAGCTGCCAAATACAATTGTCTTGTCTTGGCTGAGCTCCCCAGTGTTGGAGGTTTAGTGTTACCTCCTTGCTTGTGCAGCTTGAGGTGCATCTTCTGCTCTCTTACAAACTCACGATGATAATTTTATTTTGGTTACCAATAAAAGCTTTTCTGCAGAAACCCTGCCAAAACAAGCATAATTTCATAGTATTCACGAAGGAAGAAACTCCCCTGTGCCTACTATAGGCCATGATTTCTCTGAGAATGTCAAGCCTTGCATTAGAGGAATTTGCATGTAGTGGTGCTGTGTGCTGTGACTGTCAACAGAAATGCAAAGGCTCGTGTGCGCCTGTCCCTGAGTGCTTCAGTGAGCAGCACAACATTTACTCAAACTTCTGTTTATAAAGAGATTGTTCCAAGCATTCAYCCTTAGTGAAAGGTCTGAATGTGAAGCAGTCAGATGAGGGGAAAAAAGAGAATATTGTTAAATATATTTACTTTGAAATCCCCAAAGGAAACTTCATTTCAATGAGCCTAAATGCTTTTCAAAGTGGCAGACTAAACAAAATTCTTAAACAAAGTAAGTCTGAAGAATTAAACTTTTTTAATTTAGAAATGCTGCTGGTTGTGAATAGGGTCACTGCCTTTGTCGGAGGTAGGTGAATCATCTATAATGAGACTTAGCTATTGAATTTTACTCCTTTTCTGCTTTTGATCTATTCACAAGCTCATCATGAGATTTATTTGTTGTTCAGAAATCTCCCTGCATTTCTACTCAATAATGTTCCCACATGAATAGCTGTCAAATAGCTGGTATTGCTTGAGGTCTGGACTCCAACACTGGGCTCTATTGGCTAGTTGCCTGGGTTACCTGTGTTACATCTATCTGTTTCTTGTAGTAGAGCATTCCTGATACTGCTCAACAGACTGTGAATTTTGAATAATTCAGTCAAATGTGAAATGCTGGCTGGTTTTTTTTTTTTGTGTTTTTTTTTTTGTGTGACTATTCATATCTTTGAGATTGAAAAATAAGCAACTATTAAAAAATTTATTTGCATTAGCTCTGAAAGAAGAAAGAAAGCACAAATGAGAGCCACATATATTTCTGAGTTGAGAGTTGCCTGCAATTTGATCACCTTTTACAAGGGGAATGAAAACACTTATTTCATTAATTCTTAGGATAAATTTCTAACAATGGGATTAAAAAAGTCTTTCAGGGGTATCTAATTATTTATTTATGAGATAATTACAACTATATGAGAGATTTAATCTCTAGGTGAATATTTTTAGAGCTAAAATATCAAAGGACTCCTAAAGAAAAAGGAATTAATCTTTATGTTTCGTGAGTGTATCACATGCATTTGAATTGAGTGGTCCATGCAAATAAGCTTTGAAATCTGAAATCCAGTAGAAACAGTGTAAATATATTGTCTTAAGGATTTATCTGGCACTGGTCTTGCAAGTGCTTACATATATTAATAGTTGTATTGTCTTCATGGCAACTGATTTTATATACATATAAAGTGATTGTTTGTGCTACTGCACATGGCACTGTAGCCCCATGACATAGGCAGTTCATGCTGAGGTGAGTCTTAGTGCCCACGCAATTATGCAATCCCTCATTTTTTTCTCTTATGGCAGAGAGTGCTCAAGACTCTCAACATGGTTGGTGTTCTAAGGACTCATCTTGACAACATTTTTATAAGGTACTTTTAGAGAATAGAATGGTATATATCATGCTGAATATTRCCAAGTGAACAGAAGTATTGGTCGTCAGCTACACCATAAGAAAATTAAGCAAAATGGAATGACTTGAAAGGCTTTTTTATGAACAAGTCAGATTTTGAACTACTGACTCTGTGACACTAGGACTCAACACCAAGCACAAGCTCTTTGCACAGGTCCCAGGAGGGAAATTCTCAAATGCAAAATGATGTGATGTGAGAAGGGATTTTCAAAGGCTTAGAAACCAGACAGGTGAGGAGAATTGAGCCTATCAAACATTTTTTCCTGTCTTTGAAAATATCTAAGCACCCTCAAATAACGATTTTTTTCTGTTAGCTGTCATAGCTGTCACTGATTTTTTCTTTTTCTTTTGGTAGTCCAGTTTATAATGCAGGGCAGCATCTGAATGCGAAGAATAGACACTGTATTTACCCTAGAGACCAGATCTGGAGTTTGCCAGGGCTTAATCTTCWCTATCTTTCCTATCAATAGCAGGACAACTGATCTGACTCCTAAAATCACAYATACACTTGGCCAGACGAGCTACCCAGTATCTTGTCTCTGACACAGACAAATTGCAGACATCTGCAGGACAGTGTAAGTCTAAAGCCATATGGTGGTATTTTCCTGATGTACTGCTTTAGTTGCCAATGACTTTTGATTCAAAGGCTCTGAAGGAAGAAATCTGCTATATTAGTATTTTATAGCTCTTAATTGGATTTTCTTCCATGCATYTGCTGAATAATTTTTGAGCCCATTAGACAATGTTTCATGAGCATGACTGTAAAGTATCTTTCATATATTTTTGAATAAATAAGAGAATTACACTCTCTTATGCTCCTGGCACAATCTTGATTGAGGTCACTTGGAATAAAAATTATTTCTAATCCCTCATTTGGCACTTTGATTCTTCATCTCATTTTGCTGATTTGACTAACAGAGCAGCATTTTAGTGTAAAGCTCTTTGAGAACTTCAGAATTTGTAGAACATGGAAAGCCAAGCCACCTTTCCTACTTCAAGAGCCTATATATAGGTTGTAGCAAATTCACACTTTACCATCAAGAAGAGGTAGAACTGAAAATAACAGGAGATAACCAGATATTGCTGTAGTTTGTAGAGGAGCCAAGTTTCTGGGTCCACACTCTAGGGTCTATGCCAGAGACAGGTCAAAGATTTGAAATYAGAGCAGGAGAGCCTGGATGCTCCTGTTTGTGCTTGCATTCACCWGCCTACATATAACAGCAATAATAATAATAATCAATTTTTTCTTAGGTGAGGCTTCAGAAAACATATTCATCTCAACAGCCATTGCTTTGTTCAGTCTTTCCCATTCCAGTGCACTTATCCTGTGTATAATATAGAGTATCACAACTGTAGATTACCATACAAAGAGAGGCATTTAGTGGGGTATCTATGTTTCTGGTCTATGAAAAGTGTCKCTATATGGTGAATATTTAAACTCCTTATCAGTACGCCCTGATGATTGTAGACTTGAGAACGCAACTTACCAAGGCCTGCAAACTCTGCTGCACCAAGCCACCTCAGTGCATCTGAGTACATGGGTGGGGGGAATCGTGTATCGCTGAATAACCATCTGAAGATGGCAGCATTGGGTGAGCTATTGCACTTTCTTGGCTAAGCAGGGCTCTCTTAAATACAAAATTGTAGTTGTTGCATATGGCAAATTTGTAAATAATTTATAAATTTGAAGGACTTTTTTTAAAGCTGTAGTTTGATACCACATGATAGTAGTAGGCAGATGTGTTGTCATTTATGTGTTTCATTTGAGTTGGTTATACCGAGAGCACAAGTCTTATAAATACTGAAGATTGGTTCTCACCAGAAGGTGTTGGCTCATAAATATGACTCTCCTTTATAATAGTAACAATTACAATTTTTTTGGAACTAATGTAAAAGAGGCTCTCTTTATGTGCTGTCTATCCATCAAGGCGGAAGTGGAATCGAGTTCTCCCAGTCTTGTGAACAGGGTACTGTTCACCATGGACAGCAGGGATTGCTCTCTGTGGTGCCTGTATTAGCTCTCTGCCTTCTGCCCTTTCCATCCCCTGAGTGCACATTCTCAGAGGAGGGGAGAATGTTTCTATATAGCCTATAAGTTGCTAAGTGGGCATTTGACTTTCTCCTGGGAGCAGCATGACTTTGGTCTTGGTCTTCTTCAGCCTTAGAAAGGTCAACAGTAAAGGTGTCCCAAATATGGGAACAAAGTACTGCTCTTACAGGTCTGTAATAAACACCAGAKTCCTTCTTTTGTTGATTTTAAGAATGAAAACGAGCACGATCACTGTGTTTTGTCAGGAGTCCAGTCCTGCTGTATGTCTGTCAGAATGTTCATATTCACAGTATAAGAACTGCTACCTAATAGGTTCCTTTAAGGGAATTGAGCAAGAGGGGGACAAATTCAAAGATGTTAGTGGGATTTAAGCATAAACCTGAGTAGTTTGTTGCTGACAGTGTTAGCATGGGTGGAACCAGGACTGTGGCCTACTGATGATTTTTCTGGCAAAATATTTAGACAGGGAAGCTAAGTTTGTACTCTTTGTGGTAGATCATTAATTCTACAGCAACTCCTTTGTCATTTTGTGTACCTGGYTGTTTGTCTTCAAGACATTTTTGGAAACCGGTTGTCTTGGTCACCCTCCTAAGTGGTGACATCAGCTCATTGGATGTACTGAAAAATTTTATGTCAGCTTGATTCACCTGATCAATAGCAAAGACAGAGGTGGAAATTTGATTTTTTTGGGTTTGTTTCTTCATTTTGTTTTGTTTGATGCTATTGTCCTTTCACCTCCTTCTATGGATATCAGTGCATTTGAATGGTATGATAGAACTGACTTAAGACATTTGAAATATCTGCAACTGTTCCTTCTTCTCAGCTGACTTAGCAGGTTTGGATCAGACACAGGTCTCATGTTTTCATTCTTTTTTTTTTTTTTTATTAAGCCCTTCTATTAGCTCTACAGAATGAATCACTAGCTCTACAGAAACTTTTATGAGGTTAAGCAATTAATAATTCCTGAATTTCTAAATATTTGTTGAACTTAAAAGAACTGTTCATTTCTGGTCTTCTACATTTAATGTACTCAGTCTGGAAGAGTTGGGAGTTAAGGAGAAAGTGAATGGAAAAAAAAAACCCCTGTATTAGGATCCAGTCTGAAGCTATTGAAAAAAATTAAAATTTAGTACAAAATACTAGGCTATTTCCTATCCTAAATTCATATTTCCTGAAAAGACACATAAATCTGCTAGATTTGATGGAGTTATGCCCCTGCAGAAAACCTGAAATTGTCAGATAATAAACACAAACATACATAGTGGTATGTGTATATATATGTGCAATATTTTTGTGCAACTTAGAACTCAACTCCTAAAACCTTCATGTATAGAAATAGTTGCTATCTTAACCTCAACTGTTTGATCTAATATAAAGAAACAATCTTGATGTGTCACAACAAAACCAAACTAAATCTCAGTACCATAGGGGCAGARTTGACTGTGATCTTTTGCATTTAGTGGGCAGTAGGCGAACTGTGCTTCTTATGATCTTCCTGACATTAAACCTTGTTGGGTGGGTACAGCAAAATTAGATACAGCTGTTACATTGTACTGTTACATTGATTTAGCACATCTCCTTTCATACCTTCTTATCAGTTTTATGGTCAGATATATCACCTGGTTGAATGTAGACCTAAAGACAATTGTAGTGGATTGGTCAAGTGAATTCATTTGACTGAGTATAATTTTCTTTCTGCAATTGAAGAACTCAAATGCCTTATTAGTTCTTTATTTTTGATAAAGTACAAGCTAGTGAAGACTAAGGCCTCAACTCAAAAGGGCTCTTAAGCACATTCCTATAAGTAACTTCATTATAACTCAAGACAGCACTTAAGTATGTGCAGGCTTTAAAGATCAGCTTGAGCTTAAAGCTGAGTGCTCTGAACTATGTCTTAGAGATTTTCAGATGTTCCTAGACAGCCAGACCAGCTACCTCATAGGATTTTATTTTAAGGCATCCCATTTATTTCTGAGAGTTTCAAAAATCTCTGTAGGTTACTGTCAGCACCTTTGATACCTAAAAATGATTTTTCTTGTCTGTTCCTACAGAACTATTCCTGTGAACTGCTTGGGTGCTCAGCCAGAGGCCAAAATCTCACATTTTTGTGCAAAGCTCCCTTACTGCTGAACATGACATTTAAATTACTTAGCAGTAATAATATGCTTTATCTGAGTTTATATTCAAATTAGATAATTCTGATGAAGTGGGATAAGCAAGTGAATATGGTACTGATTGTTATTGCTGAAATGCCTGTTTGCAGCTATATTATGTGTGTCTGAATATGTATATATTTTACAGTGCTATTTCTTTACGATTGAATTTGGCCTTTGCAAGCAAGAAGGACAATTGCGTGCTTACGGGGCAGGACTTCTGTCTTCTATTGGAGAACTAAAGGTATGTACCCTGAAAACAGAGTCAACTTTTAATCTTTGCAAAATAATAGCTGGATATAAATATATTGACTTTCAAATAACAGTTAAAATTCTCAAGATAAAAAGCTTATATTTAAAATATGGTATGGACCTAAAAGCTTTGTTTGAAATATCAGCTGGCACTTGAAGCATGAAATGGACTTGTAAGGCCCAAAGTTCCAAAGCAACTATAAACTACAAAACTTATTTCTGTTTGAATTTTCATTTCTTGTAAGAGGAAGTTCAAGGGTTCTAACAGGTAAGAGTACCTTGGGATCTAAAAGCTTTGTTTGGATGAGAAGCACGGATTTTCAGTACCCACAAAAAATGTTAGAAATCAGRCATGATTCTGTTCTAAATAATCCAGTGTACTTGAATAGATTTATTATTGATATGAAAAGAACAACATTCATTAAGATCTTGATTCAGTAGATAATTAATATTTTAAATTAAGGAACACATAGAAACTCACCAGTTGAATGCCTGGGTGACAATACAGAACCTTATTCTTTTAAAGGTAAAAGTGTTTAACCTTGCATGGTGTGAGTAGTTGCAGTGGATCATTTTTAGCCTCTTTTTACGCCTAGAAAACATAAGGAACAGGCAAAAGTTGTTTTGTCACAGCTGTAGTATTTTGGGACATAATRCGTCTCTGTTGGTAAGATGGGAGGGAATGGTAAAGAGAGAGAGGAACACTRTCTTCAGAGATCCAAATGAACCCTGGGTGGCTTTGCAGGTAAATAAACATCTGGATTTAGAAAGAATATGCAGAAGAGTATTGAAAACTATTTTGCAATTTATCTATTGTTTATTTGTGTTTAAACATTTTCCCTCTCTCCTGGGCTGGCTTTCAGTGAACTACCTGGCAATTTAGTAGAAGTATCTCGATCCCTTTTTGCTGTTTGTTTTACCTGTAATTGAGAATATTTGTGGTGAAGCTCATTAGTCAAACTGCTATTCCTCTAGTTGTAAAWAAAGTTGAAGAAAATTATGTTCTCCAGTATTTTTTCTTTGATTGCATTAGAATTGCTGTAAGCTCTGTGCATGCTTCAGCAGTATCTGTCTAGCAATATTTTATATTCACAATGCAAAGATGCTTAAATGAAAAGAGATAAACATGTCCCATTTGTTTTCCTTTGGCCCAAGAACATTCAGTGCTGAGCCCCAAACTGTGCAGGGTTCTGTAAAGAATCAGGGCTTTTATTTAAGCTAACAGTTATGGTCRCTAGGTGATGACCCTGAAAATACCTACCACATCATTTACAAAATCTAAAGGCATAAAAATGAGGAAATGAATAGTAAAGAACATAATAAATMTTCTGCCATCAATGTCATAAATAAATGCATTATTCTTGTCAAGTTTGTACGTTTGGTACCACACATTTGTGATCCCAAATCTGTGTTCTTTGCTCAGCAGTAATCTCAGAGTATAAATCAAAGAATAATCCTTTTGAAAAGCTACACTAAAAGCTAAATACTCTGCACATTAATGGACTATATTGATCTGCTACAGTGGTATGGCCAGATATATGTCATAATAATTTTGCCATAAGTCAATAATTTTATATACTTTCCTATTACACTACATATATGTTTTGTAGATAAGATGCCAGAATGGACTATTATATTATCTGATTTGACCTTTTGTGTGTAATAAGATACTAAATTTCACCACATCTTGCACATACTGAACTTAGGAATTTAAGTTAGTAATTTCAGTCACTGAGAAACTGAGCACTTTGTGCTGTGGGAACAGAACAGCACCACAGACATAATCTCCATGAAGGGACTSATAGGGTGAAAAATGTTCAGAAAGTCTGAAAGGGCTCCACATGCTCCAYTATGGAAAAGAAGGTAAAAGTTAAGGAAAAAAGTGCAAAATACAACTAAGTTTTCTGATAAAATGATCATGGGAGAAGCCATTTCTAGACCACAATCCTGGCATGAAAGGTTTTCTTGTCAACACRATATTATCAGGCATGTGTTTAGGGAGGAGAATATCTGGGCTTCTAAGACTGGTGCACAAAAGCAAAGCCATCAAGCCATTGTCAGTCTCTRCTGTTTCCTGGGAAAGCAGCCTCCCTCTTAGCACCTACTTGGAGGCCAAATTTCTTCCTTGACCTGAAGGTGTCTGAAAAATCATGGTAATAGAATGTTATTGAGATCTTGATTATATCAATGTCCTGATTGTAACTGAAATTCTTACAGATGGCAGCAATTGCTCTGAAAATGATGAGAAAAATACTGGCTATTTCAGTTGTGAGTGGGGTTTCAGGTTGCATGGCTGTGGTGTCTCCCCCTCAGGTGTGCAACACTTGTACTTCTTACAGGTGTAAGAATGAAGATGTCCTTTCATAAATAACTACTGCCATAGCTAAAACAGGGCTCATTGTGGASACATAGTCACTTCTATGAAGAAGTTCAAATACTTGAGTATCTCTGGCACAGAAGGCAGATCTTGAAATGCTGAACTTTGCTGTCTGACTGTATAGAGTCATAGCACAGTTAAGGTTGGAAAAGATCTCTAACATGATCAAGTCCAATTGTTAATCCAGTACTGCCAAGTGTGGCACTAAGCCATGTCCTCATGTGCCATATCTACACATGCTTTAAATAGTGCCAGAGATGGTGACTCAACCACTTTTTTGGGCAGCCTACTCCAATGTTTGACAACCATTTTAGTGAAGAAATTTTTCCTAATCTAATTTTTCCTATCTAAACCTCCCCTGGCACAACTTGAAGCTTGTTCTGCTTATTYTGTCACTTGTTATCTGGGAGAGGAAACCAAAYCGCACCTGGCTACAATCTCCTTGCAGGTAGCTGTAGAGAGTGATAAGGTCTCCCTGGAGTTTCCTTTTCTCCAGGCTGAACAACCCCAGTTCCCTCAGCTGTTCTTCATCAGTCTTGTCCTCCAGCCCCTTTCCCAGCTCAATTGCCCTTCTCTGGATACCCTTCAGCACCTCAATGTGTTTCTTTTAGTGAGAGGCCCCAAACTGGCTACAGGACTTGAGGTGTGGCCTCAGTAGTGCTGAGTACAGGGAGCAATCAGTGTCTTGGTCCTGCTGGCTGCACTGTTGCTGACAACAGACCAGGATGCCATTGGCCTTCTTGGCCACCTGGGCAGACTGCTGGCTCATGTTCAGTTCTGGTTGGCCAGCAGCCCCAGGTCCTTTCCTGGTGTCACTTTCTAGTGACTTCCCCCAGCCTGTAGCACTGCCAGGGGTTGATGGGACCCATGTACAGGGCATGGCACTTGGCCTTGTTGAACTTCAGTGACTGGCCTCAGTCTATTGATCCATCCTGTCCAGATCCCTCTGCAGTGTCTTCCTGTTCATTGGCAGAACAATGTTCCTGCCCAGCTTGGTGTTGTCTTCAWATTTACTGAGGGTGCTGCACAGACATTTGTTATTAATATGCTTTTGTGAGCAAGAAGAAGGACCTGTCTCCAACTGCTGTCCCTATCAGCTCTTTTCTCAATGTAGAGGTATTCACAGGAAATAAAATGGTGGCCAATTTTATGTATAATTTAAATAAATTTCTAGAAATTAATGAGTCTATTTGCAGGGTAGAAATGGCAAGCAGTATTTGGGCCTTTCAGAGAAGTGAATGGCTTCTTCAGTCATCCCTTTTTCTATATTACAATGCTCCACTTTACAAATCTGGTCAACAGCTCTAGTAACAAAGAACTGTAAAAGCTAGAGAAATTAGCTATCAATATAGGATTCTCTTCAAATCCTTTTCCCCACTCAGTATTTAGACTTAAAATTTCAGATAATGAAAAATGCATCTCCTGATGTGCATGCTATGGAAGCATCAAGTAAAAAAAAAATTGAAGCACAACAAAATAAGGAGAAAGAGAAGATTAAAAATGAAGCCTGGGGGGAAACGAATAATACAGTAAGTASTTATAAAATGTTCTGCCTAATATAGTCAGGTTAACTCTAGCTAACACTATTACACAGTATGTATTTGGGGCTTAGAGATAAGGTGGAAATAATGTACATTTCAATTATTAAAACTGTTTCTAAAAGGCGGTTCAAATATCTTCAGAAACTTTAATCCATTTACTTTGTGTGATGCTCTCTTGAACTCTTTCATYAAAGGAAACTCCTATCCATGTCAGTTGGCTGCAAATCAAGTCATATATCCCTGTTGTATGCTTCTGTACTCAACAGAAAGGTAGTCTTCAAATCTCTCTCTATAAATTTTGGAAGTCAAATACAGTATCCAATTGTATTATTTTGTTTTGATGGTAATTTATTTTGAGAAGTGCCAGCATTAGATTTTGTAACCAAAAATATTCAAATGCAAATTTTAGCTCTGTTTTTTGAAGAAGATGTGGAAAACAACTCCTTTATCCCAGATGCTCATTTCAAGACTCTTTAAATAGAGATTTTTTTTTCTGTATTTTTCTAGACAATATATAAAATTATACTGTTCAACAAAATTTACTGTCAGATTCTGACAGGACACTGTCAGACTCGCAACTTATGTTGTAGATAAGCAGGAAAACATTTAATAGCAGGTTTTCCAAGACTCTGTGTACTCCCCCTGGGAAAACAAGGYGATAAAATCAGTACTGGCACAGACACAACTTCTCACCTGTGTTCCTATTCTGCCCTCCTGCTCTTCTCAGACAGTGCAGTATTTATAACTCATCTCAAGTTTTCCTCTTGCTAGCTGAAGATTTTACTTTTTTGATTTTTGTATTAAWTTTTTTCTCAAAACTGAAAAGCTCTGGATTGTATTATTCTACTCCATTTTTATACTCAGGATTTACAAGACCAAACTCTCTTCTCATATGTCAGTGATAGTGGTCACTTAGAAACTTTTTCACAGTTATGCAGTGTAAATGCCTGGTGCTGTTGGACATGCCCTAGTATTTCTGACCAGCTGCCACTACAGAAATGTGTAAAAGTGTTTTTTAGATTCTGTGCTGTACAATGCATCAGACAGCCTAGGCCTTAGAGATCTGTGGTTAGGTACCTCAATCACTCTTTTAACCTTTCATYTGGCAGGGAGTGGAGACACTTCTTCATTGTTATGCTTATTTTCAGTATGGATAATTGTCAAATTTTTAMGTTGTCTGATACTTCTGCTGTTCCTGAGAATCATTGATGATTCATTTGGAGGTTTCACTCCAAGCTCTTATTTCTTGAACTGAAGGAGAATCACCAGTGGTTTTATTGGCATTACCAGTATGTTCTATATGAATGGGCYGTTAGAGACAGTTATTGCAGATTCACAAGTTGGTGAGGTGCTTTATTTTACCAAAAGCTATTTTCCATATCAGTGTTAACCCTAACATCTCATTGGAGGTGGATAACAAAAGAGGTTTCTGATGGAGAAATCTGTATTGGGTACTTACTCATTTGAGCTCACTAAAGAACTGAATGTCTGAYCAAACCTGAACTGAATAACATGTATTTGAAAAAATACAGGCCTGAAGTTGAAAGCTTTTGGAYGCACGAGACCATTATTTTTTTGTTGAGATGATGTACTTCATAGTGTTGAGAGTGCCAAGGACTAACATTTYAGAGCACTGTAATGTTTCTGATAAATGCTCTGGTCAGTTTTGGGTCTGTGTCTTAACCATTCTCGTTCACACTAGACAGTTTATAGTCCCTCTGAAGGTTTGTCTGCAGGCTCAGTTCAGTTACTGAAYTCTGTCATTGCTGGTGTCAGTGTATCGACTCAATAGCAAGTGTTACAGGATTCTGCCAGGCTGCAGAATTTAAAAACACAGACTTGCAAGGTGGAAACAATGCTTTGGTAGCCATGAAAATTCCTACTTGATCTAAGAGCTAGAAGAATATATCCTGGAAGGGACATAGGCATCTCAGGTGTGAATTCATCAGAATTTACACACCTCATCTCCAAACTCCAGTACTAAGAGTAACTGTCAGATGTCACCTAATTTTGAAGGCATCCCTGAATTCTTTATTCTCCATCTCCAGGTTGCACATTTTTCTGTGTCTTCATGTTCCACTCTCCACAGAACTGCTTTGTGAAGCAGTAGCTCTGTTCATGTGTAACTAAACTGGGATCCAGAAAGGATGAGTCAGTTCATATGTATAATGTGAGGGAAGCAACGAGAAAGGCTTTCTCAGAGGACACCCCATGTGACAGAATCAGCCTTTCCTTCTCTTTAAACTCTCTCCTTTTATGAAATTAGGGGTCAGTGATTAGAACAGTTGTTCACCATGTAGGAGCCACAGGCTGAATCCCTTTTCGATTCTGATAATTTCAGTCCCAAGAACTGGGCCTGGCTCATCAGAAGCCATTAGTAAGTAGAGAAGTTAACACTGCCTCCCTTTCTGTTGAACCTTTCACAGTACAGGAACAAATCCATGAGCCAGAAATAGTCAGTTCTTATGAAATCCTGGCCTGTGTCATAATCTTGATTCGCTGCAAGGAATCAGCTTCACTCAATCCACTCAGAGTTTTGAAACTTTGTGCTTTAGACATTTGAGGCATCAAGTCTCACCTGGAAGTACAAGAGCGCCTTAAGAAGGGATTTTTATCTATAGTTACTCTCCCGGGGAATCTATTATAATTCCTAGTGAAAAAAGGCAAATTCATTTCAGTAGAAGGAATTAATGCATTAATTATAAGCATTCAAGCACGTCATGGCTCTGCAAAGGGAAAGTGAAAACTAGGTGTATAGGCAGGGGCCCAATACGGTGAACCTGTTCTTGCAATCCATTTAGATGATGGTTGAGAGACCATTTTTTATATTTGTTTTCAAACCTATTTAACTGATAGCTGGCTAGAAACAGCAAGTCTTGTGAGAAGGAAAAGATATGTATACTAAAGAAAGTTAATTCCCTGACATTTTAAGATTCCATGCATTAATTTTTCATGTATTTATTTTTGGAGAGAGAGGAGGTGGGAGGAAGAGGCTCTTGTTCCAGTTTTCTGTCCTGTTATTTGGAGACTGCAGGTTGAGGTTGATATTTTCAGAGTCTTTCACAGGGATTTAGGAATGAGCAMAAGCAAGAGCACGGATAAAAGTTGTGGTGAATACATTAAGGTTAATACCTTACTTCGCTATAAAGAATGCTCATGCACATAGAAAGTAAAGAAATCAGGGGCACCTTTGGACCTCAGGGATCTGCTCCCTCCCTGTCATTTCTTTATGCTTTTCATGCACATCTTTACTCTATGTAGATATCAGGGGACTAAAGAAGGTTGAAAGGTGACCTAAATATGCTCTCCTTCCTTGCCTTATACTTCTGTAACAGGGAACTGAGAGTGAAAATATGTATGCTCTAGAAGAAAAGGTAGATCCAAAACCCAACACAAGTATTCAAGTTGAACGGGGAGCTAGAGCAGATTGTCTTGGAAAATGTCTTAGGACCTGATTTTCAGTTCTGAAACCTCTCTTTTCTGGTGGCTTGTGCAAGTCACATAAAGAAAAAGGCTTATCAGAAATCTCTACTCTTGGTAGCAGCATTTGCCTTACCTACCCATTGTCTCTTCTGTACTTATCTATGTCTGTTTGTTTAGTTGTTTTTCCTTTCTAGTACTATATGAAGCATTATTGCTCATATTGTGTGGCAGAAGAGTAATGCATTTCATTGTCATGCACTACATTGGTATTATTTAATGGGTTGTCAGATGCACTGTCATTGTTAGGAAAATAGTATATGATTTTGGCCTGAAAATGTAAAACACAGATTATATGAATAGTTTGGTCAAACCCAATTTACCCACCAAGACAAGAAGGAATCCTGCTAGTTAAATGACATTTTGGGGACATACATACTTGTAATTGTATAGATAAGTTTTCAAGAATGGTTATTTGATGACTTTTCTGTTCCCATCTCAACATTTACATCTGTATGTCTTCATGGCAGGTGCATTTCTAATCTGCTCTTTATTATTTTATTATTATAGTTAAAGAAATTCTTCCACAGTAAGACATTTTTCAGTAACAAATTCTGTTGACTGTTCAAACTGAAAAAAAAAGTATATAAAACAAGAGGGGCTACCAATTAGTGGGAAACATACAGCACAGCAATATAAAAGCTGTATATATAAACAGTTGATGTAGATACACAGCAATATCAAAATCCAATTTAACAGATCCTGTGGTGTATTTTGCAGCATGCTCTCTCAGACAAGGCCAACGTGAAAACATTCGATCCAAAGACAACCTGTTTGCAAGAATGCCTTATCACTACTTTCCAGGAAGCTTACTTTGTTTCAGAGAGTTTTGAAGAAGCCAAAGAAAAAATGAGGTAAATTATTTTCCCTGACTCAAAAATTTAATTTTCTCTTCTTTAGCAGTTGAGGAAAAAAAAGTTAATTTTCTTATTTTCTTTCAGGGACTTCGCCAAATCAATCAATCGTCCCTTCTCTGTGTATTTCAATCCATATACACAAAGCATTGAGATTCTGAAGGATACCAGGAGTATAGAAAATGTTGTCCAGGACCTCCGCAGCGATCTAAACACTGTATGTGATGCTTTAAGTAAAATGAACAGATATTTAGGGATTTGATATGTTTGGCACTGTGATTTGCTATCTGTTACTCTTTCTGTAGCCATTTACATCACGTGATATGGCTAGTTTCTCAAACCCGTCAGCTGTCCCCTTTACAGCTTGGCCTGTGCCTTGCATCGTTGTGTAGCTCTAATTGTAATGTGCAGACAAACCAAGGCAATGCTAATTTGTAAATGCAACATGGAATGTGGCAGAATATAAGCATCAATTCCTCAACACAATGTCATGTACAAGTATACCATTAAAAACTTTCCTGGCAATGGTTTGGTTTCTATAAGATAATTTACTTCAATGTTTAAGAAATGGTGTTGCTGATTTCATTAGGTCTGAGTTTAGTTCTTCATTATCCCTTCCCTTCCACGAGAATCCAGAAAAAAATTGTTTGCAACATTTTCATTTTCTTTGTAAGAAATCTGTACTTCTTTCTATAGCGGGAAAGACACTGTTTTGTCCATATATCTGTAAGAGAACTTAGAGTCTCTTGTGACTGAGCATTACAATTTATATACCAGTGCTGAGATCGGGAAGGCTATGTATTGGTACTAAAAGGTCTGTGAAGATTATACATTTTGAGAGCTCACAACTGACAAAAGTTCAATGTGGCTGAGGAATTACAACACAGTAAAAAAAAGGAACCTCCAACAATTCATGTAGCAAGGTAGTTGTAGTTCACACGTGTTACTTGTGAGTCCTGAGTATGCTTCCTCTGAGAGTGCTATCTGGAAATAAGAGAGGAAGCRCTTGTTTTAATTTCATTGTTATATGTGAATCTATATTATACATCCCTGTATTGTCTTCTGCATTCCCTTGTGTCTTGAACCTACTTCTCTTTTATTTCATGTGTAGTTTGCCTTTCCTCATTATTCCACATTCAGCCTTGACTTGGCCATGCATGACTAGGTCTGCGTTGTGTCAGTATCAGAACATATAAAAGGGTGAATATGGAAGTTGTTATTTAATTATAGCCAAGATGAKTTTCAGAAACTTGAATATTTGTGGAGTGATTAAATCATAGAAACACACAAGCTACCTTGTTTGTATCAGATGGATGCAAGTAATGCCTGAGTTAATAAACTCTAAGCTGGCAAGCTCTGACAGAAGTACAAGCTCTGTCTGGGGAGCACAGTGCAGAAATATTTGAGCCGGCTCTTATCTGGTAGCAATAATTATGCATGTCTTTCCTTTATCTGGGTTATTCTATTCTCCTATTAGCCAAGATAATGGAGAGTTGACTATATTGTGTGGACCCTTCTTAATGGAAACCACATGGTTTATGCAGATCATGTCAATAAGGGTGAAAGTGTCACAGCTTGTCTACATATATGGAAAATAGGTATCTATTGAAGCTGCTCTCCCAGCTGAAAGAGTCGTGCAGAGACTCTTAAGTGTTAGCAATTTCAGCATAAAAAAGGCACCACTTGATAGTACCAGCATATCCTTAAATAAGAGGCAATCTATAAGGATAATTTTCACAGGGAAATCTGCCACCTCCTCAAAGATAACTATGAGATAACATAAAAGGCTTTTTTTTTCTGTGGATAGTCTCTGCTGCATTCTAATGCTGCTGTTAATAGGGTGTAGAAGATGCTAGTTTTAGATTTAACTGTGACTGCCATTGGTACAAATGAAGAGCTGTTGAATTATCCCATGGGGATCAGCATGCCGGAGGAGTTTTCAGCCTCCCAACATTAGTGCTGAGTGTTAGCTAGCACTTACCACAAAGAAATTGCTGGCAACCTCAGAAGGAAAGTTTCTCCCTCTTTCTTTCCATGGAATCTGATGAACCCCTTGTAGCCTTTTCTAGAGAAAATGGCCTGTACTGAGATTGGTTTTAACCAGTCTGAGAAAATCATTGCGAGAAAAAGTAGCTCTTAGTTGATTCAAGAACTGGCAAGGTATTTTTGCTTGTTTAAGTCAAATAGAGCCACAGTAAGTAAAAAATATTCAAAGCTTACAAACTTACAAAGGGCTTTCCCTTGAATCAGAATTATTCAGGAAAACTTTAAATACTTTTAATATCTGGGTTTCAACTTGATTTTTCTGAATAGCTTAAAATAAGAATTCCATAGCAGTGAAACAATAGAAGCATATATTTGTTTTTGTTTTCTGCTGTTAGCAAGTAAATCTGATTATGGATTAGGGAGAAACCCTTGAAATCCAATAGTCATTCTAGGACTAATGATGGCAAGAAAACTGTCTACAGTGAAGATATAATGTCAATGACACAGAACATTGTCAAAGGATAATGGGCTCCCGCTGCTAGATATATGCTTAATCCAATGATTTTATTTCTATTATACAACATGATTAAAAATAAATTAACTATAATGGGCTAAGGAATAACAGTGATTTAGAGAGACAATCACTCATTGTYCCTACATAGCAAAGCTGCCTTCTTACAGGCTGCAGAGCAAGCTGGCTTTGGGCTTCAGCCAGTCAGGAGCCAGGACTGGGAAGGAATGCTTTAAAAAGTGCACTGTTGCACTTTTATGAATCACACAGTTCCAGTTTAGCTGAAATTCTTCTCTGTGGTTTTTATTAGCAAATTAAGATCAGCCATGCAGCAATCTCCTTGGATGACAAGCTCATTTAGACATAATGAGGGAATTATTGACAGTTATCAAATTACACTAACGTTTCATTTAGAATAGGCCATATTTATCTAAGGTACTTGTTTAGCTTTAGTAAGCTGGACTCTGGAAATTGGACTTCTGGCTTAGTCTCATTTATTTCCTGTGTAATTCTGAACTGATGCTTTATGGGTCTGAGATATATGCACTTGCTTTGCCTGCACAGGGTAAATGGGCCTGAGCTTAATGAATGTAAAGCATTGCAGTGTTTACTACCATGCAAAGCCTAAAATGAAAAACAACACTCTGAGACATGGCAGCAAATACAAATACCAAGTTTCATTTGCAAACCAAGACATAGTTCATGCATTTCATTTAATTTGCTCAGTAGAGGGGGTGGAACAAGGAAGGCATTAACACAATATATTGCGTTTTCCCTTTCTACTCTTCAAGTCCTGTTGGAAATCCTATTTTGAGTTTGGCCCTAAAATGCACTTTCATGAAATAGGGTGTCTTTTCCTTTTTTCTTGTTAGGATATCCTAATGTGATGGAGAAAATTCCAGAAATTTACTGTACTGTAATGTGTATTTACTGATGCGCTGTAATGGATTACAGAAAAAAGTTTCATGTCTTTGAAAGGACAGCCTGGCTCAGAGAGCTTAAGCTGCTGAAAGCTTTCACCTACAAGCTGCTGGTACAAATCCAGTCCAGTCAGCAGTTACTGAAAGCTATCACCAGCCAGCAGCATCCTGGCTTCTGTATGATGAACTGGGAGGCTGTGATTGCTTAGTTTGGAGTAGAGGAGACTGAGGTGAGACACGATAACCTTTTCCAAACGCACAGAAATAGCTGCAAAATGGAAGGGACAAGCTGTTCTCCAGCTTCAAGAACTAATTGACTTAAATTGCAGGAAAGGAGCATTAAGTTATGTAACAGTGAAACATGGGGTACAGACTGCCTGGGGAGACTGCAGAGCCTCCATAATTTTTGAAGAGAACAGTTCAGGCTGCTGTCTCTCAGAAGAGAGACTGGCACAGTCATTCCTATCTTGAGACCAGAGGAGAGGCCATACAATGTCTTAAAGTCCCTTTGAGCAACAGCCTGGAAAAGGCTTCAGGCAGCTTTTAAGAGCAGTAATGGTCGACAGCCACCGCTGTGCAGCATATATATGTCACCTGCACTTCTGTCTCCTCCAGTCTTTGACCAGCTTGAAAGAGTGGCTCTTCAGGGAGAGAATAGGATCYGTGGTCGGAGTGTAGCCATACATGCTGATTGTGGTGTTCTGCTTCAAGTTCATTAGCTATTTGGAAGAGCTCTGTGTGTGGCTCATCTGCTAGTTACAGCTGCCCAGAGGCAGAAGACCAAAAGTGAGCCACCAGCATCTGTGGTTTTTACAAACAAGGTTTAAACAAGGCTTAAAGGTGCTCAACTTTATAAACAAAAAAGAAACCTGTATTTCATTCTGTCTGTGCCTGTGTTTGAGTTGTC
Organism: Malurus melanocephalus; assembly: GCF_030028575.1. Classification (NCBI taxonomy): domain Eukaryota; kingdom Metazoa; phylum Chordata; class Aves; order Passeriformes; family Maluridae; genus Malurus; species Malurus melanocephalus. The sequence goes on from NW_026623242.1 coordinate 4,042,632, forward strand.
AGGAAGACTGTGCTCCCTTGAACACTCTGGAGAACTTGGAGCTCTTCCAAGCTGCTGAACATGAGTGTTCCAGCCAGACATCAGCCTAACATCTTGGTGAAATCTGGGCACAGAGCAGCTTGTTCTTCTTAACTCTTCTGATTTCCAAGGGAAAAAGCTCCACTGGTGTAGTCCAGAAGGGAACTTTGTTTTAGGCCTCTGCCATAGTTTCCTAGGGAACTTGGGGACTGCACCTGCTGTCCAGCCTGATGTCACGTGAAAGGCTAGGTAAGGATCAGTGCAATGCTCTTCCACTCAGGGAATCAGCTTTCCTAACCCGGAAACTTCTCTTCTTGTTTCATCAGAACAGTCTATGCCTTTTTAGGAATATGACAGCTTCCTTTCCATCTCAGTAGAACTCATGATCATATTTCCAAATAATTTGTGAAGGGAGTAATTCTACTATTGTATAATGGCTGTGCTCTGTGGTATCAGTCACTCCAGCTCTGGAGATGTTTCACAGACAAATTCTTGCCTTCTCAGTGAAGAGTTGGACAACAATGACAAATTCCTCTTCTGGGCTTCAATATATGTTTGAGACAGGACTCTAAGAGAAAAGTTTTAGTTATACCAGAATTACAGCTTATTAGAAAATACATTAGGTAATAGGTTATTAGAAATGAGTACTGCTAGCTGTCATAGCTAAAGCTATAGAAATGTCCTTGACATCCTTATTGGTAATTTCCTGTAACTTAACTGAGCTTGAMGGCTAAACAATGTTCTCCTCACTTGAAATGGTCCATGAAACCTCTGTTAAATTTTGTATGTGGACCTAGAGAAAAGGTAAGTAGACACAAAATAATCAGAATTTTGTGATGTCTATTCAAAACAACTACATTTAATTAAAAAAGGTCTTCTAACACCAGGGAGTAAGAATTCATATTTCTTTGCCAACAGCTGAGATGTTAAGGTAAGACTGAAAATAAGTGCTGGCACCTTCCTGGAATTTGGCCTGGAGGGGTCTATTCAGGTGGAATAAGTGTGAATGGGTTATGTAGTCACATACTTTAAGATACAAGTGGGTGATGGATATTGTGGTGGACATTTTTTAATGTCATCAGAGATCTCAAACATCCAGAAAAAATAATGGAGAAGAAGATGCCGTGGCCACACTCCATCTTTGGAGGTAAAGAATTGAATTTGTGAAGCAGCAGGAGGTAGATTTCAGTCCATGTTAAACTGGCACATGACCCAAAAGACAACCCAAATACGCCTACAACACTGGCTTCTGTGTGAGCTCCAGTGTGAATGCAATCCTGATAACAGGGCAGCAATAAAGCACTCCAGAGCCAAACAGCCCTGCTTTCCCACAGCAGAAAATGTGTCTGATTTGAGACCAGCATTACACAAAATCACACTTATTTCCAATAAAACATTTTGGAATGTAGTACTATTTAATTTTTTGATAAAGATTATAAAGAGATGTGTTAATTTTGGAATGGTTGACGCTCTTGGCCTTTTCTACCTTGAGCTTTTCTAGTTGCCACCAAACTCTCTGCCTGGTCCTGCTACTTTACATGAAAATGCAGTAATCCTGAATATGTGATGCTGCCATTTCCCAGGGCTTTACAATTGGTGGGAACACCTAGCGCTACCCTCCCTCACCACCCTCCTTGCAGTGAATTGCAGACCTCAGAGTCAGTTAATGGTAGATGAGTTTAAGGTTATACACAAAGGGGATTTGCCACATTAGCAGAATTTTCTCAGGATCCATTTGGTTGAGTTCCTTTTTAGTGAATGCCCCTGCTAGATCACTTGCAGGTGGAGTTATGAAAAGGCAAGTGTCTCTCATCAGATGGGAACCGGGGAGTCAAAATCTCAACTGCTGCAGAGCCAGCACATGTTCCAAGAGATGTTTTAGTGCCAGCACCAGTCAGTTCAATTGGAAGTAGCTCAAAATAGATTTCATAGTTGCTGGAGTGAAAGACTACATTTTACCTGCAGGTCTTAATCCAGSTACTGTTTAGTGAGAAAGATCCATGTCTGCTGGAGCAGGAGCTAGAGCTGTAAGTCAACCATGCMAAGCCCATTCCTTATTTCATTTGCAGACATTTTTTAAAAGAAAATGTTATCTCCAGAATAAAAATGCAGTGTGCAGAAAGTAAGAAAAAGCAACACGATCTGCCCTTTTCTGAGATCTCACTCACTGCTCCCTCCCAGTGCTGGTCAGCACAGTTYATGCATCAAGGGAATACTTGGCCTGTGCTAATTGACAGGAGCAAAAGTTATGGAGCTACTTGAATCCCAGAGAAGAGTTCCCACTCTGAGCTGCTCCTGCGGCCTCAGAAGGCCAATGTTTGTTTTCTGTGACTTGTTTGTACAGAGTAGCTCCTCAGGCTTTGTCTGTGGGTGTTTCTGTAGCAGGCTCACTTAACACATGCTGTCATATGTACAGGGAAGGTAGTTAAGAGAGGCTGGGAAGTGCCAAGAATTTTATTCCATAGTTTTTCTATTCAAATCTTCTCATAGGTGGCTGATACTTTAAAAAAAAAGCAAAATAGAGATCAACCAACACCAACCATCCATGCCTCCCTCCCACTGCAGTGCTCAGGCATTGTGTAAGGCATCATTTTTGTCTGTCCATTCTCATCTGTCTGTAGCCCTTTTCTTCTGTGAGGGCAGTAGTAGCACACAGTGGGTCTGAAGGGCTGCGTGAGCCTGCAGTGCCCACCCAGAGCATTTGCCCAGTGGGACATTGCTGTGTGGAGGTGAGCAATCTCATGCACTCTGAGTACAGTGAGTACAGTGTGGTAGAGCATGGCTCTGTCTGAGATGGTCCCTCCAGGACAGTCAGGGCTCTCAGTGGTGTCAATACGATCTTCCTTGTCCCATTTCMGAGGCAGAATTGCTTAAAGGAACTTGCTTAAGAAGCCTAACACTTGGGCAACTGTGAGATACCTATAGGCAAGTATTGATTTTCTCATGACAGTGTCAGCACAAAATCTGGCATACAGATGATGYGGGGTTCATGTGGATTCAATTTTGTTACACCATGTCTCAAAGAGCTCAGGAGAAACAAAAGGTGGTCTGTTTGCAGCTAGATAGGCATAGGGGCCTCTATTTAATTCTCTGTTTTCTTGATGTTACCTTATTTCCAACGGGGAGGAAGAGCACTGTATTTGTGAATGCAGTATAAAAGCTGGTGCATTTTCACAGAGTGATAGTTTGGTCTGTCAGAGTTGGGAATGAAAACACGGTTAGAGGCAGCAAATTAAACCTCAAATGTAATGCCTCTGATTTGCAGAAGGGAAAGGGGAAGTGCTAAGTGAATATATGAAATTGCAGCATTATGCGTTGTGAGAGCAATTCTTCCCATCCTTGTAGCTAATGGACTGAGCAGAAAGTGAACAATTTATTTCATACAATGATTCACCAACACTTTGACAGGGTTTCCAATTCTGAGCTCAGTTTCATGTTCAGCTCCCTGTTTACTAGTGAAATAGTACAATTATCTGTCTACCTCTTACATTTTATAAGCAGGCAAGGCTGCAGTATCTGAAAAGAATAAAAATAACTGTATAAATCCTGAATGTTTAAGGCTGGAGGGAAGGGAAATGAAGCAAGTGTTATCTTTCCTGCGGTCTATTGGAACATTCCTCTAAAAATAAAGTTAAATTCCCAGGGAAAATAGGTCCAAAAGAAAAATGCCAATGGAACTCCGCTTTCAATTTCTATTTAATGTTTCCCCCATCCAGGTTTGTGAAAGGAAATCACAAAACAYTTCTCGTTTGAGTCCACTTGTCAAATTGTCGATAGTAAAATATCCAGAACTGTTACAGCTGAATTGGTCACATAAAACTCTGGTGAAAAAGGGATGCTTCTCCCAGAGGCGTTTAGTAAATGTGCTAAGCTGCTTTACAAGACAGGATGACATTTTTCTGCCTTTAACCCCAGTTTTATTGAGAACAGAAATCACTTSCACTATGAGGAGTTTTAGTTTTTAATCTGGAAATGTTTGTGAGCCAGCTTTGACTGCACATGTCTCTTGCTCATGGGATCTGTGTGTTTGAATAGAACAGGCTCCCAGAAGACAATAATTAGTTGCTTGTTAAGTTTGGTTATTTCTGATATATCACTGTTTATCAAGTCTATTTAGAAGGAGATTCTGGACAAATATATTTTAAAAGCCCCAAAGTACAAATTCAGKTTTTAAAATCCAGTGTGGGTCAATGGGTTGGTGGAAGAAGATAATGACTATAAAAATGGATATGAAAGCTATTAATAAGGGTTATAAGATGAACAGTTGAGGATCTAGGAGTCTTATTTCAAATTGCATAGGTAAAATGGAAATGAATTAGAAGTCAGTGGTAGTGATTACCTGTTGCGGCCCCTTCTGGCAGATGGTGATGAGACTCACTTCATGGAAGAACCTGAGTCTACCACTTTTGCTTAGCATAAAACATGAGTTTAAAGTTGATGCTGGAAGTCTGAGAGCCTCTTAAATTGATGGCGGCAGCAGCAGTCAGTGTGGGTGTTGATGTCTGGGATCTGACTGAGGAGATGGAGTGAGCAGCCGTGGGGACCTTCCTTCATTGGAAATGGCACCCAGCAGTCACTTCAGAGCACCTGAAGAGCGAGAATGTCATAGTGCACATTGTTCCTGGAGACCCACGAGGGAACTCTGCATAGCAGTGAGAAAGTATCTGCTTTTTGGGTATAGTGGAAAAGGGACAGATGTTCCTACATGACTTTGGTGAGGAAGAGTGATTTAAGATTATCAGTAGCAGAAGAATTACCTAATCCTAGCCTATTAAGGAAAAAAAAAAATCCTTATTAAAAAATCCTTGTAAATCCTTAAAAATTCCTTGCAAGTCCTAAGCTATGGGTGCCTCTGTCCATGCACAAGAGGAGTATCCAAGTTCTAGGGCTGCCTCCCTCAATGACACTGGGGGAGAGGGGGAGAGAGGTGCTGGGTTAAATGTCTGCTGAGTCTCTGGGTGAGTTTACTGCTGCCCTTTCTGGAAGCAGTGCACTGTTCCTGGTTTTGCAGGGCAAGCCAGCAGTGCTGGCTTCATGGATGAGATTTGCAGTGGTACAATTAATCTGCTTCCTGCAAAACAGAGAAATGCACTGTTCTTGAATTACAGGAGTGAATTGAGTGGGGCAACAGGGACAAATTAGTCTTATGAGGTGTTTACTACAGGGTCAAAAGGAACACAACCTGGGAGTGCTTTGCTCCATAAATTTAGACCTGGGTAGTTCGTGTGAATGTAGCATTACTTTGTGCCTCCTTTCAGTTGGATGGCTCTCACTCTGTATCTTTCTGACTTTATCAAGTTTCAGGCAAACCTTGGCAGTGGTCTGAATTTAAGTGAAATCAGTAATTTTGTTAGCTCTGAAATAAATCACATTTCTGGAGGAACAGGATAAATCTGCCCAAAGAGTTACCACCCTGTGGTAGTCCTTGGCAGTAACGCTTTGAGCTAAGAAGTGTATATTATGGTGTCTCTGGAGCTGTCTGCGGAATTTGCACAAAACCATTGCTGTGACTAAGGAGCTACAGCAGATTTCTCTGGATTCCCTTAGATTCCTGAATTTCTGCTTTATACTGGACATGGCATAAAGTACAGAAATCACAAACTGGGGGAAAAAAATGTTTCTCCTCTGTTGGTAAGCGACTGGTGCAAACAGAAAACTTCCCTTTTTGGCGTCAGCAAGYTCAAGAGAGTGACTGCTCCACTTCCAGGTTCCCTGGCACTCTYATCTTAGAGGTTGGTGTAGACAGCATTTTTTTGCTGTGATTCCTCTTGCAACCTTATTTTCAGTTGCCTGGACCATCGTGAAAAGTGACTTGTGTTTCCTCTTCAGAAGATGGCTGCATCTTTGGTATGGCAGAAAGGGCCATTCTTTCTTGCAGATTCTTGAAAATGTTGTTTGATAAGGTATCGGTACTTTCACACATTTGTCTGAGTGCTTCACTGTTGGACATTTCACTGTTCTGGGACCTGTAAAAACCTAAACAAAAACTAACCTTTTCTGGTCTTTTTAGAATATCAAAGTAATCCAGCAAGCTGATATCTTACTGCCCTCTTTCCCTTCTGTGTTTAAATTGCCATTTGCCCTAATTAATCTTGTGTGCRGCTCTTTTAAATAGGCAATACAGTTTTTCAGTGTGTGTGTGTGTGTATCTGCATATAAAATAAAAAGAGGCCAGATTATTTTCTGAGCAGATTTTTTCATGGTCTCCTACATCTCAATTGCTGCCCAGGGTTCTGAGAAGTTGCACGTGTGGTTCTCATGCAGAAAATAGAGCAAACATAACGTAACTAACCCATATTGACTACCAGATGCCTCAAAGTGTTCAGGACTTGTAGTAAACTACTGTTTTCTTTGGTTTGTCTCCGGTCTGCCTTCTGATGCTTTTCCCTTTGCTGCCCTGTGACCTCACTGCAAATGCAATGCCTTCTGCTCAGTGCTCTTGGACAGATGGACTGTGGTGCCAGCAAGGAATCTCAAGAGCCAGCCCACTAGACTCTCACTTGTCATCCCTCAGAAGGATGGTAACTGATTAGCTAAAGCTAATGGTTTCTGACAAGTGGTTAACTAGACTTAAAGAAACACTGTCTCTGCGAAACCAGAGTCTTCAGATAGATATTTAAAACTTCACTTCTCTGACAGATGCAAGTGTTAGTAACCATTATTTGCCGGCTGATCACATGTCATAATTACAATTACTATCCTAGCCCAGGGGAAAGGCTCAGTTCATTTGTCCAAGTACTGATTAACTGGTATAGTCAAGATTACTTTGCTTCACAGAGGAGGGATAACCATTAATAGTGTTACAATTACAGCCCAGAAAGTACGGTGATGAGAGGCTAGATTGGAACTTCAATAGATAAGGAGACCATRTAATACCGAAAAACTTACAGCTGCTGTGTTAAAGGAGGTAATTAACCTGAGGGAACCATTGATAACAGGGAGTAGTTCATATCCTTGGGTTGTGTGCAGGGAGCTCTCCACATGGGAATCTTCAGAGGAAAATATTTACCTAAGAGGCATCTCAGGGCTGGTGCATGTGTGGAAGTGAGAGGAGGCTGTGTTTTGTTACTGGGAAACCATCAAATACAGCCATACCTGCACAAAGGGTGGGAAGCCTTTTAGTTCCACCTCCCTGTCTGGTCTCTCAGGCAGGAGGGGAAAGAAAAGGCCAGAGAACCAGGCAGCCCCAGGACCTTCTTCTTCTATCCTCTTCATGTGGATTCAAGGAAACCAAGTTTTTTTTGAAACAAAGTTTTGTGTGAGGCAATAAAATTTTGCAGAAGAAAACAGCAAGTTAGAGCTCATTAAGTTTATAGGGCTGGTGCTGGTTTATTCCTGAGAGTGAGCTGCAGCTTTGAGTTAAGAGTCTAACAGGCCCTTCAGCTCGGCAAAGAAATTCTGTGAAGATTCTCCCATTGTGGACAAAGATCAGAGGAATTTTCTTAGTGCTTTGTGTGTCAAAGCCCTAAGTCCAAAGGCCAGGTCACTTTGTCCTGCACTGAGGGTGTTGAAATCTCTTGGCTTAGTGGAGCTTTCAGAGAGCCACAAAAGGAACCTCATTCTCCAGAATTTCTGGAGGTGGTGAAGCAGGACATACAGCAAGGATATGGCTTTATTGATGAAAAAATTATTATCTGAAGTCAGTAAGTTCATATCTTCAATCTCTTTGACCCCATTATCTAGGCTTCATCTAATTTCAAAGGTCTGTTCCAAAAGTCAGTTCCAAAACACAGTCAGTTCCTCGGCTGTTCATGGATCACACGACAGGAATGTGACTGTTCCTGCTGCATAGCAATTGCCTGTGGGCAGTGTGTGTGTGCTTGTATTCCCTCATACAGCCCACACTTCCACACGGGTCCATACTGCTTTATGTAAATTCATGCTAATCTCAGTCTCTATACATCTGGGCATATTTCACCCATCTGATAAGGATCAAGGGACACACCCCTTGCTATATACTTTATATTCAAACAACCTGGGGTTAATTTGATGCCAGGAGAACAGCCTTTAATTCCCCTTCTCGAGGCATTAAACTACCAACATTAACTTTCTGTGCTCAGCTCTTGGGGTCTACAAGGAAATGGTGTGAGCAAATTTGAYAGCAGGTATATTGGCATGTGAATGTAAATTAGGTAGGGAGCTGTAGGCAAAATGAGTATCAGGCTAAGGTGTGTGGTGATTTACAAAGGGAAAAATTGAACCAAATTAAGATCAAGCTAAATTTTTTTTCTCATTGTGTTGATCATTTGGGTGTTTGATCTGTATGCTGTGGGCAGATTGTTTGGAAATATTAGGTGATGAGTTCTTTYGTTAATGAAAATGTGGAGGGCTCTTGTGTCCCACTCATAAATATAAAATCTCTATGCCAGAGTGAGTCTTACCATTAACTGGATTTATTTCTGTCGGTGCTCTGTTTTACCTTCCTTACCTACTCTCCTTAAAATTCTCCAAAAAGGTACAGTCTTCAATTTCACCAGTTTGGGTGCATAATCCAGTGGAATTCTTTTTATTCACCACTAAGTACTGAGTAGTGAAATGTAGATAAACAATAATCTGACCAACTCACTGCTTGCATGCCTCCTCTTTACCACTTCTATCATCACTACAAAAGCTTTATTAGATTTTATGGGGTATTTGTAAAAGACAAGAGATTCCAGAGAATTTTACCTTCCTATTCAAGCTAAGGGAAAATATCTCAAAGATTGCAGCCCTTTTCAGCAAAATCATTGCAAGCAGGTCCTGCCCTTTCTTAAATTGGTAAGGCGACAGCTTGAGCTCATCCTCTGAGWGCCCCTGTGACAGTCTGATCACCTGGGGAGAGAAGTGTCTTGCAGACAGGCAGATCCCAAGCCATTTTGGTAATTATAGGTGAAAACTAGCAGCTTGCCAGTGCAGATTCTTGAGTGCCCAAGGCGTGTGCTTACAGTAGGAGCCTTCCCAGTACAACTGCTGCGTTCAATGGCTCTGCAGCAGCTTGTCCAGGGGGGTCCCTGGGGAGAGCATCTTGTAAATAGAATAATCAGGAGATAATAAGTGTAATGGACAGTAGTTTTGCAAGCTCCTTACCAGCTGGAGTTGAGAGACCCCATGCTAGCTAATGCAGCTACATGATTGTCAGGTGCTGGCTGAGCAGCCAACCAGGCCTTTCAGCTGCAAACCAAAGTAATGCTCCTTCTATTCAAAGGTTGTTTATAGTGTTCCTTGATTGCTTCTACCAATAAAATTTTCATCTTCCACCAGCCTAATTTTACCTGTTCGTTGCTTTCACGAGGCAATGAAGTTCCAGTCTCATTATGGAACAAGGAAGCACTTACTGTCAATCTTAATATCACCAGCATTGACATCAGGTTATCAATTTTCTGTTCATGTAGGAGTTAAAGTGGCAGCCTCTTGGTAGGAGAATGGTTGTTACTTCAACAGGACTTCTCCTGAATTTAAGCATCAGTGTCAAAACAGAGGGTGTAAAAGTGTAGTTTAGGTAAATTGTAGACACCTAAGTCAAAATGCATGGAAAATGCCACCTCCTTTCCTGTTTATACCCTGAAGAGGTCAGGAGGCTTGACTGTGGCATTTCTCAAYGCCCAAATCTCTGGAAAAACCCAAAAGTGCCATTATTAGGGCTAGGAAGCTGCCTATCATCAAATGGGATTTYCAGTCAGGCATTTCCCTTAGCAAGTCTCCTGAAAGTCATGAACAACTTGATTGCAACCAGGAGGACTAMTTTTACAGAATTAGGAATGTATGATCCTTCCCTTTTAAAACTCAGGCAGAGAAAGTCTTCCTCCTTCCAAACATAGGAGCCATCGGGAAGCAGGATTGATTGAAGGCATAAGAGATTTTCTGCCTGAAGGAAGAGAGCCCAGCATCTGGGCTGGATATCCCAGCCACCAATGTATAGCCCTGAACTTGTGCTCTGTGCATCATGAACTAGAAGGAGGAAGGTAAAGTGTGGTGTTTGGACATAGTTATTTGAGTTTTACTACTTCTCCTTTGCCTTAAACTATCACTGTTTAGAGTGAGTGTTCCTCCCACAGGTACAGTGGGAATTTCAATTCGCATGGAAACTCTTTCCCTGATTAAAAAATTCTGGATGTTGTTCTAACAGCAATGTGTCCCAGACTCAGCTATTTGATGAGTTAACAAGGTTGACATGACTGCACCACAGAGCACCAAACCCAGGCTTCTATTAAACAAGTGAATTTCTAACCATGTTGTTTGCAAGATAATCTTCCCACAGTCTAACGTAATGTTGTCTGAGTCKGCAGACAACCTTATCAGAAGAGGGTGAACCTTTCCAGACTATTCATCTAGTGAAATACCAACCTCACACTTACTGGTTTCCCTCAATTTCAGTGCCACTTGTATTGGTGAGTGTTTTATCTGGAGGTTTGGAAGGGCATGCAGGGTAAGAAACACAGGAAAGAAGACCAATGTCATGGAAAGGAAGGAGTCAGTCATCCTCTGCACATGATTGATGGATTAAGCCCCTCTGGTGACAGCCGAACAAATGGGAGCTGGAGTTCTGACAAGCTCACCCATAGCAACCTCGCCTGAGAGCAGCCCCTTCACATATTCCACTGTTGTTGTAGATAGAAATCTTTCCCCTGAGATTGTCCCTCCTGTAAACTGGGCTGGTTGCCTCTTGTCCTGCCTTGTCCCACTCTTTCTGCTGCTGTAATTCGAGGCATCAGAGGGATTGGTGTGAGTGAATATTGAGAATACCCTGAGTGCTGTTAACCAGAGATGTTGGTGCTGGTCCTGACACCCCAGCAGCTCCCTGCAGGCTCAAGTCTTCTGCCTTCCCTATATCCAAAGAGCATCTGTGTGTGCCCATGTCTCCACCACAGTGGTGCCTTCCCTGCTCAGGTTCTTCTATAGAAAACCTCCCCTTCCCCACTCTTCTCTGGGTTTTACCTCACCTTTTCCTAGAGGGTTTTCAATACACTGCAGTCAGACATTCTTCTCTGTGTCATTTGAATGGGRCTCTTTGCTTTTAGTTTCTATTTTTTTTCTAAGCTGTTCTCTTAGTCTATACCCAGAATTATAAAAGTGGCCACTTATGAGGGCTAGGACTCCTGAAACATCTCATCTCTAATTCTTCAGGTGTGAATATTGTAGCTTTGTGTACTCCAGCTTTGATACCTTTGTTCTGGATGCATGACAGAGAAAAATTCAAGGCTGTGCTGCAAAATGTTTATCTTCCTTCCTTTAAGGCTAACAATCAAAACCCATGATTTTTTCCTGCTCTGTGTGTAGCTTTTTCACCCCTCTCCACTAAAGAACTCCTTCAGAGGCACTAAAAGGAGTTCCTGTTTCTCTGGAGAAGAGATGGTTAAAAAGGCACAGGACTGTGAGGGGGAGATGGGGCTATGGATCTGAGCAAGGCTGAGTCAAGATGGGAAAAGGCAGCATCGGCTGAAGTCAAGGAGAGGTAAGGGCCTGGAGGGATAAGGGAGGGAGCACTGTCGGAGCCTGTCCTTCATTGACTGAATAAATAACCCACATGGCAATAACAATAAATAATTTTATGAGAAGCTAGATAAGCTTTTAAGGGGAAAAATTGTAGGGGGTGGTACTGCAAATTGAGGAGGAAAGCAGCTGAGATGGGTTTCCCTGTTGCTGTGTGTCCTCTATTTGGCACCAGCTCATTTGTGAAAAAAGCAACCAAGAGTAGTTTATGATGCTAAGACATTTCAGTGACTTATACTCAGTGAAAATCCTTGATGTTTCTCCTTTAGCTTGGTTTTGCTGCTCAGAGTTGCAAGCATTTCTCTGTCTTAAATCCTATTTTGTTAAAACCTGGCAATGAGCAAAATCACAAGTTCCTTAAGAAAATCCTCTGGGCTTGAAAGGGGATGTGTTCATTACCCTTGTAATTAGCAGGAAGCCATTTTGACAGGGCACTCAGCCCCCTCTGGTTCCTCTCCTTATAGCTTCTTAATCACCAGGTGCCATTCAGATTGTAGATTTCTACTATGTAATACATGTTGTAGAAAACTCTGATTATGTTTCAGTGTGAAACGCTTAAAGAGCTGGGCCATAAATATTTCCATCAACCTGTGTCTCTTCCACCCCCAGGACTCCACATCCTGCAATATAGCTAATCCCTCAAAATGCAGTTTTGGTTTTTGCTTTCTGTGGAGCTGATCCTCATGCGAACGAAATGTTACCTTGGGAACAAGGTTAAATGATAGGCTTATGGACATACWCTCTTATATCCCCTTTATTTTATGATGGAAATGTAAGATGTTGTGAATGGTTCATCATAACATATGCCAGCAGAAGCATGCCAAAAATAGCAGTCTGAAGCAGCACACGGCATGTAACGCTTGCATACTTCTCCGAGAGTTAAAGAGATCATTGGAACAACACATGTCAGATGCTATTACTGTCATATTGCTGGGGCCATCTGTTAGAGGCCAAGATCAAGACCTGCTGCTTTCCTGGGAACAGCAGCTCCACAAAGGACTGTGGCAAATTAAACTAAATCTGCTCAGGCCCAGGGAGTTCATCTAAGGGATTTTCTCATTTTGTTTCAAGATTGCATCAGGGATAAACCCAACAGTATATTTTGGATATTGCTCCAAGGGAACTCTGAGGAAAGGCTTTTAATTTTTTGTTTGTTTGTTTGGTTTGTTTTGTTTGCTATGGTTTGTGTTTTTTTTAGGGACTAAATTGCAGGTCCAAGATAAGGACTGAATTGTCAGGATGGGATGTGCACATTTACACTCACAGCTGTGCTTCTTGGGAAAACATGTTCATAACTAAAGTTCATACAAATGTGCACATGAAATTCTTTGCAGCTAGTGAACATTAATTTGACAGCAACCTGGAGTTGAATATGACAACTGATTCATGCAGTTGACTACAAAGACACAAATTATTAAAGCAGAGCAAAACTTTAGAGGTTTCATATGAAATTGGGATGSCAATTCCTCCTAGTGGTCCTCAAAATCTCTTCTAGGATACCTGTAATGTATTTATTAGATACAAAATGAAGTTCTATGTAATTTGGATCCACAGGGAATTTTGTTACTGGTAGCAGTAGGCTGGATTTCACACGTACACTTACTGTCTCGATATAGCTGCTCACACACACATATTTATTCATACACATATAGATAGATGTTTTCAATACTGTTAGCATAATGGCACAGCTCTTAGTTCCGCTGCATTCATAGAAATTTACGTAATCAGCATATGTTTTACTGACGTGTTTCATAACGGTTTTAAAAAACATGCTTGCTGACACCAGAACACTAAACAATTAAATGTATTGATGTGGAAGATGCGAAGTCTCTGTTGTGAAGACAGACATGGTTCAAATGCTGGGATGTGGGAGTAGTTTGCAAATGTAGGAAAATTGCATCACAGGACTGGAGTATTTTTGTGGAGGTTTTATTTTGCTTCATGTTGATGAAAGACTTGGACCCAGCTCCTACCCATTCTGCACTTTCCACTTTGTAGAGAAACTTGCACCACAAGAAGCCTCCAAAGCTTTGCTTTAACTCTGCTGCAGAAAGAGGCTCTGTTTTGAAATCTCAGGCTGTGCTACAGAAAAAGAATACTTTTCCTATGGACTCAGGATATTGACAGCGAGTGCCTCATTCTGCTCCTGGAGGAGCCCAGCACAACGGGGTGCAAGAGCAGGAGAGACCTTTCCAGAGTGGAGAAGGCTCAAACCCAGGACTAAATGCAGGGACTCTGCAGGGCAGGAGGAAGATGCTTGGGGAAGAGAGAGGACTTCTGAGGATTCCCAGCTGGCAGCACCTTGTCATTCTCCTTGCTGGCTATTTCTATGCTTTACCCAATGACTGTTTCATGCAAAATCTGTGGATGGTTCCTAGAGTTGGGGTAGGATCCAAGTCTCTRTTTTCAGGAAAGCACTCTCACTGGCAGGACAGAGATTTGAAGTCTATTAACTACACCTTCAGAASCTCTTGCTTGTGGAGGTCAGACTCCAGGGAGAGGACAATAACTTCATGCTCAGAGCAATTTTATAATCTACTGCTGTTCCGTCCTCTGGGTCTCTTGCAGGAAACTGGTGTCAGAAAGATGCTGCTGCAGCCTTTGCCAGTGAGGAATAATGATCCCAACTGCAGCACCCTCTGTACACATATCACTGTCTGGGGATGCTACCAGTACAAGCTGATTATGCAGTGCAAAAAGTACCTAACAACTTTCCTTTTCCTTTGCAGGAGAAATTCCCCAAGTAGGTCTCTGTCAGTCCTCCCAACCATTTCTACTCATTGCACTATCCAATCAGAAGTGTTAAAAATACAATTTTGGAAGCCTTGTTTGATTGAAATTCATTGTGTCCAAATTAATTTAGTTCCTGGAGGAGGGAAATAAGGTGGAACTGAAAGATGGTGTGGCAGYTTTGGAACCAAGCAAAGGGCATGTTTGCAAACCACAGGTACTGTGGAGATATTTGCCACCCTTGAGAAGTGCTAGCCTAAAAGAGAAGCTTCCATAATATGAAATAACTTCCTCTCCCTTCCTCTCTGGGTTTGATCTTAGTATGATTTGGGGTAGAAACAATTTTCTGTTTTTTTCAAATTTGTGCCAAATGACAAGCTCCCAGGACAGTGCATTTTAGCTCACTGAGACTGATATTCTTGTCACTTTTATGGCCACCTCCAGCACAAATGGGCAGTGATGCCAATTTCCCTGAGCAGCTGTTGGYATCTGCCACCAAAAGGGACTCCACCAGCAGACTGACTCCAGCTGAAGCACCACACAGSTTCCAGCATCCCCAGTCTGGGGCAGGTGTGCCGGTAGTCAGGATGACTGATCCCAGAGGACTGTCTTGGATTAAGCAAAAGCTGAAAGTGCATTGTCTGGCACATTTTGGGCTGCAGAGGGTGGTATTTTTTGGCTAATGCATGTTTTGACAACGTGTTCAAACAATTCTGAAGATTCTGCACAATCTAAGTGCTCACGTTACCTCTTTGCTGGCACTTCAGAGTATTCTCCAATTTCATTTAATATTGAGCCTGCGTGTGACCAGAGAAGCTCTCAAAAATTGTTCCACTTTTAAATTCATGGAAAAAGAACAGTCAATTCTTAAATGATCTGACCAGCACTGAGGCAATTTCTATATATTTCACAGTATAAGTAGTAATAGAGAACTGCCATAAAGCAAACCCCTAAACCACCCCAAGCTGTTGTTTCCCATGAATGAATTCCAGCACAAAACCTGCCTGAATGTTGACTGGAGGATTTCAAACACAAGATGTGTTAACATGAAGGCTGTGTTCAATCTCATTCATAATCTCACAGAGTGAGAGAGTATTGCTAGTCCCAATGCCAGACACAAAGTCATTCCTTGCTCAGTCCCAGCAGAGATAGAGGCAGCCCCCCACGGGGTCTATCCAATTATGTGCATTTTTTCAGGAAGTGCTGTAAAAATATTTTCCTCCATGAGCCTGAGCTTGAGCTGTGTATCTCTACTGACACAGTATTTTTGTTCTGCATGGCTTTTTGTGGTGTTTCATGATGTGACAGGTTTCAACTATTTAGTGATTGTAAGATTAAAATGTGTAGTATGAAGGTGGCAGAAGGATGATGTGTTTGTTTGCTGCTTTTTTGCATGATTTTCCTTAGGTTAGAAGAGGGTAGAAGAATTCAGCTAAATAAAGCTAAAGTGTGTTGTTTCAATACTGAGGAAATACAGAAATACTTGTTTACACTTGGAATATTCTTTAATGAAGGCAACCCTTGGAGTAATAGTATATATGGGGGAGGCTGAGGCTGGAGCTATTTCTCCTAAGGGGATTATGAATTAATATGTGTTTCTYTCTTTTCCTCTAATTTCCTTCTGCTGGTAGGAAAAATTATGTCCATACTGTAGCTTCAGTCCATGTCATTTAATATCCTAGACTGGTTCCCCCTTGAGATGTAGGGGAAGTGGGAAGACARAGTATATTTAGAAAAGGAGATACTTTGTCAAGATTTTAAGAGCAATTTGGTCAAAACGAGACCCCTGAAATGTAACAGATTCAATAGAGATTATTTTAAAAATGTTTTCTAGCAATTCTGCACTGCTTTTGCTACGTTCTATGCTTTCTTGACTCAGAGACAGAAAAAATTACAGTTTGTCTTACCAAGCCATGGTATTGTAAGAAATGAGGAGTGCCAAATAGCCCATCCCTGCTGATGACTGTCAGTGGGGCCCCAGGGAGACTGTAAGAGAAACTGAGCAAACCCCTAGGCAGCCTTGCCAGCACCCAGCACTGGTGGTGCCCTGCCTGTGTGGTGGGGAGCCCCTCTCCTCCCTGGGGAGCTGATCTGGCAATACACATTGGTCTTTTGAGTCCTGTGTCACTCACCAGCCCCTCTTTCCTCTGCCATTGTGGTGACCCTACCCGGGAGCTTCTTGTGCCTTTGGAAATGTGCTGCTGTGCTTCCCCCTTGAAGGGCAGCACCCAGGGCAGAGGTAGATATTGAACCCCTTTTTGGCTTGAATTTTGCCTGGTTTATTTCAGAAGAGGGGTTGCCTTCCACTTGCTAAATGCCTGTTCCTAGAAAGTATGCAGTCACAAATAACACACTCTCACATCACTGGGGAAAAGCCATTTATTCATGTTATCTGCTTTTTCTGCTGGGGAAGTAGTCCAAAGCCTGAAGTGTCATTAGCGAAAGCAAGAGGAATACTGACAGTTCTTGTTTTGCAAATTGTCAAATGAACCCATTTCCCACCATTGCTGGTAATGTCTTTCATTATGCCTTTAATGAAATTGTATTGACRTATTTATGGTCTAATAAAAGAAAAAAAAAGATACCCTGGAAAAGAGGTTTTCAGAAGGTGAAATGTTTTAATAATGCTTCCATAAATTATTTTGATTTTTCTTTTAGTCATAAACTTTGGCAAAATGAGCATCATATTATTCAAAACCGCTAATGAAATGGTCTCTGGACTGTGCCATTTAAATCCTCTAAGATGTATTTTCTTCTGCCTCTCCTTTAAATGCAATGGCCTTCATTTTTAGCATCAATGGGAAGCTGGCTAGAATGTATTGTATCTTCTTCCCACACAGACCATTTATCTGCTATTATATTTTCCTACTCCCTTATCACTGGGAAAACAGCACTTTGACACACCATTTTATGATTTGCACTTTTAAATATCCACCTGATCCAGTTTTATTGTGTCCTCAATTGTTGAGTTCAGCTTGAGTTAAAGTAGGGACTTTAGCATCTGTTTTGAAATTGTTAGGGATTAGCCAGAAAATTTTGTAATGATTCTGATGAGCATCTGTCAGTTTTTCTGTGGGGCAGTGGTGAGAGCTTCCAGATACATTGTCATGTCTGGTGGATCTAGATCTGGACTCTTTATAAACCTGGGATCCAATCTGTTAATTGTACTCATTTGTGTGAGTGCAGTTCTGGTTTCAGTAAGAGATGATGTATATTTTTTTTTGGTGTTTTTTTTTTGCTTTGTAAACTCATGAGTCTGACTGAGAGCTTTTTATGTTCACTTCACTTATATGAGTCAGCCAATTGCTGCATCCAGCTCAATTAACATCTGAATTGGCTTTTATGAAAAAAAAAGGCTATTGGTTCTATCCCAGAGGTCACAACAGACTAAGAAAATAAATGTCATGTTGTATCTTCAATTCAGGATGTACAGATGTTATAAAAAGATAAAATCTGAAATCCAGAAGGAAAAGGAAGACTTATTTGCAGCTATACTATGCATATGTAAATGCTAACAGATGATTTACTAGTAGTATCTTTTTTTTTTTTCTTTTAACAAAGAAATGTCATAAAAAACTAGGCAAAAGAAAAAACCCAAAGTGGACCAATGAATAACAATACATACTCAATCTCTCTTAAATATGCAACTGGGGGGATATATGCTAGTTTCTCAGGATATGGACAGTAAATATATAGAGCCTTGGTGACAAATCTGCCTTCTTGGAACAGTAGTTCCTATATCACAGATGAAAATAAGGATATATGCATCAAAAGAAAGAAGAGAAAAAATATATACACCCCTGAGACCTCTGTATAATTCAAATCAGTTTTCTGCAAGAGAGTTAGAAAATACTTCATGCATTCAGGGAATACAGCTTTCCATCAGAGAAATAAAATAGATATATCCAGAATGTATCAGCATTGGTGTCATATTTCCTTTCTCTGGAGTTTACTCTGATGTCATTTCATAGTAGCCATTCTTTTCCCTTTGAAACTCACCATTGTTAGCTCAGATGCAGGGACAAGGAACGTTTCAGAGGCAGTACTTTTGGCACAGTTTTTGCTCATGTTGTAAGTTCATCCTGTTTCACATTTTCAGTCTCCCTCTCTGCCTGCTGTGACTTCTGGCTGAGCAGCTGCAGAGTTCACCATGTTCAAGACACACCAAGTACTGAGCAGATACATAATCTCATCTCCATGAGGTGGTGGGGGGTACATGGTAGTACAAGGAGTTTGGCCCGTTTTCCAGAGTTTGTGTGGGATAGCTTTCAATGTCTTGTTTAGTGTTAACAGAGACCACATGTAAACACATACTGAAATCTCCCTGTTCCCTGTTTCTTGGTTATAATATACACAGCACTTAAGGAAGTGTAGTCTTCAGGCATCGGGGTGGGATGTTGTGCTCAGTCTCCCAAAAGGCCACTGTAGCTGAGATGGAGTAAATGAGTTCCCTAAGGTCACATGTGGTGTTTCAGTAGGAACAGGAGCTGAAGTGAATTTCTTTGGTAGGCCATTAGACATATGACTGTATGCCAGCAACCAACAAGAACAGAATATGAGGATGTTTAGGGTTTAGCATATGCATGTATTTCAATACCAGTTCACAGCATGATAATCCAATGCTTTTATGATTAATGATTTTCCAAGGATTGTAAGAATGTTGGAGCGGACTTACAGTCCTGTCTTCTGCGCCTTAAGAGCAGGTGAAGCAATTCGGCAGCAAACAGATGTAGGACTTGGCTTCCACTTGATATCATCCGAGTCTCAGAGATCTGCATGATTTAAAGAAACATCCTTACATACTCATAGAGAAATAAGTTTGGAACTGTGGTATATTAGCCTCAATTATAGGCTGAGGGGCTGAATTTCCCTGGTCTTTATTTTATAAAATGTCTTCTGTTTCTTGTGATAGAGAAACACCTAAAACATAAACCAAAACACAAATATGATTTAGCAGCATGCATTAGAAGCCCATACAAACTAGGTAGGTCAGTTGTCACTCAAAAAGGCCTGGAATTGATTTGTTTGTGGGAATGGTGTAAGTATTCTTAGAGGTGTTTCTAAGAATGATTTTAAATGTGGGATTCATAAACTAACAAACTTTTTAATGCTTGTGCACAAAAATGTACTCAGTATGTAATGTATTTCTTACTATTTTGCAAAGGGTGCTCTATGTCTTCAGGAAACACAGAGTTTGAACTTAGCTGTTAGCTAAATTTTTTGTGCAAGATTTAGAACTGACCTATTCTAATGGCTACTAAATTCTATATTGTTTATTACTTTGTCTAAATTATTACTGACCTGATAGTACTCCTGGTCCATTTTAATGGTGACGTTAATGTGCCTCAGGCTATATCAAAAGACAGTATACTTTTCATTTAATGTGAAACTTCAATGCTAACACTCCTTGGGTTTTTATAGGATTGATCATTATGTTGGAGAAAAAAATATCTTTTTCTTGCATGCTRTTTAGTTTTAAAAGATGATAAAACACAAGAAAAAGAATGTTTTTTTCTTGCACAGAAGTAAAAAGCAACCATTTGATGAATCATTGCTGCAAGTATAGCAATTAAATTTCACTCCTCAGGTAATTTGAATAAAAATCTTGCACATTTCCTTACCAGTGTTTCCTATATAGCTTTGACTTTTGTAGGGAGTACTGGAGAGTTGGAAATGCAGGCCTGTTCTGATTTGTAAAATAGGAATTGTACTGTGAGGCAGTTTGGAAAAGAAGAGTGTCTGTACAAGGAAGCTAAATTGAATCCAGGTCTGGCTCTATAAGCATCACCTTTATTCTTCATTATCCACCAGAAAAGGTGGAGTGTATTTGTGTTTGTTTAATCATTGGTTTCAGTCCTAGTCTAGCCATTCAGGGTCTGCAGCTGTGACTTTGCAGCTCTCTGTGAAGCTGAATTCAAAACACCCTCCCTCTGGCTCAGAAAGCAAATGAAAGGCTTAAGTCACCTGATGACAACATTTAGAACAGGAATTTAACTGGTTGCTTGAGGATAAAGGGGTTTGCATGTACTTTCTGGTCTCCTGAGCCCCTTAGGCTGAGCCACATCTCATAGTGACAGCTAAACTTTGCTGTGGATCTGAATTGAGGTAGCAAATGGGGCCGCACCTCATATCTCTGACCCTTCCTTGTCCTCCCTGTCAGACTCAACTGGGTGTTCTCCAAACTGCCCCTTGGGCTGTGTTTGCCGAAACCCACTAGCCCATGCTTATTGCATGGATCCTTTTGAGGTGTCTCTGCTTCAGAGCCTACTGCTTACATTTACAGCCTTGATCTTACAAGTGTGAATTCTCAAACAACCATTTTATTTACCTGTAGACTTAGTATCTTGTGGCATCTGCAAATGTCTGCCCTCACCTGTGAGTCTGGAATAATGCTGTAAYACGTAAAGGTCAGCTCAGGGCAGGAATCACCAAAATTTTCCCTACTCACATTATGAGATCTGTCCTGGTTTTGTTGTTGTTTTGGTGGTAGTTTCTTCTAGAGGAATGCCTGCTCCTCACAACTCCTCCAAAAATCTCCCTGAGGTTTTCAGTGTAATAATTTCAGTTGTTTCTAAAATAATTTCAGCTGTAAAGCTGGTACAGTATTTCAGATGTGTTCCTGCAGAGAGAAGAGGACTGTTGCAGGAAGGGGGTTGCCTGGATCTGCTGTCTAATAAATCTTCATCTATGATAGAACTTAGCATAGCTACAACAGGATGAATAAATTGTTCTCAGTCACCTACCAGTGGAAATTTCTCTTCACAGCATCTCTTTAAAAGGAAGCAGTTCCCCTAAAATGTTAAATTGATGTTCCAGCTGAGAAAAATAATAGTAACTTTTGAAAGAGAATTAGATTTTTATAYTTTTCTGGTTTAATAGTCGGTAGCCTTAGGTATCTGCAAATATATCCTGAATACATAATCAGCCTATGCTGAAACCAGGAGGAGTTTCATGTCTTTCTTGTAAATACAATTCCTACAAAGGCTGGTTGCACTATGGCAATACACCGAATTACTGCATGGACTTACGAAGTGCTCTGAAACCCTTTAAAGTGTGGTGCTTTCGAGTAAATGACATTCTCCAGTTTTGTAATGTCATGTAGATAAATGCCTCTTTTACTAACTGTGAGGGGACTACAAAGCTCTGTTGTTGTAAAAGTTTGATTTTCCATTTCTTGGGACTGGAAAATAGAAGAGAGACTTGTCCTAGCCTTCTGGCAGAATTGACAAATCATTAATTCCATTGATTTCCTCGGTAGTGAAATATATCAAACTGAAGTCCATTTGTATTAACAAAAAAGGTTACATGCCATAGTGCTGAAAGCTCTCTTCTCATGCTCTTGCTTTTATACTTTCACCTTTATTTATTTGTTCTTTTAAAAACATGCTTACAAACTTTCACAGGCTTAGAAGCTTATGACAAAGATTCTCAGGGAGGTTCTCCTTTTGAGTAATGAGTTGCAGAAAGGACCCCCTGGCATTCTGAACTCCTTTTCCGAGAGGAGTCTTGGTGTGGCTGGGTCCAATCCTAGTCTCAGTCTTGGTCAACAGGTTATGTCTAAAGGATTATATAGGTGTAATTGAGGCTTTACATGACTTCGTCCTGCAATATTAAGGATGGAAACCAATGGATTATTTATTTAAATTGATGATAATAATGATTAGACTAAAAGACTTTAATCTGAATTAGTTRCTACACAGTATAGATAGTAATAGTTGCAAGTATAGTGAACTATTTATTAAAACAATAATTTCCAAGCTAACAAAATAATCATTAGGAGAGATTGGTGTTACTGCTACCAAAGAYTGACGAAATGTCTTTCACACAGCCTCGAGGTGTAGCCGTGAGGAGCATCCCCTCTCAAGGGGATCGTCACATGCACTCCTAGGAGCAGTATGCTAGAAATCCCTACTGTTCAAAAGTGGGACTGTGCTGTTATAATATGAAGTGATTGACTGACAGTCATGTTTCTAGGCCAGCTAGAAACTCAGCAGCCTTTAGCTCAGCAGCTTTAGATAAGTTATCAGTACTATCACTTGTTGGTTCCTTTATCAGGAACATTTTCTGCCACATCCTCACCAGTGAAAGTTCCTGTCAGGATACATTGTTTTTCACATTCTCAAAGTGTTTAACTTTAGGATTCTTGTCAGTCTCAGATTGGTCTCAGCATTCTTCAACAATAAAAGCAGCATGACCTCCCTTCTGCATCCACTGATGGAAATAGAGTAAAATTTGAGCTGTTTTACCCCATTCAGGCAGAGGGGCCTCATTCATATATCTTGTAAAGAACCTAGAGAAGTAGATTATGAAGCCTTCTGCTTGTTCTTGTCATTGCAAATACACTTTATTGCAAATACATCAAATGCTGAATGAACATTTGCCAGTCTTCAGACAGATTTGAGAGGAGCAAAGGACTGCATGCACAGGGAAGCCCCCTGCACTTCTACCACCACCCAGCCTACAAACTTCAGTGATGAACAGGTCATTTGAATGTGTTTTGACCAGGAGCAAATTTCCTTTTTTCTTGATATAAGGAAGAAAACAGTCCATTTTCTGCTTGGTGGCCTTGCCCCTTTCCAGCAGGTTTTTGGCTCTGGCTGGTGTATATCAACACAGCTGCAGAGGGAGCAGTGGTGGTTCACACCATTGGTGATGCTTTGCAGGGAGTTCTCTGCTGCCATGGGGGGGTTATGCTGTTCTTCCACTGCAGATCAGCCTCTGGATGCCACAGAGACACACAAGAACAGAAGGGTTAAGGGTGATCTCTGATTAAAGTTCCATTTACTGATGCTCCCCACCAATTTATATCCAAGTGCTACTTTGCTAATTAATGACTGCTCATGAAATGCCATGTGTCAGCAATGAATCACTTATTTTTTGTTGCACTTCAGTAGTATACAGCTAATGAGCAAGGACAACTCATATAATTAAAGCCTGAAATAGCCCTGTCGGTAGGACACAATCAAGTGTTTATATCTTGCTGCAGTGTGTGGACCACTTTCCTATCTTTACCTTTGCTAGTTTTACAAGAGAAAATGAGCAGTTGAAAAAAATTTGGATAGTAAATATGTTTTTCAATGGTAGTAGGATGAGGAATTGAATTTCATTTTAAAAGAACTAAAATCCTGCCAGTTACCTGTATCTGGCATAACCTTAAAACAAAACTGTCTTTATTATTACCTCTAATGGGCCTCATCAAGCTCAAAACTAATTAGAAAAGTAAATAAAAGGGAGAAACAGCCTGAATGAAATGGGAAAGTTTAGTGCAAAGTTACAGCAAAATCTGTAGTTTGTGTCTCCACAGCCGCATGTAGGTAGGAAAAGTGAGAAACAGGGAAAAGCCCCTGTGAATGAGTGTAGGCAGCTGTTCATGCTTTAAGCAATACCTTGAAAAATCTGCCAATGAACCAGTAAACCAGCAAATAACTTTTCTCCTGTTTGACCTGGTCAGTGTTAGCACAGCTGGGATCTTGTATTTTCATTCATGGGAGGTAAGATCAAGCCTCTGGAGAGCAATTGGTCCATCCATGCACACTGCATCCCTTTCCCCACGTTGTTATATATCACAGTCTGAACTACTGGTGTAGTCCACTAGTTTTCTGCAAAGGTGGAAAAAAAAAATCATATTTCTGAGAGAGTGAGTAGAATCTATTAGCCAAAGAACCCCATGTTAGTAGTGTCATGCACAAAAGACATTTGCAAACAGTTTCTTAGATGCAGCAGTAGGAAAACTGCACTTGTCTCATCTGTTAAGGAATAAATCAGTCTCTTGTGAACTCACTTACTCTGATGAGCATATAAGGGAAGGGAAGCACTATATGTCCTCTATATAAAAAAGATAAGACAAAAAAGAGACATTATGGAAGGCATGGGAAGAAGAACAAATCTTTTATTTCAGCATTTTGGAAACAAAATATTTCAAAGTTTAGAATTTTAAGTTTGTAATAGAAAACAGTTTTAGGACATGTTACTTCCCACAACAGGCCCCAACACCTCCCTCACTCTCCCTTTTACACTTACCTAGGTGGGAACTCAGGTTTCTATAATGGAACAAAACCCTTGGCTGCCAGTTGTGACCACTACTGCTGAAAAAGAGGAATAAAAATGAACGCTTGTTTTCCTTGGAATAGGTTCTGAATAGTTTCTCAATATGACCACATCTGATCTTGCTGCTCAGCAGTAAGAATAGCTACAGCTCTCCCATTAGTGTACTGGGTAGAGTTTTTGTATTGGCCTCATGCAACAGTTTTTAAAAAATCCTGTGAAATGAGGATCTTTTCTGAAACGACTTCTACAAATTCTCAGAAATCTTTGTGAGTACTTGAGAAAAGCTCTCACTCTGGCGTATAAAGCACAGTGAGATTTTAATCTCTGTGTTTCCACAGGCTTCTTTAGGGAAAACACTCAACTCAGGGTGAGTGATGAAGACCTTAATCTCCTTATTCTTGAAAACACTGCCGCCCTTCCCACCTGGACTTGCTTGAATGCTAAGCTATGAAGGCAGATGTACTGCCTGGATCTTATTCCCTTCGTGGTCCCACTGTGATCTCCAGAGGCATCCTGACATTGGAGAGTTCCCCAGAGATAAATTGGAAGACAATTCTTCCTGTCGACATCTGCTCTGCCACGTTTGTTTAGCTCTTTGAATGTTATTTGTTTGCATCAACAAGGCTGCAGATAACCACCCTCCATCTGAGCAGTGAGATTGTGAGTGATCTTGGATGGAATTAATTTTGGTATTTCTGGTCTCTTGGTTTCCCTTTTGGGTAAGTCAAGGTTCTTTATAACTATAGAGTGGAGGCAGGGATAAAAGTATGAGGCTGTCAGAGCATCTGCAAAATGGGCACTTCATGATTTTAAAAAACGTCCACTGTTGTGGAACAGAAGCATAATATATACTGTTAACATTAGTGTCATTGAACACCCTCTAAATYGCAGAATGGTGAGAAAAAATTGATATGAAAACAAGAGAAAATGAAAACTGTAATGAGCTCTCTGCATAAGAAGGGTAATCTACAGTTAAATATAAAGGCTAAACAGAAACAATGTGAAGAATGAGATGTATTTCCTATTTTAAATCTAAGACTGATGCTCTGTCTCTAACTCCCAAAGCTGTGACAAAAACCTAATGGTGTGAAGCAAAGACACCATGTCAGACTTCACTCTGCATCCCTGGGTCTGGATGATTTATCACTTGCAGCCATTCTGTTTGCTATTAATTAACTACAGAAGTTATTTTAGTAAGTTAGCTTGACTGTGCTCCATCCCCTGTTGAGCTTAGTTGAAAGTGAGAAAAAAAGGCTTTTATTGCAGCTGCTGTAAATGCAAGTCCCAAATGTATTTCTTTGCATTTGCACACCCGTAAAATGAAAAGAGGCAACCTCAACTCTCTCCTAGGTGCTCCAACACTTGCACATAGACCTGTTTATAAAAACCAATTACTTTTTAACAAATAAGCTGCATGTATTATGACATAGCCACGAGGATGGGTGTGATCTGGATGGTATTATGCGAGGATTCTGTTGTTTTTCCCCCCTGACAGCAGACATATGGGCTTTTCTTTYTGCTTTGGAGAACAACGCACTGTTGGCTACCAAATGATGGGAGAGTGACATTCGATGCTGAGAGGCCCTGCTGGAAGTGTCCTCTGGGAGACAGTGCCCAGCACAAAGATACTTCTTGGAACTGGAGCTGACTGCCAGCCAGGCTCTATCTGTAGTTCTGCCTGCTCTGGAAATGTCAGTAATGTCAGCCAAAATGGGAGGTTTGTGAGAGAGGAGGACAGAGCATCTTGCTGAGCTGTGGCACTAACAAACCTTAGGCTGAGTACCTACTAGCACAGATTTCGGAGAATGCAGCCCTTGACACAACTTCCATGATAGCACATCCCTGCTCTGCTGGGAATTCAGATAGACACATACCTCTGGCAAGGAGCTTTTCTCTTCTTCAGCTCTGTTTGGCATTATTTCTTGTTCCTCCTGTTGGGTCAGARGAGTCTTGGTCATCTTCTGCTTATTTCTTTTTCCTTCTACCCACAGAATACCAGAATATTCCCCCATTTTCTTTTTCTTAAATGGCAGGTAGAAAGAATGAAAGATGAACTCCAATAAAGAGCCTCTTTATTGTGCAACTGGATGTCTTGCAATTTGGAACATGCTGAAATAGAAGATACAAAACTGATGACTGATGTGGCTTTTTATTCTCCAGTCAGCTGATTATAAGCAAAGACTTATTTCTTGTACAGAGATGATAAATTGAAGACAAGATGTGTTTGGGTGATTCAGGGACGGGACACTATTCAAACACAGGATGCAGAGGATTTGTCCCTAGTCCCACTGAGAACCCCTGCATGAGTGGAGATGTGCAGTGTGGATAAACTGGAGAAGGAAAATGGGGGCCATAAGAGATGGTGGGAGTTAGAAACCACAAGTGGCTTCCAGTCCTTTTGTCTGGGCTACAAATGTACATCTTGTATCTGTTCTTTCCTATAAGGTTCTCAAGGGTTCTGCTGCAACTCTGCTCCAGTCTTGCGATGGTATGCAAAGGAGAAATCTAGTTTTTATTGACGATAGAGATTTAAGCATTCCTGTCTAATTCCATGCTGAACAGCTGTTTGGCAGATTCTTGTGCTGAACTTCTGAGGAGCTAGTCCATACAAGGTGCTTTGACTAACCACKTTGCTCTTCAAGTCATCCCTGAAATTTGAATTATCCAGACAATCCTTCAACTCCCAGCTCAGCTCATTAAGAAGTGGGCCCCTTGGAAGAGCAAACACAGCACAGGATACCTTGCATACAATGCTGTCTTTTGTTTGCTGATTTTAACAGCTTTCTGAAAAAGAGGTTCAATTACAATTTGCCTTGGAAGGGTTTTTTTTTTTCCTGAGCTGCTGAACCCTCTCGAGTGCTGTTTACAGAACAGTGCCTGCCAGGCTTTGATGTTTGCTGGAGGAGGTCCAGCCCATGGGCAAGGCACCAGCTCCTGCTGGAGGGGCCAAGCAGCAAACGTGCCATGAGTGTGAAGAAGCACCTGAGGGCTTCAGAAAGACTGAGCCCCACCTAGAGAGATAATCTTAATGTCTAAGAGAGTTTCCCAGGGCCAGAATTGCTTGCTTTAATGAAAGAAAGAATTCTAGCTGGTTGAAATGAGGATATGTGATGGGAAAAATTTAGTCTTGATGGAATATTATTATAAACATTTTATTATTACTTTTTGCACTGAAGTGGCTCATTGTGTCTCAAGAGAACCACTGTTAGACATTTTGACATACTTTTTATTCAATTCAGAAATTAACAGAGTGGTTTTAATGAAGTTCAAATAAACCCAGTATGAATACTGGGATACAACACAATTATTTTGTTCAAAATTCAGTAAGAAAATCAAGCAAAAGTATATCTGAAAATTAAAAAGATAATTTCAAAGAAAATAGAAAGACAAATGAATGAGCACAGCTATCATTCCCCTGAATATAATGAAATGTGTTTTATGACTTTTGGCTGTAATCACAATTAGCAATGCTCAGGGCTATTTGCTTGGCTGTGTGTGCAAATCTGAATGTGTGTGTATGAGAGAGTAATAGCCACTGTACAAATTAATTTCTTGTGAAGAGCTGATTGCTCCACCTGTTATAGTCTGTCTACATCCTATATTCCCATCAAGTGTTGCCGATTAGTTCACAGAAAGTAATTGAAGAATGAAAATAGAGAGCAAAATGTCTGATTTATAGTCTGAATTGGTTATGCCCAGTGATTTTTTTTTAATGGTGGTTCAAATATTCTGTTATTAAATTGATTAAATAATTAAATGCTGCTATAAACATGTCAGATGATATTGCACATCAATTTTCTACTGCTGAGTGGGACTTTCATTTACTTCTCACYATAGTGAGTATAACTAAAGTTGGTGCTGGTCAAGGCTGCTAAAGAAGGAAAGAAGGGGGGATGAAAATACCTCTGTAAACACTTGTCAGTGAAAAATATAGCACGAGCAGATCATGCTGTTTGCATGTGTTTCATTTGTGTTAAATAAAAGGGTTTTATTTGCTGAGATGAGGAGAGTTGAAAGAATAACTGATTCTGAAAGGAAAAGATGATTTCAATGATTTCTTGTTTTCTTWGAAAATAGTTTTGTGACAATACAATCACCAGACCACAAGCTGCACTGTTTATATGTTTATTCAGTTGGAGAACTGAATCTTTATTTGAGGAAGCATGAAAAGTTAAGGCTTAAGAAATCCCTAGATTGAAACAAAGCCACTTGCGGTAAATCACAAGGTTAGTAAAGCAGATGTAGTAAAAACTGGTTTTTTTKGGAAAATATGTAAGCTGATAAAATCCAGGTGGACCTGTGGGAAATTAGCATAGCAAACTGTTATAAATATTGTCAGCTACAGCCAGAGAAAAGGGGATCCAGCTGCTGTGTCTCACTCTGTGCTCAGAGCTGAGACACTGCGGGAGCTGTGCTCCCTTTGGAGCATCAGAGCTGAGCTTCCTTTCTTCATATCTGATGGCAGCTGAACTCCTGCATTTGTATTCAACCCTTTATTCTTTATTTACCCTGAACTTACTTGGAGTCTATTTAAGCTGTGSTAATGGCTGTAGTATGATTTAATGAATAATCTCCTAGAGATTCAGTCATTGTCTGGGTTTGCAGATTCTTGAAGGAAGAGAAAAACCTGTACCCGTCTTTTTGATGGTTTTCTGCCATGTTATTTGCTYCACTTGCTATTCTCCACCCATGTGCAGAGAAGAGGGGGCAGCAGTCTGTATATCATGCTGTGCTGGTTTTGGCTGGGGTAGAGTTAATTTTCTTCACAATGTCTAGCATGGGTCTGTGTTTGGGATTTGTGCTGAGCACAGTGATGATAATACAGAGAAGCTTTTACAGAGCCAGGGCCTTTTCTGCTTTTCATACTGCCACACTGGTGAGGAGACTGAGAGTGCATGGAGGATGGGAGGAGACACAGCCAGGACAGGTGACCCCAGCTGACCAAAGGGATATTCCAGACCACGTGACATCAGTGTATAAAATCRGGGGGAAGAAGGAGGAAGGGGACGTTGTTTGGAGTGGTGGCTTTTGTCTTCTCAAGTAATGGTCACACGTGATGGGGCTCTCCTGGAGATGACTGARTATCTGCCTGCCCATGGAAAGTGATAAACTTATTCCTTGTTGTGCTTTGCTTGCATGTGTGGCTTCTGCTTTCCCAGTGACTAAATATTAATCTGTGTATAAAAAATGTTAAAGGAGGTTGAGGAAGTTAAGTTCTTTGATACACTGTTTTCAATAATATAGCTGTCTTGTCAAAAGAAGATGGTTTCTTTGCTGACACAGGTCCCCCTCAAGAGGATGTATTTTTTGGAAAGATATGCCATGATCAACAAAGTTTTCAAAATGAGTTGAGAATTTTTGTTGCTGTCCTTAGCTATGATTTTGGATTTTCTATATCTCAGTTTTTAAGGGCATTCTGAATGCAGTGTATGTACTTTGCCCTGAAGACTTTACTTCTTTTTCTCCTAATATATTCCATTAATTTAAAAGTAAACCAAGGCAGAGGCTGAAGATGTATTTTTTGTTTTGGCAAACAGCAATTTCCATGCACAGATTTGCCTTACAGCAATGTAAGCCTCTCATTTTTAAGCATTCACATAGACCCCAAATTCCAAGTCCAAATCTATATCAATCTGCTGCTACAGTGCCTGCTTTCATTTTCTCATCCTTTTTCTTGTTCATTGAGTTTGGGATTACAATTTTGGGATTGCAGTGTTCAGTGGTTTATAACTTGCTTGTAAAGACAGGTATTTCTAATGATGCTGTGATGGCCAGATGCCTGGACACCTCCCTGCTTGCTGTCATTTTGCAGAGGTAAAGCAGAAGCCTTTTTACAACTTATTAATCTTGAAGGGTTGGACTTAGGTATAAAGATTGGAAACTGCTTAATGTGCTTCAGGTTCCCTTTTCAGACCAGTTCTGAGCTGAGTGAGTGCACATTATTCTCTGAATATGTGTCAGAGTGGATTGCATTTAAGTTCTTTTTTCACTTGCTGTTTAAGAGATTAATTAAGAACTTGTGGTTTAATGTGCCACGAGAAATTGGAAATTTGGCTCACTTGGTCTGAAAGCTTGTATTCCTGCTGGACGGGTGATAAAGGAAATAAAACTGGCATTGTGATTTTGAGACGAAAATTCCTCCGGATTTATTTAGGAGACCAATTTAAATAATGCTGTGAACAAAAGCAGAAAGATTATAAAAGGAAGAGCTTAAATACTGAAAAATAAAATTATTTTTAAGCACTAAAGAAACTGCAGAAGGCCATTAGATCTTGATGACAAGTCAGCAATGATCACTACAGAAAATGTACTTGGAATGGGCATCTCCACAATTACATCATTACAATTCCAAGCCTTAAAAATGATAGGCATCTATATAACTGCAATGGTGGTTTGTTTGTTTGGTTTTTTTTTTTTTTTTTATTTGGTAGAAATTGCTGTAACTAAGAACAGATATGATTGGTATGTGGAAGGCCACATTTGTCATGTTTGTTTATATTTACAATTCTAGAAGTAGCCAGCAAGGAAGGTTTCAACTTGAAACAAATCTACAGTGTTGTAAGAAGACATGAAAGTAGCTCCTCTGAAATGCTCTCTTTCTGTCTTGTAAATACACTTTGGCAATTTTATGTAGTGCATGGAGAGCCAGACATAAGTGTCTGTACATCTCAGTTCACTCAGCACTATTCAATCTGAGAATTGTACTTTGATGTACATTTTATTAAATTCAAAACTGGGAAACGGAGGAAGTTTCTAAACCCTGTGTCAGGGAACCACGCAGTAAAAGCGCAATTATAAAACTATAAAAAATATTTATGTGCTTAGTACATATGAGATATTCTATGATTCTATATTGCAAAATGCACATGCATTGAATAACAAAAGACTTAATTCCGAGGCATTTTCTGCTTTGTAGATTACTTTAGGCTACCGCAGCCCACCTAATTTGGAAGCAAGATTATTTTCTTTTGCTAAAAGGTAATGTTTTAAGATTTGCATGTGCATGAAGAAGGAAACACTTACTTGTATCTGACATAGTGTATCCAGAGTAAATTTATTCATGTGGCATATAATTGTCACTTTTTAGCAAGTGGAACCTCCTCTCCTTCTATGAACAAAAGACAAGGCTCTTTTGTACTGTTTACTAGGCTCACCCTGATTCTTATTCTGTCAAAATAAATTCTGAGATATAAACTCTATTCCTCTGCAGAAAATAACACCCCTACAACCTTTTTTTTTTCTTTTTTCTTTTTCTTTTTGTTTTTTTGTTGTGAATGGAAATAAAGAAGGTTGAGATATAAGTCTGGGAGCTATAATCAAATGTATTAATGAAACTGTCAAATAATTCCTTTGAAGACACTTTCTAGCATGCATTTCATAAAAGGAGCAATTTGTGTGATGCCAACCATCATTAATTGAAATTTCTGTGCCTCTGCTTTAATAAATTTGCTTCAGTTACTTGATCCTTTAAACTCTCCCAATAAGTGGCTGCACTTGTCAAGGGAAGTGTGTGGTCTGTGCTGGATTCTGTCTATAATCTGAGTCCATTGGTGAAAAGAGAAGAGGTGCTCATCYGCTTATGGTGCAAATATGCAGCCTCCTTTCTGTGGAGAAAGGGGGGGAGAAAGAAGGCCGGAAAGGGTGGCTTGGGCACCCTATTTCTATAGGGCTTGGTCATTCTTCTCTCTTAATAACCTGATCTCATTCACATAAGGACCTGAGCATGTGCTTGATTCTCATGTGACTAAGCAAGGATTTTAGGATAAAAATGTTCTTTTGAGTGCMGGAGCAAGCCAACAAATGCACAATAAGTATGTGATAAGCAGTGGCTTGGAAGCAGTTGACAACAGAATAAAAAATGCTTCAGGATGTGCAGCATTGGTGGGAATCTTCCAGCTGGAGCAGGTTGGGTAAGGTTTGCTAGGGGAATAGTCCAGCCCCTTGTCATCACAGGCCAGGATGTGTTTCCCTCATTTGGGCAGATTGGTCATCATTCCTCGTTTGACAGGGAGATCCCCAAACCTCAGCCATGTMCTCCCATCACATAAATATTGTGTTTCCAGCCAGATGAGAGGACACCACATAGTCCTGGCYCAGAGAGCAGCACAGACCTGGCACCTGCCAGCCAGCCTTGGTGTTTTGGTTATGTGGTGAAGATGCTTCCTTCTGGCCTTGTGAAGATTTTGGGGCTATAGGGAAAGAGGGCAGCAGGGCTGGCAAAACAATTCAATATCCAAGAGAAGGGATGGGATTGGGTCTTGGCCAAATTTGGTTTTTGCAGTAAAAGAGATCATTCATAGGGACTAATATAGGTTGCTAACTCCAGTGCACAGTGTGATACCTGTTGGGGCAGTTTGTCTTTTCCTGTGATAAACATAATAGAAAAACTTCAGACATGGAGAATCTTAGTTGGCATGTGCTCTAGATTCCTAACACCATGGTAGTGCATGGGGCGGGTAAGTTGGTGTAAGCGGACACAAGCGAATCTAATCATCAACAGCATGAAAAATATCCTGCAGATCACACCTTCAGGTAGGCAAAAAACCCAAAAACCTAAGAAAAATGGTGGGAGGACAGTAGTCTAAGGGATCTGTCAAAAGAGTGGGGCCTTAGGAATAATTTCAGCCATAAACTGAAGCTCTCTCATTGGATAACTTGAGGGCTCAGTTCACACTGGGTAGTGCAGGGCTTTTGATGTGAGGCATAGTTGAATACATGTAAAACATGTTTGTAGAACATATGATTTTACACTCGGCATAAATCCTATAATTGTATGTCATCTTTTTAAATGTAGGACCAGGTAAAACTGTTCCTGGGCATCATTTTTAATGCTATTTCTCTGAAAACCATGACTACTGTTGCAATTCTGCGCCCAGTTATGAAACTGGAGTACCTGCCGTCCACAGTAATACATGTCAGAAGGAGGCAAGAGAAGGATTAGTGTTTCATGCCAACCTGATTCAGTAAATGAACTCAAGTTATCTAAATCACATGAAATCCTAGGGTAGCTCATATGCTTTAAGCCAGGATGTCCAAATACCTTGCTGGGCTGATAGGCTTAGGCTTAGAGAATTCCTAAAAGAATTTGAAATAATTTCTGTTTCATATAGTGACTGCTGACATGAATTAGTTATATCCTTACCTTACACTGAGAAATAGAAGAGGCTCATCTTCAGATTTGTCATCTGCATGTTAGACAAGAAGATGACTTAAATAGCAACAGGGGCTCTCCCTGAGATTGTAGATATCTCAAGAACAACTACTGGTTGATGGAGGCTTCTGGTGTGCAGAAGAAATGGCAAATGGGCTTCCTGAAGAGAAAAAAAAAATCTATAAAACCTACCAGCATCTTGTCAAAATAGGTAGTTCAAGAGTTTATTTATTTCAGCTGGATAAAAACCCATTCTGCTTGATTATCTTTTAATTCATAAACAAATACCTTCCCCCCATACTTTTTCTTTCCACAATCTTTCTTTTTGGCTTCCCAGGGGGTAAAAAGAAAAAAAAAAGGAAAAANAAAAAAAGGGAAAAAAAGGCGCATTTGAACTGCCCAGTGTCAAATTAGGATCTTTATGTTTTAGGGAAAGAATTTACTGGAAGGATATAAATTACTTGCCAGCAGTGGACATGACTGGTAAAAAGTCACTTGCCAAGCTGCAACTTTTTGGATATCTTATTATCATCTCTTGAAGTGAAATCTTTAACTCTCCTGTGCACTGTGCCCCGTAGCGGTAAATGAAGACCCCCTCCACTGAAATGGAAAACCAAGCAGAGTAACTCTCAGGAACCAGCTTAGAATTAGTTAAGAGGAACCCATTCAAAGTTGCTTTTTCAACATCAGTCTAGAGCTCCAGTGCCAAACTCCAGGTGATAGAAAGGCCCCATCATTCTCAGCCTAAATTTGTCTGTCTTGCACAGTCCCTGACACCCATTTGATCAAAGAATGGGAGTGACAGCTCTCTCTTTCCTTGAAATTTGGAATTAATAAGACACATTTGTGTAAAACAGAAAGTCCCAGGATCAGGAGTCAAATTAATGGCATTGTCTCCATACTGAAGGTCCTAAGCACAGAGCAACARGCCAGACAGAGCTGTGCCATCACAAAGATCCCATAACTGCCACACCCTGTTGTTCCCATTGCCTCTCACACACACTTGCATGAGAAGAGCAGTAGAACATCCACTGATAGCAACTCTTATTTTCCTCCTTTTTAAATAAGAATGTCCCAGTTGCACTACATTTTGTCAATCTTGAAAAACTGTTTGTTTGGACAGTTGTAGCAGGTGTAGACACAAGTTACTCCTGGGTGAAAGGTCCCAAGTTGATAAGGATTTGGAAGAGGAGGATAACAAGTGGCTTTTTATCTTTTTGCTAGAAGTGAACAGAAGGAAGAGCCCCATTTATGTTTTATTGTGCAGGTGCTGGAGGGTGCTCTCTGTATTTGCTTCCTTTTCTGTGCAGAAATTACTGGGAATTTTGCAGTCCGTTATCAGAGGTGGAGTCTTATTCACCTACTTTTGAACACCTCTGCAATTCAACACTTCCTCTTTTCTTCTTCTAGACAATAGAGAACAGCATGTCAGAGGTTTATTTCTGTCTGTATTTAATGTACATTTTGCATCATGTGCATCATTTGAGGCTGTTCATAGAAAATGTACTTGTATTACTTTTGGGAATTGAAGCATGGAAGGAAAGAAAATTACATGTTTATCTTTATTTGATTTCTTAATTTCAGATTCAGGGACAAGTTAATTAATTGACAAAGATTTTAGATTTATCCCATTAAAAGTTTGGGCTGGGACTGCTGAGCAGTTAACTGTTTTTGACATGTCAAGAACCTGAGAAGATTACTTTTTGTTACATATTGTCTTTTCCTCACTTCAGGCTAAGGTACTTTTATATTTGTCTTAATATTTTTGCTAAGCAGTAGGAATGCTAATGGCACTAACAGGAAAGGTTCTCTGCTTCCAAAAACTTACACTGAATGATTACTTTGCTAAGAAAATATGGAGATTATTTTATAATACAATTACATAGCTCTGTTTCCATGCCTTCTGAATGATTTGGAGATTCAGAGCTCTTACTACATTCTGGTAAAAGACAGCTAAATTTCAGAATATAAGAACTAATAGTAGCAYTGAAGGGTGTTGATAATGCAAACAATTAATAATTAAATTTTCGTGTTGGTCTGAAATTTTCAGTCTAGAAATCCAAGTCAGCAGATAATACTTACAATAATTTATACTTAATGCTCTTTATGTTTGGAGGAGACATTTAGTTATAGACAGATCACTAAGTGAAAGCATCCATGAGATGCTCTGAGGTTTCCCTAAGCCAAACTCTTTCTCTGAGACAATTCTCCTTGTGTCTTTGAATTTCTAATCCCTTTTCCAGGCCAGCAGGGCATTAGCTATGTGAAAAACTAAAAAGTATTTTCATATTCCATTCAGGTATCAAGTTATTAAATCAAAACCCTAAAGAGTTACATCCAGACTTAGTTTGGCTCTTTATATTTAGCATAACCTAATACTGGGGCTTTATTTCCTCTAAACTATCTGATTGAATGCTGCTGCAAATTATTCTGGTTTTAGCAATGCATTATTTCAACTTGTGCTCATGTTTCATAACTTTCAGAATAAAAAAAAAAAAATTGGAAGAATTTTTTCAGCTTATTTCCAAGACTTGCTTAGGTAAGCTTTATGACATGCCTGCACAAATTGAAGCAATACATGTCTTGAGGGGGAGAARGTCATCAGTGACATTTCATATTGCCCTAATCACAAAGGGAATATATTGCATGGCTTAATTCCTCTCTGGCACATATTGGATTATGGGGTAATTTGGACCAGAAGGGGCCTCAGGAGGCCTCTAGTCCAACCCCATGCTCAAAAGTTCGGAACAGATTGCTCTAGACTGTACCCAGAGTGTGCACTTCAAAACCTCCAGGGAGAGCGACTGTAGATCTCCTTTGGGCAGCCTGGCTCCTCTGCTTGGTTGTCCTCACAGGAAACATTTCTTCTCTCTGATTTCAATTCATGTCCTTTGCCTCTAGACGTGCCACTGCAAGAAGCTTGGCTCCGTTTCCTTCTCCAACTCTTCATTGGTGCTGGGGGCTTTTCTGTGGCACCCTCAGAGACATTTCCTTTCCAGAAGAACATGCCCCAATCCCTCACAGCTTGTTCTCACAGGGCATGTGCTCCACCCCTGACCACCAGAGTGTCCCTGCCCTGGGCTTTCTCCAGTTTATCAGTGCCTTTCCCKYACTGTGGAGCTGCAAACCGGACGCAGGGCTGGAGATGTGATCCAGTGGCTGCCGAGYACAGGGAAYGATGATTTTCCTTCCTCTTCTGGCTGTGCCCAGAGAATTGCTGGTCTTCACAGCAGCCAAGGCTCGCTGCTGGCATGGGCTGACCCATTGGTGTGCCCAGGACCTCCTGTGAAGAGCTGCTCCCCAGCCTACCGTGGCAAGGGTTTCTTCCTCCCAGGAGAACCACATTGCATTTGTCCTTGTTGAATTTCATAAGGTTGTTGTTGGCCCACTATTTGAACTTGACCTCAAGCAGCATTGGAAATACACTGGGAATCAATTGAAAGGATAAAATCGAATTCAGAGGTTSCTCTTGAATCATTCAGGACAGAAATTTAAATACATTAAAGGGAGGAAGAAGGTGCAAAGGTATTCCAAAGAATTTTTGAAATACCTTGAAATAGTGTGACTGAGTGTTTCATCAAGTTTCGTACGGTGTTAGCATAACSCAGGTTAGCACAAAACCTGCTGCTCTGGTAGAGCCCACAACCCCCTGATCAGGAAAATATTCAGTAGCTGCCACAGCATGGTGCCCATATCTAGCAGCAGTCAGATACTTAAGGTGCACATCAGGCATCTGAGGCAATAGGAGGTGCTGTGTGTGTACTCACACATATATACACAGGCACAGTGTGTTAGAACAGGACTGACAAAMTGTTTCTGGGATGGGCCTGCACATGGGTGGGAGCATAGTCCTCGAAAATCCCCTGTTGGTAATAGCATCTAATTAAATTTGACAAAACAAATGGAGTCACTTACTTCAGGTCTTGAATATAAACCAMGTTACACAGACAGTTCATTGTTCTACTCAAACCTTAAATTAGGCCTTTTTGAGAGTTATTTAGGCTTAAGGAAGGACATGAATTTAAAGTGAAATAGCTGTTCTAATTTTTCTTGTAAACAAGCTCTTATTTGATTTTTCTCCGTAATTRTTCAGTAGCATGAAAATTAAGGCCTATATTCCCTTTCAAAAAACTTTATTAAATATTTCGCCTAAATGACTTGATTGTATCATTTTAATGAATACAGAAAAAATTAATCAGCAGAAAAAGTCATTAATTGTAACACTCAGAAAAACACTGAAATAGGCAACAATAGCTCTTTAACATGGTATAGAATTTTTTACTCAGACCATTGCAAAGCCATCTTGCAAATTTATCCATGTGGGTCAACAGATTTACCAGGAGTTCACAAAGCCCTCTCAGTGCTTTTCATTTTCTCYTACGTATTTCAGTAGGAATCTACCCTGCTAAGGCTGGTTTATTGTAGCCGATATTCATAAAAGACAAAAGAATTTACTTCAAAAAGTGRTTCCTGATTTTAGAAACTTTGTCTTTTTTTCATAAACACAGCTTGGTCAAAATTGAAGACTCTATGAAAGGAGATATTGCACACAGAAGAGATTCAAAGAAATTCTGAAAATGGGTACAGTTTAAAGTGGATCAGTGCTACCAGCTGTTGCAATCCTTACAATAGAGGATTAAGCTATATGTCTGTGTGGATGATGCATTTTTTAGCTCTGCAAAACTCTAGACACTGAGGTTTTTTCTTGAATGCAGTTCCTTTCTTGGTCCATTTTTCCAATAAATGGACAGCAATTGGATTCTTCCAAAAAAGAATCTGAATACAATAGGTAATATCAAGTGCTTGAAATCTGAAATGCTCCCAGCTGCTTAGAGAAGAGAAATTGTGAAGGAGAAAATTATGACACTGTCAGGAAAAACATCCTGAAGAATGAAGAGGTTCAATTTCATGTTGGTTTCTTGCAGAAAATGGGAGAGCAGCACTATTTTTTGTCTTAATATCTAAACAAATCAAAACATWGTAGCAGGACTGTATCACACCCAAAAAATGATGAGATGTGGTTTAGAAATTAGGAGCTAATATCTGTAGCTAAAAATTCCCTTTTTATTAACCTTTGGATTTATTAACCTTTGGATTTCTGGGTTTTACTTATTAYTATTTTTTATCTTTTAAAAATTTCTGCTACCAAGCTTTATCAAGCAGTTAGGCTATCAATGGCATATTATTTTCTCCACATGAATGCTGAGATTCCCTCTCAGTGGTGGCACAGCCTGGGAAGCATCAGATGGAGGGAGATTTAGGCTCAGAGTTTGGAATGCTAAAGTGCAATGGACACTCCCACACCCATGTGTGACTGGAAGACCTACTGGTGATTTCTATGGACCATGTTTTTGGGTGGTCTAGAGTAGTTTAATTCTGAAGAATTCTGCAGCTGTGTTGATTCATACCATATGGGGATCTGGCTAAATCATTCCCTGGAAGAGTTACAGAGCTATAAAGGTGGCAGTGCTCTTCCACTGACACTCTTTGTGGGTTGATTCTGTATTTGCTGAAGGGAAACAATAATTGAGGCACAGATATTTGCTTGAAAGATAGTACTCATGGCAACAGTCTCTCAGGCATTTATTGTGTACACAGCTATTGAGAACAGTGACAGTTTTCCTTCACTCGATGACATAATAAAATACYACAATTAGCACAAAATGCACTCAGCGTTCAACATGTCGTCATCTAGTGATATTCATTGCTCCTGTGATCAATAGATTTTAGTGGAGAAGGATGAATTTACTTAAATGATACATATTTGCATATGTTTTTCAATCATTATTGATTGATTTGATTTAGCTAAAGGCAGTGCGATTTCCAGATCTTTGTTTTCCCACCAGGACATTTGTTTTGAGGTTTCCATTAATCCCTGCGATTTACTGAATAAATTGATATTTATTTCAGGTGCATTTTCTATGACATTTCCTATGACAAACAAATGCCTGGTGTTTTGTTCCAGTGGTATGTCATTGAAAGAAAACAATGACTCGTCTCTGCATACTTTGATGGCTTTAGGATCACAAGAATAGGAAGAAAGGTCATCCTTTCTGCAGAAGAAGGTTATACTAGCACGATGACATTCAGGGGAACAAGGTTGCTTCTCTAATTTTGCTGTAGTCAAATACTGTGACAGTGCAGTGGTATCTAATGGAGTGAATAGTAGGAACAGGACAATGTTTTTGCTGTGGAGACAGAAGTGGTAAAAAGAACTCCCAAGGGATCAGTGGGAGAGATAATGACACACAAGACCCTGGTAACTCTTCCCTGTTACTGCCTAGCAGAATAT
This sequence comes from Malurus melanocephalus, assembly GCF_030028575.1. Lineage (NCBI taxonomy): Eukaryota > Metazoa > Chordata > Aves > Passeriformes > Maluridae > Malurus > Malurus melanocephalus. The sequence goes on from NW_026623242.1 coordinate 4,082,339, forward strand.
TTGGTGGGTTTTGATTGCTTCATTTACTATCAGACACTTGCCATAAAGCATCCAATTACCATGTAAGTCTTCTGATAGATAGATAGCTACAGAACAAATGCATACAAACCTTTATCAGCATGGGCTTGYGGTGCTTGCCAAGGCACATCCTCATCAGACATTAAACCCAAGTGTCATAGTTTGAACTTGAACGGAAGCCAAAAGCACCGCACCCATGACGTCCCTGTCCCTCCCCACCAGAGAGGCAGAAGGGAGAGCAAAAGCCCAATTAACACTAAAATTTATGACTTTTAGATAACATAATTGAGAGAAAGATATATATATGCTCCAAAAAATGGTCAGACAGGAATAATAACTTAAATTGCAAAATAGATTTATTACTAAAAACTGCTAAGAATACTACTGCACCAGGGAGGGGAACAAAGATAGGGAAAAATTTACAAGCAGAAGAAAATAAAAATGGGCATCTTAAGACACCTGTTATCCTTTCCGGGACCCGTCTCTTTCTCGGGTCCTCCCTCTCCACACCCCCATGCCTTCCTGCACACAAAGGGGGGCAGGAATGAAAGTCTAACATAGATCAAACTACTCATTACAGTTGTCGTCCAGCACCATAGGAGAAGCGTTCTTACAGCTCCAAGCTGTGGAAGTTCTTTTCCCAAGARACAGTCAGTGYATAACTGCTGATGGCAAGGGATTCTTTTCTTTACCTCGTAGGAGAAAGGAAAGAATGTTCTTCAAGGCCAAACTACGTTGTGTCGGTGGCATAAGGCCACTATCACAAATCTCTGGCAGAGCACAGCTTCTTCTAAGCATCCACTTACTTCAGATGTGGGGCAGGGGAGCTACCTCTTCCCCCGCAGAACACAATTTCTTCTAAGCATCAACTCGCTTCAGATGTGAGCAGGGGTCCAAGCCTCTTCCCCCTTTTTGGCTTCTGATCAGTCCAATCTTCAAAGACCAGGTTTTTCTCAGAGCAAGGTCGCTCTCTTTTCTATACAGGTCTCCCATTGAAGAAATAGTCCTTTCAAGAATAGCTTGCTTTCTCCTTGTTCGAGCACCACAGCACAGCACCTCTCTTCTTCTTATTGTGATCCTGGGTCTCCATTTTTTTCTTACATCTCCTCCTCTGTCCTCCCCCAATGCATGATACTAAAACTAAATACTAACAACCTAAAAACTACATGGCAGCCACACTCTATCTTGTTTTGAATTCTTAAGTACAAGACCATACGTCATCACAGATGAGTGTAACTAGCCTGTGCAATTGGCCCAGGCCCGACCAGCAGCCTGTCCATCAACCTCAGAGCTACAATGGATTGGCTCTAAAACTCGGGGGCAGAACTCCTTTTGCTGGAGAAGCTTCTAGAACTTCCTCACAGGAGCCATCTTTGTGTTTTCTTGGTCCCATCCCCCCACCACCAAAAATCAGATGAAGTAAAATCAGGACACCAAGTGAGAACTCAGCTTTGGGGCTTGAAATTTGTATAAATCATTAAAGCTACACAGCATGTATGGCCTCTCCCCTTATTTCAGTGCCCTTGGAGGTTGGAGTGCAAGAGGGTAGTTTGGTTCACTCTGAGTGAATCACTTCTTGGTCACCTGCTCCAAACTCTGGATTGAAGCAGATCCATCRAAATCATGCTGCTCAGGATATTGTCCAGTCAATTTTTGAGTATCTATATTGATGAAGATGTTATATTTCCTTTGGCCAATCTGGTTGAATGTTTGACTGCCCTCAGGGAGAGATTTTGTCCACTCACTTCTAACTGAAGTTTCCTGTTTTGCAACTTGTGCCCCTGCCCTGTCTGTTCACTTCTATTAGGTAGCTGAAAACACCAAGATTCATCTCTTTTTCAGATTGCATAAACCCAGCTGTCAGCCACTCCTTGTACTCCCATGTGCTCCCAACCCCTTCTGAGGTCCAGGGAAAAGGAAAAGCACAAGGGGTATTTCTTCCCTGCTTTTCTTTCCCTCTTTTGTTCCTGGGTACTCAAAGCAGGMGTTGGTGCTGATACTGGAGGTCAGGGGGAATCAGGAAAAGAGGGGTTACTCAGGCAAGCAGAATGCTGAGACTCATGACCATGAATGCAAAAAATCAAATTGCAAGCCCGGGCTTAATGGCAAGCAACAAGTTACCTGCAAGGGTTTTCCTGACATGGGTCAGAGTCTCAGCACAGTCACAGAAACTTTCTGAGAAAAGTGCTGGTTCTATTGGTACAAGACTTTTCTGCAGCACAGCGGATACCAATAAAAATTTTAAGCACACTACACATCATGTGTAGATGCTGTTTATGTTCAGCACAGGTATTTTTATAATTTAAAGAGAAATTCAAAAGATGTTATCTTGGAAGAATGCATGCTTGTATTCTTCTACCTGAATGTCARTACTGAAAGGTACAAAATATGTACACAGACTCATTCAGGGCACCTCTGATAAGGCTGGATTCAGTGAGGCTGGCTATTTTTGCAGATAAATTAGCTGTGCATGCCTGTCCAGCACTGCAAACCTTTCTTCCAGTTGCTGAACGACTGTGCTGTTAAATACAGAATCTCTGACTGTGTGAGATGAGTTTAGCTTCAGAAGGGAGGTTTGCTTCTACCAAACTTATTTCCATTCCTTAAACTACCATGATCCTGAATGGGTGAGAGGAATGGAGAGCAAATGAAGCACTGGCTCAGTTCTTCCCTGCCTCTTCCCCTATCATGCACAGCCGGGTTTGCAGGATGGGAACTGCACACTCTGTTCCTTGTGGTATCTTGGAGAAGCTCCACTACCTTGGAGCTTCCTGAGCTGAGTACATGCAGATTGCTTGGTTAACACTTTTTTCTAGTACTCACAATATCTGCTTCCATGCAGCAGCACCCAAGAGCTTTCTGGGAACTCATCTACTTGTAAAAATTCAATGAACATCTGAGGGGACATAGCAATTTCTTGCACCTGTCAAAATCTTATTCCATTGCCAATGCACACCATGTGCATTTTCAATGGTGGGAAGTAAAGTCTGGTTAATCTCTGAAAAGCCGAAAAATAGTTCCCCAGTCATCCCAAATTAATGGGTGATTCTCATGCAAGGATAATAATGTCTACAAATTCAAGGTAGCTGTGGATTYAACAGAATACTGAGATACAGGGGCTTTCATGTCACAATCTAGTGAAGTATAAAGATATACATGTACAGCAGTTTTAAAATTTCAGTTGAAACATCAAATTGCCATGCAACATCCACATAACTTTGTCACAATGTTTAGGGAAACACTTAGAGCAAAATATAACCCTCTCAGCTAAATACGTGTCAGAGAGAAATATTAATGTCTTTCGGTATGGCTATAGAGGCATACTGGAGTTAAGAAAAAATGACATTTTTTAATAGAAGTATTTATTTTAGGTTGATTTTTTAATGAAATATTTCACAGCCCTGGAGAACAAAAGCAGTTATTTACTGCAGGATTTAATTAAAATATGCTTATTTTTGAAAAAAAAAAMCCCACAAAAAACCCAACGTACAGCCATCCTGAAATGCTTGTGCTACACTATGCAGGCAAAACAAATAAGGCAACACATTTTTGAAGTTCACGTTTTTTGTATGTATGCTTTGAAGTCCTATTTATGGGTCAAATTCAAGAATCACTAGATGAGATCCCTGTGGATGAAGAGTTTGTACAGTGGGATGGGAGAAGCAAGTAMGATTCGCATGAATCCTCTGTCAATGACACATTCTTTTTCCCCATGGGGAATGCCTGGTTAAACCACATGGTCATAGAATTTTATTTAAAAACCTGCAAGTTTAGGGGTTTTTTAATATTAAAACCAGCAGCAAAACCTTTTATGCCTTATCCTATATCTGCACTTCACTGCCACCAAGTTACAGTCATCCTTATGAGAGATTGGCAGGGTTTGGCCCAAAACCATTGGTGCAATAACCTGCTGATCTGTAAGGATGTGCCTGTAACTTGCACTCAGTTGTGGACAGATGACTTATTAGGGTTCATGGAGCTTTGGTTTGGGACTGAGGTTACCATGGGTCTGTAGAAGATTTCATTAGTGGGAGATGGACCTCCTGCTGGACTTGTGCTGTAAAGGCAAAGGGAAGACTCACATACTCACAGCATTGGACGTCCTAAACATAAAACACGTATTTCACTGTTAAGGCAGTGGATGGGCTGGCACCCATAAGAGATGTGGCCCTCCCTGTGAGCTAACCTATTCCAGCAGTAATCTGGTGAAGTTCTCCACTGGTGTCTATAAAGGGAGCTGCTGGACAGAAATGTTTATTTTGCAGAAAATGCAGGTATTATGGAAAAGTGTATGTGCAACTCACAACTTCAAATTCATTTCATGTATCATGTGTGATGTACATCTTCCCTAGAAAATAACCACAGCATCAGTAAATTTGGAAAAGGCCTTTAGGGTCCTGGAGTCCAACTGTCAATCCAACACTGCCAAGTCCACCAACATACCATGTCCCCAAGTGCCACATCTACACATCTTTTAAATACCTCTAGGTTTGATGATTCAACCACTCCCCTGGGCAGCCTGTTCCATGCTTGACAACACTTTCTGTGATGAAATTTTTCCTATATCCAACCTAAATCTCCCTTGGTGCAGCTTGGGGCCGTTTCCTCTTGTCCTGTCACTTGTTATCTGGGAGAAGAGGCCAATTTCCACCTGGCTACAACCTGCTTCCAGGGAGTTGTAGAGAGCAATAAGGACTCCCTTGAGTCTTCTTTTCTCCAGAGTAAACAAACCTTGTTCCCTCAGCTGCCTCTCATCAGACTTGTGCTCCAGACCCTTCACCAGCTTTGTTGCCCTTCTCTGGACTTGCTTCAGCATCTCAATATTTTTCTTGTAGTGAGGGGACCAAAACAATATTYGAGGTGTGGCCTGACAAGTGCCCARTACAGGGGAGCAATCACTGCCCTGGCCCTTCTGGCTGCACTGTTGCTGACACAGRCCAGGATGCCACTGGCCTTCTTGGCCAGCTGGACACACTGCTGGATCTCATTCAGCTGCTGTGAACCAGCACTCCCAGGTCCTTTTCTGCCAGGCAGCTTCCCAGCCACTCTACATCAAGCCTGTAGTGTTGCAAAATGCCACACTGCAGGTGTGCAAAAAAACAGTGTTTTCAAAGTTTTCTGATCAACGGGCATAATTGCAAAGATAAGATGAATGCATGCATGTGAAAAATATGAAACACTCCCATCGGCTATAGCAGAGTCAGGGCTTCCAGAACTCCTCTCTAAGTGATCTTAATGGTTGAATACCTCAAATTTCATCCTCTGCTTCTTCCAGGTGCTTTTTCAATAGTACTGATAGAGACAATAGCTTTTCTTCACACAAGTGGCCTCAGTTTCCAGTAAACATTGCCTGTGCTGACACCCTGAAGGGGAATCTGAAAGAAGAATCAGTTTCTATCTGTCCTTGGCTTGCATGTGTTGCTGTCTGTGTCAGGTTGAGAGAGTATAAAAATGCTGCTGACAACTCCCCTTAGGAACTCCCTTAGGAATTCTYACCATGTGGAATAATTATCAGGGCTCTGGGGAAGCTGTGGGGGAGCTTCCTTTCCCTTCAGGGACTCTGTTGAATAGCTCAAGGTCCCTTGGTATTTGCACAGCTCTCTCTGTATGAAGAATCACGATTTAAAAYGAACAAACAGGTACCTATGAACAAAAAAACCAAGCAAAAAGCAGTCTAGCCATGTCCAAACAGAGGATCCTGCAGCCAGACSTAGACAAGAAAAGAAGTGATGTTGCTAAGGGTGAGTGTTTCCAGAGCAGCTCCTGGCAGGTTCAGTGGGAATCACTACCTCCYTTGTGCAATGAAAACCAGGTCATTCACTGAGTGCCTGAACATGGATTTCATAGCCTCACAGGGGTGGACGTGGTTTTCCTCCGAGGAGTTTTTGGCCTTATGTTACATGTTTTGAAAAGGACCCACTTCTCCCTGCCCCATCCCTAAAAATAATTTCAAAAAAYCCAACTGCTGTAAATCAAGGAAAATTCATAACTTGCTTGAGGTATCACAGCTGTTGATTAAAGACTCAACATCTTTAGGAGCACATTGCTGCTAGGAAGATAAAAATCTTTTTGACAAAGTTGTGACCATAAAAATTGCAAGGCTTTAGTCAACAGTTAGAGAGGATTAGCATCTCCCTTATAATAAATAACAATAATAATAGCTCACATTTATATGGTGCTTCCCAGATTCAAAATGTTTTAYAAACATAAGCTAATTAATCTTATTGAAATACTTTCTCTTGCAATACAGTGATATACAGTCCAAAATGTATCTCATAAAGGRGGCTAATGACTCATAAAATGCAGCATTTTCCTCGCTGTGTGACTATCACTGGTTTTTAAAATGGCAAATATAAAAATCACACACCTTTATATTTATGTAGCCTATTCTTCAATTATTRTATCTTTGCAGCGGCCACTGTGGTTAATTTGGGCTGGGAACATGACCAGAATTTGGATCTCCAGCTGGAATCTCTGATCTGTTCATTCTGTTTTCTGGGATTTGCACACCTTTCAGGGGATTTGTGTCAGTCATCATCAGTCTGACAAAGCTGCTGCTTAAGACGTGTGGGCAAAAGAGGCTGCTCCAGGGGCCAGGTCAGAGCGGGCACCAGTCTGTGGGGCAGAATGGGGGTTGCCTCCTTCTGTGCAAGGTCTGCAGAGACCATGGAGGGAGAACAGAATTGAGAGCTCAGTAAATACCCCCTGAAGTCTTTCTTACTGTGTTTGGGGAGACCTTAAAGGAACACGTGCTGAATTTTCACTCCTCTTGTATCCCTTTCCTGGTATATCCCATCTGATACAGTATCTCTGAAAGAATATGGATCAAACTTGTGGCRGTGCAAAGGYGTTTTTGACAGCAGTTTTCACTGCRTGGAAGACTGTCTTTATGGGAGGGATCCCATGCTAGAGCAGGGAAGAGCATGAGGGATCCTCCCCCTGAAGAGGAAGTCATGGTAGAGACTGATGGACTGACCACAGCCCCAGGTCCCTGTTCTTCTGCACCACTGGAGGGGAGGAGGCAGAGAAAATTGGAAGCAAAGTTAAGCCCTGGAAAAAAGGAAGAAGTTGGAGGAAGGCATTGTAAGATTTGTTTTTATTTCTCATTATTCTACTCTGATTTGATTGTTAATAAATTTAACTAACTTCCCCAAGTTAAGTCTGCTCTGCCCAAGAYTGGTGACTGGTCTTTCCCTGTCCTTCTGTAGACCCTCAAGCTCTGGTTGCATTTTCTCTCCCCTGTCCAGCTGAGAAGGGTAAGGATGCAGCAGCCTTAGTGGGCACCTGATTTCCAGCCAGGGTCAGTCCACCACGGACAGTCAATGTTTTTGGGAATCCTACCAGTTAAACCATACTGTTGACATACTGACAATAATGGCTGACAGAGTTTTTCCTGTGATTCCCCAGGAAAAAAAATCTCTCCATCCCCAACGCAGAGGACATGGTCTAAAACRTTGGATATATACAGTAGTGTTGTAACCAGGGATTTTCTTCTCCCATTGTGTGTAGTACCTTTACTSAAAAAGATTGGGTTACTTTACAACTTTTACCATTGTTTACCGCTTTTTACTTGAAGACAAATATGGACAAAAATCTGCTAGCAACTAAAAATTGAGCCAAACTCAAGCCAATCTTTACACCAGACAAATATACTACTGAATTTTCATTCTAATATATTTTACTTTCTGTTTGACTTACAAATTACTCTCACAACTGTGGTAGCATTTTTTATAGTAAGTGGTAAGATTGATTGCATGGCTGTGGGATTATCATGTGGGATGAGATAATTTTTCAGTACTTTTGTTTTCTCTCTGTAGAAATCTTGAAAGACTGAATTTTAGGTCTTGACTCTTATTTATATGAATGCTGCTTTATTCCTTATACTTAAAATCAGAAGCATTACAGGGAATTCAAAAATAGTTTATTACATCTGCAAGGCCCATTTAAGCTGACAGACTGGTACAAAGTGTCCTAAAACATTCATGAGAATCAGACTGTTGGGGCTTTTGTTTAACTCAGGTCCATGCTTGGTTCAAATCAATTCATTGACTGAAAAAAAATTACAGCAGAGGAAACCAAAACCTATGGAGTTTGCTCTCCTGCCACAGGCACATCTTTCTGCCTGACAGCAAATGACATGATGGCATCCTAAAAAACTTTCAGTAACTTCCTGTATGTGTTTTTCAGGGCACTGGCTGTACCTTTTCTAAATCACTGTTTGTCACAATCCTGCCTCCCACGGCATAGCTCTAGGTTTTCCAGCAGAGAGAGACCTCATGAGAAACAGGTCAGAATGTGGAGTTAGCTAGAGAGGAATTGTGAAGGAGATGGAAGTCCAAATGGCACACATCTTGCATCACATGGCTCTTTCAATCATCACTTTCATTAAAACAAGGACTCCTGCATTTTAAAGTTCAGTGGACAGTCTCCAACAAAGGTGTGTGAAACACAGGGTAAACCTCCTCCCTTTGGAGGTATTGAAAACCACATCTCCATAAGCAAGGAGCGAATATAGTTCTGATTTATTTTGGGAGATATGGATCTGAATCTTTTTTTTTTTTTGGAAAACACCTGCTTCAGAGAAGTATTTAGCATCAAGGTTTTGTGTGTAAGCATGTAGGCTGCTCTTAGATTACCTTGTGAGCACCAGACCAGAGTCCCATGAACTCAGAGATGACAACATTGCTAAGCTGACAGCAGTACTGCAGCAAATCTACAGTTTTGGCTGTGATATACCTGTCTTATCTCCTCTGACACCTCTTCTGGAAGAGCTGTTGAAGAGAAGTAACTTTTAATATATGAGAAGAAAAAGATAACTTTGTGCAGGAAGAGTTTTTGACGAGAAACTGTWATGTCCCTCCTCAGCCTCCTCACATCCTCTTCTGTCAACCCATACATTATAAATAGAGTTGTTTTAATAGATCTTATACATTTTTCCTTTCAAGACTTTTACATCATTTTGATTGACGTTCAGGCAATTACATAGAAAATACTAAACCATTTCTTAAACATGAAAGAAATAGTTTAGCTCCTTCTAATAATGCCTACATATTTGAAGAAAGATGAGCAACCTCTGTAATCCTGGAACCCCTGAAAAACATCCCTTTCACTGCAACCTGACTATTAGGGCTCTGTAAGGAATAATTAGGGTAATTCTCCGTGGATTTAAGCCTTTTGCAAGAGTTTATTCTCCCCAGAAATTATCATCATTTATTTATATATTTTTAAATTTCAAAAGCAAAGGACTCGTTATAGTCAAGTACAGTTCTTCCAAGCTAAACCAGAATAATATTTTACAACAATTGTAGCCCACTGTGGAAAGAACAGAAATAAATAAATCAGCTGGTAAACCATTATCATTCACTTAACATAGTAAGATCAAAATACAGCTGTCATTTCCTAACTTTCATTGAAAATAAATTGAAAAAGTATATAATCTTTTAACCTAGCAAAGAAACAGAGAATTGCCTAATATTCTGCAATGCACATTACTTGTGTAATAGATATTTTACAAACGGGGAAAAAAGGAAGCATGAGATGATTTAAAGTTGTAAAAGTGGATTATCATATCCCAGATTCATAAAAAACTCATTTGAAAGAGAGAGAGAGAATAAAGAAGAAAGAAATCAATTAAGAGTAGGCAAAATAAATAGCAATTGTTTCTCTCTTCCTACACTGCTTTGCAGCTACTCTATCAAGCAGATAACAGGGTAGGTGGGTGTGGGTGTTGTAAAGGTTCAACTGGCTCAAAATCTCAGATTTCTGAAATAGTGCGTAACACTGAAGTATTAGTTTTCAAGGATGCTGACATAATTATATAGACTTTTCATCTAGAAAGCTAAAGAAACTTACTATCAATTTTCTTGCAGCTCGGTGGATTGAAGTCATAAAAGTAAAGCGAAGAGTAAGCCCCCATGGCTCTTTGTCAGTATGYTCAGAGGCATTTGAAGCTTTGGTAGCCCAGATGAACAAGCAGGGTTGTCCTCCATAAAATATCATCTTAACACCTAAACACCTTGACCAGACTAAGCACTGAGCTGGGTAATTTGGTGAGTTCAGCTACAKGACTCCTGCTTGCCCCCTGCTACATCTGACCATCCCAACAAAACCAATTCCCAGARCAAAGAGACAAGGATCAGTTAACAATAAGTCTCCTCCGACACATGAAGTTTTGGACCAAGCAGCTATGCAGAAAGACTTCTTAATTATTGTCTCTTACCCATTCTACAGCTCAAGAGTGCTTCATCACAGATCCTGTCACTTTGTGACTCATTACTATGAAAACAGTAAGAATTTCATAATCACTATTTTGGATTTCTAAAACAGCTCAGTTGAGGTTTTCCATCTTAAGAGCCTCAGATAGCCTGTGCCAGAAGATGATTGATGGCCACCCGACATATCCGGGTGCTGAGAGCTAGTGAAAGGCACACTGCTGAGAAACATGCTCACCAACATAAAAAGGTGTTTTTTGTGATTTGGTTATACATAAAAAACACTGTCCAGTTTTACTTGGAGCAGCTACTGGTCATACATTAATTACCCTTTAGAAAAGACCATTACCAAAGGCTAAWAAGGTTTAACTCTCTTGAGGAGAAAATACTTGTCCTGTAAAATATTTTTCRATAATCAAGATGCAATAACTTCTTGTAGAAAAGAAATGGTGGATTCTGTGTTTAGGGGAAAGTAAAGAGTTACATAGTGTTCAGCTCCTTCAAAAGACCTCATGAGACATGGGACATGAATTATATTCTAATTGGTAGTACCCTAATTGTGTCAGATTACATGGAGAAATAAACAAAGCTTTTTTCATATAATGTACCTGACAAGCATCTATTATAGCATTCTCCAGAAGCAATTTCCAGTGAGCTGTATTTTTGTGCATAGTCTTATTAAAAGGTAAAGGAAATTGGAGAGTATATTTGACAGATAGAATTAGAAAATTAATGGACACAGATGATCCACTTAGATATTCAGAAAAGTTGCATGAAGAACCAAGTTCAAAGACACAGAAGAGGAAATACTTAAATTCATGAGAAGTAAATGGTACTCTTGGTTTGCTTTCTTATTCCTTTTATTAACTTACATACATTATATACAGTAGCGCCAATAAATACTGACCAAACCTGGAACCATTTTTGGTCAAATCCTTTATATATACTAAATCTGACACAGTGTGATTCTTCCTACTCCTCTCTCCTTCCTAAACTATCCATTTATACATTGTACTCAGAGTAAAAAGCACACAAATTTTAACTGAATGCTAAATACAATTATCATCACAATAATATTGTTTTGTCCATAGATATATTCATATAATGTGAATAATTTCCTGGTTATAATAATATAATGATTTTGTTTTCACTTTAAACTGTCTGCTATTTCTTGCAGCAGTCTTGGGAAAATGTATAACATARTTCATACTTTTCCTTGATTCTTTTTAAATACAATATTTAAAGTGGAAGTGAGATAGACATATTTGTGCACACTTTAAATGTTATTATATGAAGTCAGGTGCATGATTGTTCATTTTGGAGCCACTGGTAAAGCTCAAATTGATTTTGAACTTTACATCTGCCATAGGAATCCATATTAACGGACGATAGACAAATCTGCAACTTGATATAGTGGCTACTATGTAAGTGACAAGTCTTACATCTATTGGGAATGGTGGTGTTCAGGATTATTGTGAACAGATTCTGTTTAAAAGGATACTTTGTCTTCATTGTACTGAGCATATTCTACCCAAGGATCTATTTTTTAAATAATTTCCTTAATTAATTTTTATTGAGCARGAAGCCATTTGCAAGAAATAATTTTCAAAATTTGGCACAGGACAAAATATTCTTTTGATGATTATTATTATATTTCTCTTCAGGTGGGAAAGGTAGTACAAAAAGATAGCAATAAAACAAACCACAGTCTGTGGTATGCCTTAGCTGCGGCATTGATTATGCGGCTGTGACTTTTCCATTGTGCCCCTGCCACCCAGTCAAGCTCCTGACAGTAATGATTCAGGTCCTCATTTTTATTGAGCATCCCTTTCTATTTCTGTAGAAAGGCTTTTGGCTTCTAAACAGRTGTAACCCTTTCTTCTGTACCTCATTAGGCACTTTGCCAAGGAGAGAAAGGCTGATTCAACTTTCCTGTCAAATTGTCTCTTTTAAAGTGGCACCTTTGAAAGTGAGATCTGATATTTTGCTCATGTGTCTGGGCTTAAGTTTGGAAGGCAACAGAGCGTTCCTGGTTATGTGAGAAATAAAATTCTTAAGCTTTAAGGCTGACATTGGAACACAGGGTTTTGTTCCTGCATCTCTCTCTGAAAAATATATATTGTATTTCAGGTATTTCCAGTAAATTTGACCACAGATAAATAGACCTGTCATGGTTTTCTTAATGCGTAATTATTCATATGACAAAAGCTTTTCAGAAGATCAATTCTGATGGTTTTTATTTAGCACACATTTTCTTTGGGGTAAAAGGAGCTTCAGCCCATGCAGAAGCTGAAAAAAATACAGATTGTTCATGTTAATACGGTTTTATCTGGTGTTTTTGTCTTCTACATATTTGGGCTGCAGCCCTCCTCGAAATCTGTTGGGATGTTGCTTGCTCTGGGAGCTATCTCAGTGCCAGGGCCTTTCTGTGTACACCCCAGTAATGAGATCCTGCATTTCCACTGCCCACAGCCAACGGAGTTCCTTTTCTTGAGGAAAAGGATGCCTTGTACCTCCTTTGTTTTGATTCTGTCAAAGTGGCTTGCCAAGTCATTTAAGATCCCTTCTGATTCAATGACTTACTGGTCAACAAAAGGCCATCTCACTTTGTTTTCATCTTTTCCAAGATATTTTTGCTCACAGAAGGCCTAGGAACAAATGTTCTGCATTGGAAGTCTGGCCTCTAATCTTGCTGCAAGTTGGTATGGGGTAACTTTTATACCTGCATAGATCACAGTTAAATATGATGAATATTAAGGTTGAAGTTTATGAAACCAGCTACAACATTTAGCTGGACCATTCCACATGGAATAAATAGTGTTTACATGGAACCTTCTCTAACTAGTTTTAATTACAAAATGTGGGATTGCCGAATTGCTGTGGGATTGCAAGTGTGGATGTGCTGAAGGCACATAATTTGAAATGAAAAAGCACCAGATTTTTCTTGCTTCTTTTTAGTTTGTTAAATCTCTACTGTAGCTGTMATGTTCAAAGTTGTGTGTTCAGGATTCCAACAATCACTTCCTAAACTAAAGCTAAGCCTTGTTGCACATTTAATCATAATCTCAGTCTACATTTATGCTCTTGCTTGCTCGTTTTTACACCCAGCCAGCGCCTACACTTTGCTCCCCTCACCCTGGACTCAATCCAGTTTAGGAAACGAGATCTCCGGTGCTTTTGCCATAGCTGCCCAGGGCCGCTGTGCTGTGAAGCATCCCCCGGGCTGGTGGGGATCTCTGCTGGGAGGCTGGAGCTGGGAGCAGCCACTGCCTGGCAGAGGGACCAAGGTAGGCTGACCTCAGCTGCAGGGCCTGCCTGTGTCCAGATCTGAGCTCAGCACCATCAACCAGCCTCCTGGGCTTCCAGCCTCAGCCTGGGCAAACAGGCTGGATGGGAGCATCCCACTCATCCGAGAGCACATGTGGTTGTGTCACTGTAACACCTGCACCACCGTTGCCTTCCTTAGACTTCTACCATACATGCTTAAAAATTAAGAATGCAAAGAAAACAAAGGAAGAAATTAATTTAAGGAGCTCTTGATGATGCCAGCTAATGTATCCAACTATCCAGAAAGAGAAGATTATATATACAAGTTACAAAGAATGTTTGCAAACATTATCGTTAATGTGCACACCTTATCAACATACATTGATTTTATACACATCCTTTAATTTAAATAGCTTTGATTTTCTGTCTGGAAGACAAAAGAGAACATTAATAGCCATCGCTTACTGAATTTACAGAGCTGTGCATTAGCTCCTCTAAAATGATCTTGCGTTTGTTATGCTTTAACTATTAATATTTAAAAGAAAATTACAAATGCTGGTAACCTGAGTCATGTAGACATTATAGAAATAAATTGCATATTTGATATTAATTCACCCTGTTACTTCCTATCATCCTCCATAAAATAGTATACTTCTTGCAAAGCTACCAATAGCAATCTCTGTGCACCAGTTTATTACCTGTATAGATATCATTATTCCCCTGTGACAGCAAAGTCAAATTCAAGGCATTTTTCATAAACTAGGAAAAATTACCTTTCCAGTGACATATGACACAACCTTCAACTACTAAATGAATCCAAGAAAAATTCTCCTTTGGGAAAAGACCTTGCATGTGATTTGTCAGCCTTAAAAATATTTCTTGTGAAAGTTAATTCTGAGACACTTTACAACTGAGCACTGTTATCTGTTTATATTTAAACTGTACTCTGCTATGATGCACTTCAGAATCAAAACTACAGAACAAAAATTTGCTTTGCTATATTTTAATTGCACAAAGACTGTTAGGCTGTCATGGTGAAATCTGAGACCTTATTGGCAATCTCACATAAAAACTGTATTTATAAATGTCATGTCATGATTTTCAGGACTGAAGTGTTCCAAGAGATTGATGCTGTGATGAGGAGCCTGAGAAATGGAGACTAAAACTGAGGTGAGATGTCTGGGGATTGACAGGGGAGTTAAAGTAGAATGAAGTGGTTGAAGCAAAAAGCATCAGCTTTGGGGAGGAAGGGAGGACAGAGGGATATTCATAAGAACTCACTCTTTTCAAACTCTMACCCAGATTTAACCTTCCTTTTGCTGTTGATAAAGCTGTGTCTGTAAAGCTGACTGGCACCTGGGCTCCTTGGTGCTGGCCCACATGCGGGATGATAACCTAGAGATGCCACTGCACCCCACAGTCACTGAGATGGAGYGGGTACAGAGTGCCTGCCCACAGCCCAGGGAAGGGTTAATGGCTTAATTACCTCCCCTAGCTGAGATCAAGCTGTGGATCTAAAGCAGCTGCTGCCAGAGACAGCTGCCTGGGCATCATGGAGAGCAAATGGTGAAGCTGCAGGCTGCCCTGGAGGCTTCAGAGATACAGGCTGACAGGAGTGGTAAAAAAAGCTACGTGGAGAGAAAAAAACTGCCAAGCAGGGAGATAGGAAGCTGGAGCAGAAGAAGGAGAGGTAGCAAAGGGTGATCTGCTWTTGCTTGCTCTAAAGCTGTCAGGAAAGAACATCTCTGGACATCCCATCTGAATGGGCTAGAGTGTTTGAACTTAGAGAAAGGGCTCATAACTGAGTTTGCAACATCTTGTACAGGGTCACATGGTGGTGCTCTTATGTTTGGGTAGAGGGGCATGGAATGGGGATGCTCATCTTCACTGCCAACCTGTATTGCAGGCTTCTGCTGCCTTGGTGAGATYTATCTGTACAATAGAGCTCAGCGTTGTGCAGAGACCCTGAGGCTATCTCTGATGGCAGCACTGTGTGACAACTGTGTTGTGCTTGCTCTTGCACAGGTGATCTTGCTGAAAAACATGTTGGAGCAGTCTGAACAGCACAGTGTTTAAAGCAGCTAAACATCTTCTCCCCAGCTGGATCACAGCTCTTCCAGGTAATGCTGTGCTAGATAGACATACTAAAAATACTGCAAAGGAAAGGCTTTGGGGTTTGCTGAAACAGGATGACACTGATAGTCTTCTCTATCCTGCAGACTTGGAAAATCAAGTCTGCCATCTGCATATTCATATAGTGTTAGAATTGGGACTTCCTGTGGTCTGAAGAACTTGCATTTCAAATAAAACCATATGAAATTATTTATGTATGTAACTTTTCAAAACCAAACTGAGCAGCTTCTTTAGGAAGGTAGGTACATGAAAAAAGGTATATGAGCAGCAGGTAAGACAGTCACATGCCTGCAAAACTGGGGTCTGAATTCTGTCACCGGCTCGGACCTGGCTGTTTCTGAGCACAGCTGCCTGTGAGAAGGTCAGACTGCACCCAGCTGGGGCTGAAGGGCATCAGGCTTGGTGTGTTTGGGAGGAGACTGACCTGGCAGAGGCATAGCCTGTGGTGTRTGTATGTTGTTTCTGATGCAGCAGAGTCTAAAAACCCCTCACAGAAAATGGAACTCAGTTCTATTAAGTACTTTCTAAGAATAACAGAAAGTCCTTCTCTATCAACAGTGGTTCAGTCCTGGATATCCCATTACCTTTTTCTTTAGAGTATTTGTTTTGTGCCATTACACTCACACCATTTAAACATTATTGATGCTTGTCAGAATTTCAGAATGTCCGGATTTCAGGTGTATTAAAGACTGCCCCCCCCCCCCCCCCAACTATATTCAAATCTCATTTTTAAGCATGTGGACATTTCTCAATCCAGTAAGTGCAACTTTCCAAGAGGCAAGGTGCCAATCTATGTCTACTGGTGCTGGTAACTATGTAGAAGCACCTGGTAACTGATCCTAGTCTGGTCTGTGTGAAGATTTGGGAAGGAAATGGTGGGGAAAGAGTGATAAGAATAACTGATGCGTGGGGGAGTCATGCAGAGATGACTGTCTCTGTTGCTGTATCCTCAGCAATTGCTGAAATGTGAGCACAGGTGAAAGCCGTCTCCCTTGTGTGTCATTCTGCGCTCAACCGTATTGTAACTCCCTTCTCTCCTCCTGTCTTTTCAGTAGAGAAGCATTTGCCCATCAGTGTTTTGCTGGGGGTGGCTGTTCAGCTCACAGAGAATTTTGGAACATGATCAGCTATCCCAGACATTGCTATCTCGGTATTTCCATGAGGTTAGCATCCAGACACCATACAGTCATTAAAAGCTCTTTTCCTCAAAGGCTTTTCCACTGTTTGGAGGGGTRAAGTTGGCAAAGGGGCTATGGAAGAAAGCTGAGGCTGTTCTCTTTAGTCAGTTGCTGAGTTTTCTCCAGTTTGGGCTGGTGAGCCAACTGTTGGATTAGGCTTTCTACTGCTTGATCTGAACTTACTATGTTTGAACTTATCTAAGACTCAGCAACTGCTGGACACCTACCTACTTGATGGTAGGGGAGTTTACCAGGCTTGGGAAATTTCCCTGATCTTCAATGCCTGCTGTGGCTTCTGTGAAGCTCCTTAGTCTCTTTCCATTTAAATAATAACTACATCTGGTCATGGGAAACTGCATTTTCTGTCTCGTGTTCTGATCATATGTCTTAATGATGATACCTAGTTTCAGTAAAACCCAAGAGTTACTATTTAAAATAATTTCTCCTTGCCAGCAAGATTACCTGGTATGTGACTACGTGATTAAATTTAAGATATTTTCAGGGATGACTTATTTAACTTTATAAATCTGGATCTAGTAAGAGAGAATGCAAAGCAACTGACCAGCTAAAAAACAGAATTTGTAAGCTTAAAGAGCTTTTTCATGTGTATGCAGAACAAAATGGGGCATAACATACCAAAAATTTTCCCTTGTAGCTTCCAAAATTATGCGAATTAAGAAAAGCAACRAGGATTAACAAAAGTAACGAAAATGCCCTTTAAAAATTAGAAACATCAGAAACATTCTYTCTGCTCTTTTCAAGAAGACAAACTGAGCATAATTCCACTGTCCACAGCTGTCCAAGTAATGAATGAGTGTTTGAGCTGTTCTGTAAGGTGAGGGGACAGCTGAGTCATTAGTATTGTATTAGAGAATGCTTATTGTGACCACTCTCCAGCCAAGTTTTGATCTGAATGTCCTTTGCAGAACACATGTCCCCTGACACTCTTGGTTTTTATACATGCTTTTTAATTTCTGTGCTTTATCAGCAGAATCAAAATCTGGTGTGTGCAAATTCACCCCGAATTTCAAAAGCCAGTATACTATGATGCTGCATCTGATCATTCACCTTTTCCAAAAGTGGGATTAGTGGGAGTTTACAATTATCTAGCTTTACTTCTCTTGAAAAGGTGTTGCAAAACTGATGTCACTAAGATACAAAACCATTTTTCTTGTGGCAAAAACCACACAAGTCAGAGCTTGCCACTTACATTTTCCAGAGCAAGTTTGATGATTWTCCTGTAAATGAACATTGATTTTTTTTTCTGTAGATCCCATTATTTTCAATCCAGAGAGATTGTTCTGTCTTCTTGCATACCTATTATAAATGAATAGCAAACATTTTTTGCCATACATTATTGCTTTTTGTCTTAAAAAAAAGAGATGGCCTAAACCCTTAAACCAAACCTCCCCCCTTCCCTATGATGTTCTGAGTGCCAGATCCAAACTATTCTTTGTGCAGTAGATGTTTCTGTGCTTTTATAACTGGCTGACCCACAAGGTGGCACTAAAGAGAAAAGTGACAACTTGGCTAATAAAAAGCGAAAACCAAAGGCAAAGTACCATATGCTGAATCAATATTATTTTAATTAGGAGCATGCTTCCTTTATTGTCAGTTAAACTTTATTTTGTGAAAAGCCTTAAAGCTATATAGCAGCAACGATGGTTCATTGCCCCTATCCCACATCAAAAGTTAAGTTTTTAAAAGAATGAACAAGACACAGGTTGTCTATGTATCACAGCTCCAGAGTCTTAAGGAAGATGATTATGATCAAAATGTAGTTAATTAATTTTCTTCTYTAAAGAATAAGGAGCTCAAATGAACTAGAAGTTGAAAACTTCTTTTCAGTCATTAGTCATGTTKGTAAGAGATATAACACAAAGAATTATTTATTGCTCCCAATGTGAATGTATTTTCTACTGGAATGTTTTGATTGCTTAATTTTTGTGGCTTTGCTGTTGAGTGCTCTGGTTCTACTTCATAAAAAATTATTGGAAACACTGGGCTCTGTGATCATGAACTTTGTACCAACAGGGGTTAAATCTTGCCACTTTGATGATGAATATGAATACTCACCAAATACATTTTAATTGTGAAACTGTTTTTGAGATCCCAGTTATATGTGAATGGCTAGATTAACACTTTTCTAACAAGAAAGTAGCAGCCACGACTGTTCTGTAGACTGCTGGCCTGAAGCTTAAAATATAATAAAAAAAATTATATCTGAGTCATTTTTAGATCTTTATAACCAGACTTGTCATAATATTTTTAATTTTTCTGAGATGTGTGCCTATGGCATCAGCACTATTATGGGCAATAGGGGGCAGGAGTTTACTTGCAGAAACAAACTCAAAAACTACTAATGCATTAAGGGGGAAAAAAAAAGTCTTTTATTATGAAATATTTTTCTCTGAATTGAGCAGTGTTACAGAATACCTGGTAGTGTGCTCTGGGGCCCATCAAATGATCACATATAGTGGTAATGTATTTTGATCCCTAATGAAATCACAACATTACAACCACCCTGGACAGTGACCCATGGGTAGCTTGAAAGACTTGGATCTAGAATTATTACTAAGTAGGATGTTTTCATGTATTTGAAACACTGGTTAAATTTTAAGTGCTGCTGCTGCATTTAGAATAGTTTTATCACTACAAATAGTTGTTTGTTTTGTTTTTGGTTTTGCTTTTTAAAAATCAATAATCGGTATTTTACACTCAAAGACTTTGTTTGATTTGCTCACATTATTCATTTTGTGAGGAAATTGAAGCATCCAATCCTCAAGATCCCACTTAAATCAAACCCACACAAATTCTGGCCAAAAAGAACACTGAGACAAACCATCTTGCCCAGTCAGCTGAACTCCTCTTCCCTTTCATAATTTGTCCCTGCTATTTACGACTCCCCCTTTGGCATTTGGTCCATTTTAAAGGCCAACCCAAAGAAAGTTACATTCTGGCAGGTACCAAAGCACTTTCTTGGAATCAATTATAAAATCACAACAACTGTAAACAGATGCTGACTTTTCTCCTTGCAGTCCTTATTTGTAGAAAGTTTGGGATCAATCACCATTTAGACTGAGGAATCTCTCAGTGATTCTGTCTGT
The DNA here is from genome assembly GCF_030028575.1 of Malurus melanocephalus. Lineage (NCBI taxonomy): Eukaryota > Metazoa > Chordata > Aves > Passeriformes > Maluridae > Malurus > Malurus melanocephalus. Next base: position 4,102,253 of record NW_026623242.1, read on the forward strand.
AGATGCTTGTGATTGTTTTTACTGATCATTCTTCTTGAAGGATTGTTGCAGGCTGTACTTCCCTCAGCTGTTAAACTTTGGCCACATTTCTGAAAAAATGGCCTATTTTATGTTTAAGCTGGACATTTAGCAAATCAAAGATTTCCAGGGTATTTTGATTGTGAAGATCAGTGGAGGTGATCGGTGAAGGCTGAGGTGAGTATCAGTGCATATATCCTTAGGGAGCCTGTAGCAGAGTACAAAAGGCTGAAGTGAACAAAACACATTCATATTCTCATATAATGTGTAGTGGACACAAATATGGACCTGAGGCAGGTGATGGTAAAGCACAAGTGTTCTTGCAAAAGGTGGGACTCTCTAGACAAACTGAATCAGGAGACCCACAAGGACCCATATTTTTGCCTTGCAAAATGGAAATAGAATATTGAGAAAAGCAAAAGAGCACTGTATGCTTACAATGATTATGTTACAAAATACACAAAACTCTGTATTGAAATCCAGTTCCAGAAGTCTGAATATGTTTTGTAGAGTTTAATGGATGAAGAGATTATCCACATTTTTAAAAATGAGATTTAATCTAAATTTTAATGCAAGTAAACCCTTGCTTTGCCTACTACCATGTTCCTTGTATTTTTTAATGAAGAAGTTTCAGTAGATAAGACACAATCTAGGCCTGTAAACGTTGGTTCTTAACACAATCTGGAGTTTCCMCAAATAATTCTTCTTCTCCCCCTGAGACTAACTTCTTTCTACTAATTGATTCCAATTAGCCAGTTTTAAGTGTAATTATTCAGTGAAAGAAACAAACACTATTATATCTATGCTCTGCATTCCACTACTAAAACCATGGCATTATTGAACTTGTGGAGTTGAAGTGGTTCATGCTTGGAAAAAAAAATCTTCAAGAGGCTGTGTTTAAAAACACTGAGAAAAAAACCCCTTGTAAATATGYTGGAATATACTTTAACTAAAACTTGCTAGTGGAGAATGATGACACTTGTTTTCCTTCTTAAATTACTGCTGTACTGAAGAAGAAGAAATGAAAGGAAGAAAAAGAAAAATCAGTTGCTGAGTAGATGTGGATAAATATGAAAACAGAACATCTGGGGAAAATAATACCTCTCAGACACCTAAATTGGAAATTTAAAATATTTAGTTCTCAGATGAAAGTAGATATTTTTATTGTAAAACTTGAAAATGCTGACTTTTGAAAAAAAAGGAAGTATTATGACGTTGTAGGATAGTACTGAGTAGTTTCAAAGAATTCGACTATAAAGGAAGTAAATTCCACAACAAAGGTTGGTGATGGTATGATTTCAAGGCACAAGGTGAATGGGAAGCAGCAGGTGGTCACTGGGGCCTGGTGGTGCACAGAAAATGCTCCATTGATGCCTCCTCTGATGTTCCTTCCAGCTCCAGAGGTGACAGGAAAGCCAGAGGTGATGATATGAGTAAAAGGAAGGAAGGGAAGAGAAGGATCAGGATTGCTAGGGAGCCTCTCTGTCCTCTGGCAAACTTCCAGCTTCTCATTACATAGGACTTTACCCACAGCACAGTCCAGCACCAAGCCCCTTCCCCTTCCTCTCTTCCTTTAAAAAGGGAAACCCGAAACATGTCCAAGATAAAGCCATACCTAGTCATCTGGACATCTCTAGTTAAAAACTAAACATAAGTAGTATTTACTGCCAATGAACTCAAGTAAGAAAGAAGGTCATTTATACAGGTGACATGAGGGAGAAGGAGCAGAAAATGATGGGAGAAATGTTCCTGTTCTTGGTATGTTTAAGCCAGCACAAATCACTGGGTGTCAGCTTGTTTTACAATCCAGTGTTTTCACTTTTAATTAGAAAGTCTTTCCCTTAGCATTTTTCTTAGCAGCAATTTTTAAACTAAACAGAAGGTGTATTCCCCAGTGCCATATGTTAAACCTGACATGTTACTGAAATTGTCTTCTGGAAAAAGGCAAAATAAAACAAAACCAACCGAGAAACCACTTAAGATAGGACCACTGTCCCAATCCACTCCATTTGGCCTACTTCTGGAAGCCTCAAGAGCATGCAACTGTCCYGTTAGGCAGTGTCAATTCTTTGGGGAATTAGTCACAACTGAAAAATCAGTGGATAATGGACTAATAATTTCCTCTTTGCTTCACGAGAAACCTGGGACAGAAACCTGGCTGGAAACAGTCATCCCCCACTTGGTAAGTAACAGCCACATGGAAGCTGTGTCTGTGGGAAGTGAATACTTCATAATACTCTGAGAGGTCACCTTATTGGTGTTTTTTGACCAATATATTAGTAGGCTATGAAGTGTAGTCCATTTTAGGACTTAAACAGSAGGCATTAAGACCTATGGGTATCCTTGACTTTCATGCATGCAAGGAGAACCCAGCTATGACCAAAGAAATGTTTTACTGAGGCTGAAAGGGTCAGCAGAGCACTGACTGATGTGGGCTGATGCAGTCTTTTTCCTCTGTCATATTTTCCCAATACAAATTCCAGTTGATTTTGGGCTTTGCATAGAATTATATTTTCTGAGCCCCTTTTTTCTTTTTTTTGTGAGTAGTGTCAGTATGATAAAGTCTGTCTGTAAACTGTTGCTATAGCCAGATTGAATGAAGGATGGATCCCTTAGATTAAAAAGCAGCAATAGTTAGGCAGACTCAGAAAAATGTAATGTGCCAATCCCTGGGTTGGATGAACTGTACCCAGCTGCATGATATACAATGAAGTTGCTCATTTGTAGTGCTTTTCTTCCAAGACTGTAAAGCACCAGTGTGAATACTGAGAGGTGCTGTGTGCAATCTTAACATAACATAAACTACAACCTTATGCAGGTCCCTCATCAGCTCTTTGCTAGCCATGCTATAAGCTAGTATAGAATTGGAAACTGTGCTATCTAAAGTTTATCCATGTTTCTTCTGTTACTTGTCTTGGGAGGGCCATCTCCATAGCAATTCAGTTAAGGTGAGACATACTCTTTTATTTTGTATGAGTACCTGAAACCCTAGGCTATAAGCTCATAAAATGAGATTGCATACAAGATGTTGATGGCCTAGGGGAAGTTTTGAACAACAGGGAGTCATTATGAGGATTTTGCTGAAAAAATGATCCATGATCTGATCTATTTTCCAACAGTCTTTGCAGAAAGACCAAAGGAGTTGCAAGCTTCAGAGGCAATACCCATGAAATCCATGTCTATAACTGTGGACAAAGGAAAAAACATTTTCTCCCAGATGTGCACATGAGGTTTTTTGGGAGCCGCATGCCTTTGTATTTTCTCAGCAATATGGCTATATATAACAGTCTATACACTGAACTACTTGCAGAGAGTAGCATTTGAGAACAAATTACTAAGTTAAAACCTTGTTTGACCTGTATCTGGTCAAGCTATGTTTTAGAAACCTGTCATTACTAATATGAAGAAGAGGTTAATCTAGTATTGTGAAGTTTTAGGATGATGGATGAGTGGAGGCACATGAGCTATTTAACACAATACCTAGCTTCTTCACCTTTTTATTGTAAGTCTCCAGACTGACAAACCCAAAGAGGAAGGGTCGCAAATCTCTCAATACTTTGAGCAATGGTGCAAGTTGGAGGTGAATGTAGACAGCCTTGATTCCCATCACGCATGCCCTGTGCCAGTTTCTGGAATGCTATTTCAACTTGGCTTAAAAGTAATCAGCCTCATGGCTCCTTACTAGCATGTGCCTTAAAGCTTCTACATATCCTCTCCCATACTGACCCTTCAATTTATAGACTAATATCGTTAAAGTTAAGTTGTGTGACTGACTCCCTCCGCAGGGGTTGGAAGACCTCACCCTGGAGAGTTATGTGTTTGTAATCTGTGCATCAGGAAGGCCAGAACGATGCTCCCATGCTGTTGTACCTCCCCGTTTTCAAGTGGCAGAGCTGGTTAGCCCCAACTGCCTACCACTCACCACTTTTCTGAGAAGGCTTCACAAAAACCTTAACCTGTGAAACTATCCAATTGTATTTAATTAAAAATGATTGAAAAATAGAAACGTTCATAAATGGGACATACTGTGCCTCTTTATTTCAGGCTATTTCTACTCTTGAACCAGAACTTTGCCTGAATGCCTCCCTGCACTGCTGACAGGAACAAGCATAACTGAAAGACCAGTGCAGAGAGTGACATAGGGAAACACTGCCTATTTTACTAATGCCTGATACTGACAGCCTGCACATGAAATCTTAAAAGCACTCAGGCACTTCCTTTTGTGCCCACTTTTATAGGGTTTAATGAAACATATAGAAACTGACATTTTAAACCTGTAGCTTTGGATGTTATTATGCCATGTCAGTTTCATTTTTTTCCCCCCAAATCACATAGCAATAGTTTTCTAGCTTTCTGCATCAAACTTCAGTCAACAAATAATGAAGGCTGTTTTCGGATAATAAAATGTTTCTGTTCTTTGACCTGTTATAACAGGTGGGCAAATGTCACCACAGGAAATACGTGGCAATGCTAGTTATTGAGCAAAATCTCAGTCCTCCTAGGCCATGCAAACAGAAGTAGCAAGTGTATCAATATAATTTTAATAAACAATTAAGATTACAAACCCTTTTTGGATTATGCTGCAAGATAAAAACAAAGGCTCATTTCTTTCCAGAGACAGTAGACCTGAATACAATCCTTCTGTAGGAATATATAAGGAAGCTGGTAGACTCCTTAAACTGGTAATCCTTATACAGGTTCAAATGTCAGTAAATGAGCATTTGTAGTCTGCAAGAGCATGCAAAGTGACGTAACACTTCTTGAAGATGTTGTAGATTCAGGAAAAACAGGGATCAGKCATTTCCTCTTGAAATAAAATGGCTAATATTTCACATTTCATGAAACTCTTCAGATTTGCTTTGCTTATGAAAGAAGTATAGGACTTGATTTTTAATTTTTGTTCTTTTTTCTTCAGTATGGAAAATAAGGCCCTTATCCTGCAAATTGTTATGTATGCATTTAACTTGACATACCACATATATTCCCACAGATTCCACACGGCTGAATGCCGAGGATAGACACATCTGTAACTGCTTGCAAGATTGGAGCTAAAGAGCTTCAAAAAAAGAAAATGAGCAGAGATAGCTTTTGAAGTATGCAAGCAAAATAGTGGGAACAGAGATGCTTTCAGAGATTGATCTAGCTCCTCGCTGTATATGTTAATTCTGTGCTTCTGCAGACCCTATGTACAAAAGTTTGGGGGCAGGTGGAAGAAGTAGGCTGATTCCGTTTTCCAGACAGGGGTACYCAAGCCAAATGTTGCTGTACTATCGCAGGCAGCATTTAACACATCTTTAAATCCCTCCAGCTGAGGAGTGRGAGTTCAGCACTGGTAGGAAGGAGAGTGAGGGAGAGTCCTGGGGCCGCCGAGTAAGGCAGGGGGATTTCTGGAAGTCCCAGCCAACGCTTACGGCGCRATTTTTTTCTGGGCATATTAATCCTATCGATTTAGGTAGGAGTATTTATCCTTTTCTGAGCTCCATCCTCACGTTAGTATGACAGCACTATTGTCGTCCAAACGCGTAGTCGGCGGCTCTTTATTAAGTCTCTATAAATATGACACAGTAAGGGCGTTCAATATTTATGTGGAGAGCACAGGCATTTGCGTGTAATCCCGGGCAGTCCTGCAGCTCGGAAGCTTTGCAGCCTCCCCATTCCCGGCGCAGCCCGGCCCTCGCCCTCCGCCCGCCCCGGCCGGGGCTCCCGCCGCCGCCGCCTCAGCGACCTCCCCCGGAGCCGCCGCGTGTGACACACCGGAGAAAAGCCTCCCTCGTCCCCGCGTCGCCCCCGCCTCCCGCCCCCGCCCGCTCCCCCGGGGCGCCGCCGTCACCGCCGGCAGCTGGAGCAGCCGCTGAAGCCGAGGGGCGGCGGGGCTTGCCCGCCTCTCCCCCCTTCCCATCCTTTCCCTTCCCTTCCCTCGCCTCTCCCCGGTGCCTATATATAGCCGCCTCTGCTCGAGCCAGCCGGGAGATTGCTCCGTACCTGCAGGAGACAGGAAAGAGAAAATAAGAGGAGCGACTCTCCGAAGCCTGACCCACTATCCGGAAGAGGAGGACGGGCCGGGCCCGCACCGCTGTCCGGTGCTACCACCCCCGGTGCCGGGCGAGCCCCGCAGGGGACGGGCCGACCTGCGCGGCGGCGCCCCRGGGGCGCGCATGGCTCGGGCGCTGCCGGGGCCGGGAGAAGAGCCCGACCCCGGCCCCGGCGGTTCGGGACGCGGGGAACGGAAAGCTCCCTGAGGGCGGCGGCGCTAGCGGGGGGGCCGGGGCGGGAGAGCCCTCCCCCTTGGCGCCGAGGTGCGCTCGGCGGCATGTGCTGAAGTGCCCCRCAGAAGCCACACAAGTTGCCTGCGCGGCGTGGCCCCGGTGGCCGGACGGCGGGGAGCGCCCGCCGCCTCTTGCCTGACCCGACCCGACCTCGTCCCGTTCCCCTCCCCGAGGGCTGCTCCCYGGCGGGACTCCCGGCGGCTAGGGTGATGCGGCTCGTCGGGAAGTGAGAGACGGTGCGTCCCACCTGGGCCGAGGGCCCCCCTTCCTCGGAGCCTCCCATGCTTTCGGGGCCCCCTCGGGTGGCGGCGGCCCCCCGGGAGGCGGGGGCGGCGCTGCCGTGATGGCCCTGGAGGAGAAGCGGGAGAAGCGCCCGCCCGTCACCCCCATGATGATCGAGGAGGAGGCCGCCCTGCGGAACGGCAGCCGGGGGCTACCGCCGGGACCCTGGGCCGAGGCGSCGGGGCCAAGACCCCGGACCACGGAGCGGCACATCGCCGTGCACAAGCGCCTGGTGCTGGGCTTCGCCGTCTCCATCCTGGCGCTGCTGGCGGTGACCATGATCGCCGTGCTGCTCACCGTCCGCTTCGAGGAGTGCGGCGCCGCCGCCGACGGACCGCCGCGGGCCGGCAGCAACGGGAGCCTTCCGGGGGCAGCCCGGCAGCCGTCCGGTGCGGAGCAGCCCCCCGGCCGGCCGGAGGAGGAGGCGCGGGGCGGGGAAGCAGCGGAGGAAGAAGAGGAGGAGGAGTGGCAGCGGCGGCGGGAGCTGCCGCCCTGGGCCCGGCCACGGCTGCCGCGGCACCTGCGGCCGCTGCACTACAACTTGATGCTGAGCGCCTTCATGGAGAACTTCACCTTCAGCGGGGAGGTGAACGTGCAGCTGGAGGTGCTCAACGCCAGCCGGTACATCGTGCTGCACGCCCACCGCATGCACATCGAGGCGGTCCGGGTGGCCGAGGACAAGCTGGCCGGCGGTGTGCGGGTGGCCCGCACCTTCTTCTATCCCCAGACCCAGGTGTTCGTCGTCGTCCTCAACCGCAGCCTGGAGGTGCAGAGAAGTTACAACCTTAAGATCATCTACAATGCCATCATCGAGAACGAGCTGTTGGGCTTCTTCCGCAGCTCCTACGTCCTGCACGGCGAGCGAAGGTAGCGGAGCAGCCGCGTCGCCTCAAACCCAACTCGGTCCGAAGTTGGCGGCCCCCGCGCCGAACTTCGGGCGGGGCGGCGCTAGGACCCGGCGGCCGCGGCGCCGCCAGGCGGGTGATGCTGTGGCTCCGTGCTGCCCGGCCCCGGCGGTCCCGCCGAAGGGCGCGGAGCTCGGGCGGCTGCCCGGGGAGGGGACTGCGGCGGGGCGAGCGGCCGCCAAGCCCGGCCGGCCGGTGGGCTTCAGCCGAGCCTCACCTCTCGCCGCCACCTCTCTCTGGACATCTCCTTAGGGCTGGGCTGTCAGGGCAGAGATGCRGAGGCTCTCGGGGGCCGGGAGCCCTTGCCCGCTCCAAGCCAAAGGCCCGTGTCAGAGACAGCCGGGAGAGCTGCTGCAGGGCGGCCGAGGCTGAGGCACTGCGCGGCAGCGAGCGGGAGCGGGCGGAGCTGCCTCGGGCTGCGGGGCGGTCCGGGCTGGGGCCGTGCGGGAGGCCGGGCTGGGGTGAGCCGGGGCTGCCGGCAGGTGAGCGGAGTGCTCCGCCTGCGGGGGAAGGGCTGCGGGGAGCGGCCGGCCGGTCGGGAGATGCCCCAGTGCGGCTCGGGGACGGACGGTGGGCAACGAGCAGACTTCAAGGGCTGCAGCAGTGAAGCAGACCGTGCGCTCGGTCCCTGTCAGGGCAGGCCCGGAGCGGAGACTCCGGCGCTGTTTAACACAAAGACTCCGTGTCCGGCTGCCGTGTGCCCTCGTGTGACAGAGCCTTGTCAGGTTACAAATAGCAGCATAGGGGAGCGGAACTTGTGTTTTATTTTTATTGTATTAGCTAAAGCAATAACGTGGCGGGATGGTTTTATATAAGGTGAATACGTTTACACCTGCTGCACCTGGGTCGCTGCAGATTTACGCCCTGTGACCGGGCAAACCTGTCACAGTCGTGATTTGTATTTACTTGTGTTGTTAGAGCCCCTTGGGTCCCTGTCGAGGCCCTTGTTATGGTAGGCAGCGTCACTGTGGTGGCCCCGCTGTAGCCGGTTGCAGAGTCTTTCTTTTCTGAAGAAAGTGTTTTCTAACCACAGTGAGGCTTTGTAATGGCAAAGAAAGGCGGGATGGGCTTCTAGATAGTTTTGTCATGGTTTATAATTTTAGAATTGGATTTTTTTCAGCAGTCCTTTCTTGAAATACCTGTGCAGTAACAGGTTTTCTCTTCCTGAATCTTGCTGTTTAATACTACTAAGTGAAACAAAGGTTTTATAGTTGGAAGAACGGGTCAAAAATACTAAGACATGAAAAGCATCCTTACCAACTCAATTAAGTCAAAAGCCCTTTTATTAAAACATGTTTTCATTACTATGATTACTGACAATTTTAAACAGCCTGATATTAGAACCGCAAGCAGGATTGAAATTAAGTTTTTGCAGTTTGTCATCACAGTGAAATAAAAAGGAAATTAGAAAAAGCCTGGTTGTAAGAAAAGATAAAGTGCCTTTTATCGTGGGTGACTGAATAGTTGGGGTAATTGGGAGTTCTTACCGACTGTATTGAAACAGGCAAATCAGAAAACAAAGTCCTGTTAACAGCAGGGGGTATAATTCACTTTACAAATCTGAGAAGTTATTTAAATAGTTATTATTCTCGTGTACTTTGACTTTGTGTAGGAATAATTGTACTGTCAAATAGGTGTGGCAGTGGCATTTCTCCAGACTTAATGCTCTACACTTCAATACCGATCCCCTAGTTAAGATTTAGAAACCATCACCAACAAAAAAAGGTCTATTCACTTTTTCTGTCATCAGGATAGTTTAAGGTGGAAGGTGATGGTGAAATGTTTCTTGCAGTGCTCTGTGTGTAGCTTTTCAGATATAAATTGCTTTGTTTTTAATATGCTTCAGTATAGTTGTACTGGGCAAGATGCTCACCTTATGTAAGGTAGCTCTGCTATATTGAAATCAGTGGCATGTTTTTCCTTTACACCAGCTTACTTATATTTCAGTAAAACCTTTTTAAAGCTGTAGTCATTGCATGGTTGTAGTTTCAGGTTAAGTAGAAGTAGTGTCACAGGCTTAATGGCTCACTATAATATAAAGTTAATAATTTTAATAACACATTCTAAACCAGGGAACTTTCTTGATCAGTGTGCTCTCACAGTAACTTTGATTAATACCCCATTTTTAATAGAATGCGTATAACCATTTTTAGTCCTCAAACATGGACAACTTCTGTTATGATAGACAGACTTCTAGTGTGCTCTGAGAGACCTTGGTGTTCCAGAAGGGCTTTGATTTTTTGACATCTTTATTTTCGATTAAAATACAGCAGCTCATTGGAGTAGTAGTTGCTATAAAAAGGTCCAAACCATCATTTTTCACTTTTGTTGTATGAGAGGAGCAAATAACTCTGCTGTGAGGCATCACAAACATACTAATGCCTTCACTTTATGATTCCTTTTCCCCTAAAGTTTGTTTCTGTGGCCTTCACGGGTGAAACTTGTAAATCAGCCTGAAATGTAAAAGCTGCGTAAAAGTRTTTATTTTCTTACTGAAATCTTTCCTACTATACTTGAAATGTAAAATGCAAGCGATCTGTTACAAATTTACTTTGCTTTATGTGCTAGAATTTACTGACAGTAATCAACAAATATAATACAGAGCTACTGTAGAGTACTATAGGAAAATACAGGCATAATATAAATGAACATCAGACTTTGGCATAAATGAAAAGGAAGAAAAATTCTTACATCACACAGACAAAGCAGACATATTCTTTTGCCTTGTAACAACTAAGATGTCAAAATAGATAGATTGTTGGGGAAACACGTCTTCCTTTAATAGACAAGATGGAATTAAAACACCTGCAAATTACTGCCATAGACATTCTGAGAAGACAGGCTGCAAGCATTCCCTCAAGTACAACCTTTTCTGGTGATACTTTGGGGAATTGGAGATAAAAGTGTTGGTACTCAGAGAGGTGTGTAAAGAGGAGGAAATTGTTAGCCTGCACTTCACTTTAGGCATGCTATAGAAGTCTTCTTGTTTCACTTGAATAAAGAGAGAAATAGACAAACAGAGACAATGTTTGGGGTTTAGCTTGTTTGTTTTCTTTRAATGTAAATGGTTAGGTTTTTTTAAGCAGCTTTGAGATTTTGTTTGTTTTGCTTTATGGCACAACAAACAAATCGATGTTTGATAGTAATGCACATGTTATAAATATCACTGTTATTGGTAGTTGATGTATTTTTAGTATGAAATATTGACTGCCCAGTGTTTGCCCGGTTATGTCTATATGGATATATTTGTCTATCTGTAAGAACACAGAAGATGAAGAGTTTACCAGGGTTTGTTATCCTGGTGAAGGGATTGTTTCAGTGACCTAATAAATATTAAAAGATGACTGATAAGATCTCTGAGAAGTGGGATGCAGATGTGGAGGGAGGACAAGGGAAAGCTTCCTTATTTAGAGAGTGTCACAGTAGGAACAATAGTTCCTAAGTATGCATTTACGTGTATGTTGGAGCTCATTAAAATTGTTAATTGCAGAGGCAAGTTCATCATTCTTGCTTTATTAATAACAGGCCAGTACAGTTTTCCATGCTCACTTGAAGCTTCTCTTGATGTCTGTAGCTTTTTAGAATGTGCCTAGAATGCAGAATCAGGTCCACTTGAAATACTTTGCATATAAATTAAGTTGCTTTTCTTTATTTAATTGGCTGATTTGGCTTTGYTGCAGTTGTGCAAATCCACGGATAATATGGAAGTTTTTTGGATTAACACTGGGGTACCTGGCACCAACTTCTACTTTACATTTAGCAACCTCATGCAAAATGTGTTTTTAATGATCCATGTTAGTAGTGAGACAAAAAAAATTGTTGTGATGAGTTCCTTCAATAAGGAACCTTCAATAAAAGCCAAAAAAGGCTTTTTATTTTAGATTAAAAGACTAATGCTAACTGCTTTAGTGGTGGAAAAATGTTTCAAGTCTTTAAAAAATCATCCTTATTTGCAAGAGGTGAAAATTCACTGGAAAACATAAATCTAGTTCTATCAGGTGCAATAGCAAGAAAAAAATGTAACATTTCAATAAACTTAYTTCTTCATTGCCTCCAAAATATCTGTAAACCCCAAAAAGTTTTAGGAAAGTTAATTAGATACTTTWTTTTCCCTATGGGATACCTATTTACTTTCTCCGTCAGTGTTAGAGTATCATATTGCGGAAAAATGGTTGTAGACTGATTAATAACAGGTGCCCCTATTTTCATTACATAAAAACTATCCACCCATCCTTTTTCCTCAGAGGAATAACAGATGATTAGCCAGCCTCTAAAATTCTGGTGAATGTTTGCCTGGTGTCTAAATTTGCATGGGTATTTCCACTGATGAAACCTTGGAAAGTGAGACATGGATCAATACCACTCAAAAAGCCTACATATATGCTACCTTTACATTTACGCGGTTAGCCCATGGTGATTTTCTCATTCTGCATGCTTCCAGAAAGTACTCTTACTGAACACCATAATTCAACCTTTAAGTGCAGCTTCTTGTTTCTGAAAAAAGATCATGGGTTTTCTCCAAATGAAAATGTAAGTCTCTATATATAAAGCTTCCTATTCTGTATCTAGATCAAAGTTTATTTAGTTCCAGAGAAAACAATTGTGTGTTTTATTGTCGAGCTAAAGCCTTCCCATTTTTCCCATAATAAATGTTGAGAGATCTTTTCATAATTTGACCCATTAACTGAGAACATGCATTTGTTTTCTGTGAAATGCACCATAACGGAAAAGCACATGTAGAAGAACGGTGAAATACTTTGTGCTGGTTTAATCATTTGCTTACATTTGTGATTGTGCAAAACTCACAGAATGTTTTTTTTTGGATGTGCACAGACACAGCAGTGCTGTATAGTACTGTGTCCCAGACCTACATGCAGCTGGTAGAGAAATAATCAGCAATGGAAAACAATGACCCTCCTGAGTGCACTGAGTGACCGTAAGTTCTCATGCCCAAAGAAAGGTAAAGTGCCCTGTCAGTGTCTCAGGGCAGAGTGAACTCCCTGAAGGCTATTAAATCCTGGTTTGAACTGAATGTGCTTGTTTTACATTGTATAACCAGCAGTGGCTCACTGTTTTTCCCACAAGTTGATGAATCTAGTTCCGCTAGAACCTGAAGTTTGATGCAAGGCGAGGGTTGATTTATTTAATGTCCGTGTGGTGTCTACAAATTTGTAGGAACTTTGTAGACCATTAATTTGTGTCTCTTGTGTTGCAGTAGAGGTAGTAAGAAAGTGATAAAGCAGTGTTCAAACACTGTGTGTTTTGTACAGTTGTATTGTTTTCTGYCCTTAAACCACAATAGTCAAGCAGTGTCTTATTTGATATGTCTATGAATCAAGTGCTAGGCACAGTTAGTTATCATTTTTTATTTTTGTTTTCTGCTTTTCTAGGTTTCTTGGTGTTACCCAGTTTTCTCCTACTCATGCCAGAAAAGCCTTTCCTTGCTTTGACGAGCCCATCTACAAGGCCACATTCAAAATCAGCATCAGACATCAAGCAACTTACTTATCTTTGTCCAACATGCCAGTTGAAACTTCTGTTTTTGAAGAAGATGGATGGGTTACAGATCACTTTTCACAGACCCCTCTCATGTCTACCTATTATCTAGCTTGGGCAGTGTGCAATTTTACATACCGGGAGACTGTTACCAAGAGTGGAGTAGTTGTAAGTATTTCTAATGTACCGAATACATTTCATTACTTTGAAAACTCTTGCTTTTTGTAGGGGATTATACCAGCAAATACTTTGAAGTATTTTCTTGATTAGTATTTCTAAAATTTGCTAGTCTATTTAATGATTGTGTGCATTGTTTGGGACCTTTCCTGGAGGTTTGTCTAATTTTTTGGTTTGTCTTGTGCCTTTTGTAAATGGTTAGCTTAGCAGGTGTGGTTGTTCAGTGAAATTTTAAGCTTTTAAATATGTTGTTAAACAAWACCTTGGTTTTCTCAGGAAGTTTTTTTCTTGTTTTTCTGTAGCCTTTTCTATACCAGTGTTCATGAGACTATTAAAAGGAAGTAGTAATAMTGGTAGGGTTTCCAGTCTTCCTTCAGTTCTGACATGTCCTTTGGTGTGCTGTGTGCTAGCTCAGGAGGCTGAAATAGTAATTTCTACCTTAGATCTTTTGCTCAGGAGCAGGACTTTGCAACCTATCCACTTCCTGAGGTTGATGGAAGCACTAAGTTTCAGKTTTTTTGCAAATATGGCATGATACCAGGAGTTCTGGCTTGAAAAAAAAAAGAGAGAAAATCCTTTGTTTATGTCAGTTTTGGTTTTGTGTACAAATATTAAGCTCAGAACTGTATAACAAGCCCAAACATACATGAGCAATGCTATCAGCTTAATAGAATATTTCACAGCGCTGTCATCTTGATTTTTCAGGTGAACATACAGAGAAAACCTTCCTACTTAGTTACTGTGAATAACAAAACAGAGCTAGTTCTGGGACTAGAGGACTAGACAGCAGTTTGAGCTATGAACTTGAGCAAAAGGGTGTTTGCCTTATACCTTGGCAAATGCTGTATGATTCTGTGCTGTAGCCTGGGGGCATGAGGAAGGGCTGCAGGCTGATCACATCAGGAAATATCTCCTTAAACACTTTGAGCCAGCCTAAGCATTGCACTATRGTGGAGGGAGCCGATTCACCTTCTCTGAGCCAAAGGTACTCTTGGCCTTCCTTGTGCCAGCCATCAGCTCTATACAGCCATAGGATCTGGCTGAAAACTAACTGAAAAATGTGACAGATTTTCAGCTGCRGCAGTTCTCTGATCTGGCTTTTTGTGCTGCTGTCAGAATTCAAGGCTGTGCTGATGGAAGGTGGACCCAGGACAGCATTGACCACACTGAAGGGATCAAAAAATAAGTCTTGTTTTTGCTGCTGGAACTGCTGGGTAGGACACTGGGGCCTTTTCACTCTTCAGCTCTTCAATCGTGTGACCAGCAGACTGTGACACTGCTCTCTGGCACCACAAACAGAGGAAGTATGACTAGGAAGTGGTTCTCTGAGGTAGGTTAGCCTATGAGTAGAAGGATATGGGAGCTGCTGAGACCTTTGTAATAGTCATAGTCACAGAACACTTTGGGTTGGAAGGGGCTGTAAAGACCATCTAGTTCTAACCCCACCCCGCCATGTGCAAGCTCACCTTCCACTAGACCAGGATGCTCAAAAGCCACATCCAGTCTGGCCTTGAGCACTTCCAAAAATCGGTAATCCACAGCTTTTCTGAGCAGCCTGGTCCAGTGTCTCACTACCCTCACAGAAACGAATTTCTTCAYAATACCTAATCTAATCCTGCCCATTTTTGTTTTGAAACTGTTACTCCTCATCCTATCCTGCTACTGTAAGCAAGTATATGAAACAAGGGGGATGGACCTCAAGACCATCAACTTGAAATATGCAACCTACTTCCTCCTTATTTCCTTGTAGTGTTCTTTAGAGTGCATGTCCYGCAGACTTTTGCTGCTTGAATATGTTTGAATCCTTGAAGACAGAAGCACAACTGTGTCTTACAGACTACAGTTGATAACTTTTAGCTGTTCTTGTGTTTGCCTTAAGACTTCAGGTTTACCAGGAATCTGAGAAGAAAATCCAAGTATTCATTTGTTAGGAATTTGTGGCTACTAGAGCCTTATAGTTACATTTGAGGCTGTTGGTTCAGCACATGTAGGACATACATATGTATCCCACCAGATTGACAGTACCACTGTACAGAACTTTGCCAACAATTTTGAAAATTAGTAGGTTAATCTTAATGAAGATGTGAAGACCAAAAACCACATAGGTTGAGATACTTTTATGGGATAAGAGACTATCTAGAGTTTTTGCTCTTGGTTATTTTTTTTTTWTTTTTTTTTTTTTTAATAAAGCCCATATACCGAGGTATATGAATGCCCAGGAATACCGAATAGTTTGCACTGGGTTATTGGTTAAATATGTCTTGCCATTTTTCAGTTCCATTTGGGATCTGACCATATTTTATCATGGTTCAGTTTTGTTGAAAGAGTGTCTTTTAAGGTATGAACTCGCGGCAAGCACTTCAGTTCAGAGCTGTGCTYTTTCAGATGAATTGCTGAGGTAATCCATCTTTTTGAGTCTCCTGTATTGCAATGCCAGGAGTTCATGGACGCTGCTGGGTGAATTTGAAATTATCTAAATCCTTGCACGTGGAATTTCAAACTTCTTAGTTTCCTTCAAGGCCACTTTTTACTAAAACGTAGTTACTCCCGTATCAATGGCAATTAACTTAAATATATAGTAAAAGTAAGTATGCTTGTAAAAATGAATGCATTTTCAGGAAGATTAACCAAACCTTTATCTGAAGCATCTTGATAGGCTGTTTCTTATGTTGGCGAATCTTCATTTTAATTAATTCAGTGTATATTATATTTATTAATAGACCCCTAAAAGAATCCAGCTTGCATATACTTTTGCCTTTCTTTTGGCACTTCCATGAACCTGGTTGTGGTTCATAAAGCATTTTGGTGGGAGTGGGCTGTCATTTCAAATTTTGACAGCATACTAATGATGAAAATCTCCCTTGTCTTCCAGCTGACCAATATTAATAAAGTGCTGTGGTCAAAGGAAGATAAACTCTCTGAGGAGCAGAAGTAGCTATGAGATGAAAAGTAGGGTTTTTTTTCTCAAAACGAAATGTTTGCTGTTCAGTTTTTCTTAAAGAATGGCATTGACCTCAAAATTAGTTTAAACCTGAGCATGCCATTCAATACAAGTCAAGTTTTAAATAGAAATTGGCTTTTGGAAAGCTTAGGTAGCCAGTCAGAATAATAAGGAGTGGAATCAGGAGGAATTGTGGGTGCAGGAGTTAAAGGGACAAGGGTAGACCGTACCAGAGCTGATGGAAATGAGTAGCTGTGAAAGAGAGAGGCTATATAGCTGGATGGTAGTGAGTGGGAGGAGGAATGCTGAAGGAAGGCAGTACCCAAAGAATGTTGTGGTGTTTCACTTTTTCTGCTCCTGCTTCTATTCCAAAATGGTTGCAGCATGTTTTGCAGGACTGGCAGCATGTGCCTGACCACGGCTGGACAGGGTAGGACCTCCCCTGTCTGACTGAACCCATGCACATTCCATTTTGAAGAGACCTCTCCAAGCAGGTGTGTCCTGCTTTCAGCTGTATTCAGTGTTACTGTAGTGTCATCAATGCTGAGTAGTTTGTCATGTACAAAGACCTTAAGGCTCAGATAGAGTTATTCTGGAATAAGGTCAACCTTTATTGCACTTCTTTTGTTTTCTTATTACTTTATCTAAGATGTAATTAGAGTTCACAAGCTTTAGAGGACATTTAAGGCTTATCCTGGCCAGTGAGGAGGAGCTGTAATAATTTGGCTAAAGGAAAGATAATTACTGTTTCCAAAGTGCTTTCTGGCTTGCAGAGAGCCTGCATAAAGGGCCAGTCCAAAGCATTGAATTCTCTCAGGCATGCGCTTGCAGGGCTGGCTCAGTTTGACTTAATATAACTCAAAAAGATAAAGTGCTCTCAAAAATAGGATGCATGCAGTAATAGTTGCTCGATTCTGCACAAGTGAAAAATAGGTTTTTTTCCAGGAAGAGCTGGTGAGTGGAGTCACAAGCAGATTTAGGTCGGAACTGGTGCATATGCAACTGCTCATGTTGGTTTAGTTCCAACATGGGACCATGGTTTTATTCATGTCCTTAAGACAAGATGGCTGGACGTAGAACAGTGCTTCCAGCTGGRCAGCTGTATTGGACATTGCCTTATCTGAACTGTGGTGATCAGTGTCTGAGGAGACTGAAGAGCTGACTTTCATTAATAGTCTAAGAAAAACAAAAACACCCCAAGTTGAACAGCAGAATAACTTTTTTCCAGTGAGTTTTGTCATTATTATTTGCTAGAAGAAACCTGAAAATACCAGTATAAAATAACTACGTGCTTACTATGCAGTTCAGCCTGTYGCTTTTACAAAATTATTTTGTATTTGAAAAATGTATTAATATTTTTATCTAATAGCAGGAATGACCTCAAGACCAGGCAATTTCTGTCAGCTAATGACTACCTAGGTTAACGGCCTGAGGCTCTTCCTTAGGCCCTCTCTTCAGCTGATRGTTAATAACTGCTAGCAAAGTCTCTTCATCAGTTATTATTTATTAATCAGTATTGAAGCAATTATACATGAGATGATTCTTTGTGGGTGAGCATATTGGTTACAGCAGAATGATTTTGCTATCCAAAGTAGAATTAGTCCTCAATTAAAATTTTCTTCCTCTGCAACCAGAATTTAAGTCCAGCTTCAGAGTTGTGCTCTACTTTTGGAGCCCTGCAAAGTAACTTTTGTTAGCCCATAACTCACCACTGGGAGGCCACACATTTATCTGATAAACAGGTAACAGCTAACGCAGGAAGCACCCAGGCATATTTCCAAAGCCTAGTACTATGCAGACTGGTAATGTTTAATCTTTTTGTGTCCTTGAATCTCACAGTGATGCCCATTTGTTTTTTGCTTTTTATTACGATTGTCCGAGTCTTGCCTTCTCCAGAACAACTTTCATCAAACAATTAAAAATAAAATGCATGTTAGAAAGAATGTGATGGAAAATATGCAATTACTTTGAGCTAGAAAAGCACACATGGATTTGGATAGGTGTGTTTGTGCTTTCTTTTGCYTGTGTGAAATTTTCTCTGTAGTAAGACTGGTTCTGCAAGTATCTTTTACTCTGTTCAGTGCTTAATACAGTAAATAATTTTAAGTGGGAAGTTGTATTAGAATACAACAGGAATCCAAAGAAATTGTAGCTTTCTCAGATACACCACATCAATATTCGTTTACCCATTCTGTTTCAGGTTTGTATATTGAAAATGACTTCTAGTTTATTAATTTTTAAATACTATAGCTACAAAACATGCTAGAAACAAACAAAAACCTATGTGATCAGCATCCATGCTAAACTGAATATGCCAGGGAATCTGTTAAAAGCATAAATTGCAAACTTGCAATCCATTGTTATTGATTTCTGGTTGAATTTGCAAGTCGAATGCACTAKGAAAACACTGTACATTTATTGTGCTTACTCCCTTAAAAATTGCTCTCYGTCAGCACTTGTAGTACATGTTGTATTTGAATGTGATATTTGTTTTACTAATGTAAGTGCCCAGCTGCACTCTGCAAATAATACTATTGAACTGAAATACTTGAGTTTGGAAAAATTGTTTTGTTTTAGGCTAGGAAGATCACCTTAAGTATCTGGGGGCAGTGGTGTACTTTGTATGTGGTACCAAGAAGAATGTCAAAAAGCACAAATCTGTTTCTGAATTTGTGTAGGTTTATGGCTTGCCTGCAATAATTGTGAGGAGAGAGAAGGCAGCACATGATTCCTGGCCTGATGCGTGTTGAAAAAGTGTTCTAGTTGTAATTCTGTGCATCCAAGAGCAGTTTGGTTTGTAGCTGCTTCATCTGGGGTGTCTGTTGGCTAATGAAAGGAAGGTCTGAGACTTAGTATTTCCCACTCCTTCCCTGCCGTTTGCCCAGAGGAGAGTAGAGTGAAGTGCCTGCAGTTCCTCCTACTTCCCACATTTGAAGCAAGGATAGGAGGGAGATGTAAGAGATGAGACTCTTTCCCTTCCCTTTCATGTGCTGATGAGCATATGCTTAATGGTATGTGCTGTGACAATGCGACTCACAGTCAAGATTGAACACTGGAGCTGCACTCTGCTTTTTGTACTATGTTTCTTGTTTCCTTATACTTCTTATGTTGTGCTGTCATATTTGACTTCATTAACTTATTTGTTCAGGGCTGTCCTTGGCATCAGCATGAATTCTGCTTTCTGACATCCAAGGAAGTAGCAAGAGTCTATTAGCATGGTTTCCATAAGAGTCACACTTGTGCCATAAAAGCAAAAACGAAGTGCTAGATAATCTGTAGGAGGTATCTCACTCCAGAACAACRTAAAGGTGATCACATTCCCACACCAGCCTGAACATCTGTCAGTCAAGCAGGTGTTTTCCTGCATAACTACTGTGGTAACTGTGCTCTGTGCARTGAAGATGGATTACAGAGGCAGGTGACTCAGTTGACATCTAGTTGAGTGACAGATACAGTATGTGTTGATGGAGGAGAGTGATGTGTGCTTTCATTTATTTATAGACCAGTGTCTCCTCCAGGGTTTAGGTAAGTTTCAATCTTCAATGTATTTTTCTTACAGGACTAAGAAACTTACCTTGTTTATTCCCAATTTTTATAGCCAGTGGTGGGAAAGTAACCATTTGTTTCACAGATTCATGCCTGTTGTCAGTCCAACCCCTCCTTTTTGAGGACAGTCTAGTGTCTGTAATGTTCACCTTTTAGTCTTGCCTTGATCTGTTGTTTTTATGTTAGAAAACCTGCATAAATTGCATCTCATTTTTGCCTTTGTCCCAGTATTTTTTGCTGCCTGGAGGTTATGCTGTTTAGCCCCATTTTTACTAGTAGAATACCTACTCAATTTGATTTTCTCCTAAGGTATTTGTAGGGTAGACAAAAGTCTTTTGCTCTTCCAKTGGGATGCTTTCACACTTCAGGTAGCTTTTCTGAAGGGTTCTTTTTATTCAGGTGCCAGAATAGAAGAAGAAGCTGGAGAGCAATGGAAAGAGACCTGGGAATCCTGGTCGATGGCAAGGTGAACATGAGCCAGCAGTGCCCTGGCAGCCAGGAGGGACAGCCCTGTCCTGGGGGGCATCAGGCRCAGCATCGCCAGCCGGGCAAGGGAGGGGATTGTCCTGCTCTGCTGTGGGCTGGGGTGGCCTCACCTCCAGTGCTGGGGGCACTTTGAGTGGCACAATATAAAAGAGATATTAATAGGGAGTKTCCAGAGAAGGGCAACAAGGATGGGTAAAGGGCCTTGGAGGAAGCTGTATGAGTGACCTGAGGTCACTTGGTCTGTTCAGCCTGGAGGAGACTGAGGAGACCTCATTGTGTCTTCAACATCCTCATGAGAGGAAACAATGGGGGCAGGTACTGATCTCTTCACTCTTGTGACCAGTGACAGGGCTCAAAGCAATGTCATGAAGCTGAGTCAGGGAGCTTTAGGTTATATATCAGGAAAAAGTTTTTTATCCCCAATGTCCTTTAACACCTGAACAGGCTCCCCAGGGAAGTGGTCATAGCCCCAGAGTTCAAGAAGTGTTAGGACAATGCTTTCAGGGTTCTTGGGGATGATGCTGTGCAGGTCCAGGAGTTGGATTTGATGATCCTGATGGGTCCCTTCCAACTCACCATTTTCCATGAATCTTTAATTTTTCAGGGTCTAGCCTCCCTGGCTTCACACATCCTTTCTTCTACTCTCCAAGGGTGTTGTTTGCACAGGGCAAACTCTGCAGCAGTGGAAATAGCCAGGCTGACTGACTGCCTTGCAGGCAATGCTCTCATTCTCAAGTTTATTCCAGCTCATAGTGGTTGCTGTGACTGTCCAACTGCTCGTGCTCGGCACGTGGCCCCATCCCCTGGCACCCCTCTCATGCACTGGGGTGGAGACAGGTGCCAGAGAAGCAGCTCTGTTGGCCTGGTTCCACCGAATGGTACCCCTAGGAGATCCTCTGCTGCTCCTGCCTGGCAGCTTTCTGGCTGCTGCATGCTGTTGAGACATAGCAAGAGCAGTTAGAAATGAGAACTGAGCATGTTGTCTTTGTATTTGGAACAGGATAATTTGAAAGCAGATTATTTTTCTCTTTGAAGGGTAAATGACCTAAAGTTTATTAAAAAAAGTTATCCCACAGTGGATTATCATGAAAAATGTTTAGCAGTGCATTTTGTTTCACAGCATGCAGTGGCACTGTGTGGCAATGTTGGACAGAACAAGAAGACTAATATTTATTTGAAATGACTGTGTGGGGGAGAGGGTAAGAAGCAAAAGGTGTTTATTAGCATTTACCTCTGGGGGTACCCACACTTTTTTCCTTGTCGCCCTCCTTTTCCCAAATGTGGTGATAGTTTGGTAGTCACAGCAGCCTGGAACCTCAATTAAGAGTTCATATCCTTGGGAGGGCAAGTAGTACCTCAGTTAATAAAGATAAAATTGTAATAAAAGGTGGAGGAAGTAAATAGTGAAGGAGGAGGAAGGGAAGTGGATTCCTATGGAATAATTTCAAAGAAAGTACCTACTGAATCATTTGCATACCATGTGTTTCTTGTAGCTTTTCATTCCCCTTGATAAATAAATCACAGTCCATTTTTGAACAATACATCATGCTGTGTTTTGTTTTACTGAAAAGTGTTCCTATATGTTTAAAATTTGATAATGTTGTTGTAAGTTCACTGTTGCACTTTAAATACCATGGGGAAAAAGGGAAAGTGATTTATACTTGATGAGGAAGTTTGATAGTTTTACTTTTTTTGTCTGATAGATAGAAGTCTATTTTTCAGATAGAAGCCCAAGTCTGTATGTGGGAATATCAGTGAGCGATAACATGTACTGCTTTATTCAAAGTCATATATATGAATGCATACGTATTCATAAAAACTTAGAATTTTGGCTTCTGCTGCATTAGAGATAACATACATTTTTTTTTTTTTTTTTTTTTTTATTTCTTCCTCCCACAAGACTAAAGGAATAATTCTTCTCGTATTACTGAAATTCTGCTAAATGGATTTGGGGGATAAAAAGGGAGTGATGCCCAAACTTGGTTTTCTTCTCATCATTAACCTTTGGTTTTTATTCCTTAGCAATGCTGTGGTTCAAAATGTTAAATATGCAGCTCTAAAGTAAAAGAAGAGAGTGATCACAGGGAATATCTGATATATTTCAGTCCACAGTATTTTTACTATGCAACCTTTCTGCAATAAGCACCAGCAGAGGTAGCAGTAGCATTCTGCCCTTCTTTGGAAGTCTCCTATCATGCCATGCTCAGKTTGTATTCAATCTTTATTGTGTTCTCTTGTTGTAACTGTGAAATGTGGAGTTCTGTTTTACCTCCTCTGGGCTATTTAATGTTTATTCTTGAGCCAAGACCAATTAGGTCTGAAGTGGAAATTTAGACTGCTAATATGAGCTTTTCTAGAACGGCACTGCAGTCACCTGCTGACCCTGACCATCACTTTAAAAAAAGTTTTAATAGGTRGAGGATTAGGAAATACACTGTGTTAGCTATCCTACTTGAAAATATTACATCTCTGTGGACAGCTTAGCAATGAGTACATTAAATTTAACAAGTCCCAAGAGAGCAGAAGAATGAATTCCTTTGGGAATATGTAACTTGTAGAAGAAGGAAGTCTGAAACTTTCCCTTGTGTCTCCATTGCTTGGCTCTGTCATTCTGAGTTGCTGAGGCAAGTACCGTGTGGTTTGTCTACCGTTGAGCTTCTATTAACTTCTGTCCACAGGAAACATGAGGCGTGCAGAGGAGATGGGGGGTAGCCTAGAGTTAAGAATCTAGTGCAAACCTTTTTGAAAAAGTGGTGGGTAAAGCATAAAGAAGCTTGAGAAAATGAAAGGGGGTGGGRAAGGATACGTCTCAGAAAACTTGGGATTCCTTGCCATGAAACAACTTTGAAATGCTTAACTAGCTTGGAACACGAGAGCTGCTTGAGCAGCAGAAAAAGTTCAGCGAAAGCATAATTTAGGTATGGAAATGAAGATAAGTAATTTGTGTGGTTACAATAGGGCATATTATAACATTTGTCTTTACAACAAAATACTTTGATGAATCACACATGACTAGGAATGATTATACTACCATGAAGTATTGTGAGGATAAAAAGGATCCGTGAATCATAGTGCAGCTGGTAGTGTAGAGTTGCCTGGCTTCACGGTTCTGTTATTCAGGAGTTGATGGCTAAGAACAAATATCCTGAGTGCTGTTTTTGTATGTACATTTGTGCTTTAGCAGCATTTGAAGTATTTAAATACATTTAATTATACATTCTGTTCCGTAACTGATCTCACCAGTACAAYGACACCTTGCAGTACCTACATGAGGAAGTCCGGAAAAGAGCAAAACTGATTTCCCAGCAGAATCTATCTGCACCGAAAAATGCTTCCTSTCAAGTGCAGACATGATTTACCGATGCTGGGATGTTTTCATTAAGCTGAACTGTTGTAGTAATTAACGCTAACAAGTGAAGTGCTTTTCTGTATTTGTTGAGTTTTGTCACCTGAACTTGGACAAGCTCTGCTCTGCCTAACAACCTTTAACTACAGATTTTAAGGTCTTTTTCTTTCTTTTTTGGTGACTGCTTTGCAGCTTCTAGTTACTTCAGGCTCACTGTCTTTCAGGTCCAAGGAATTGTGTGTTTCCCATCCAGCAGGCTGATTTCAAATACTGCTGCTGAACCAAAGATTGCATTTTAGCAGTATGAGTAAAGCAGTGTAGCTGAAAGCTGCCCCTTGAACAGATTTGTGTCATTCCTCCCCCTCCCTTGCCTGCATATTTTGCTGTCTTTTCTGTTGAATCTAGTGATCTGTAGTTTGTCAGTGAGCCTGCAATTACCCAATGGGAAACTAAAAAAAAAATTAATGGCCTTTTGACTGAACCGTCTCGTCCAATGTGTGGATAGTCTCTGGGTCTAAGTTGAGAGGAGKAAGAAATGCACGACTGTCTTTCTTAGTGATCTGCCATCATAAATGTGGAGAAAACGCAATATAAAACTCTGTGAAGGTATTTTGCCATTCTCGATGACTTGTGGAGGTTTCATTGAGAAATATGACTCTAACCATAACTCTCTAACTTTGTGAAGCATCCCTCTGAGTGTTTCAGATCCAAGCTGCTGTCGGTACTGCCCAGGTGGAGAAGTTAATGCCAGTGCTTGCTGTTTGTGAATTACAAGCAAGATCCTTCAGAGGAGTGAGATGTATCTGTTTCTCTATCTGTACCCCACCTTACTGTTTATTAAGAAACTGTTATCAGTTGTTTTCTGGAGTCTGGCTGTGTTGGTCACTATAATTGAAGGAAAAGGTCCTGTTAATACCCAAGGATCAGGCAGTGCTCAAGAGACCCACAGCCAGAGCTGGTCTTTGAATTTTATTAGTTTACATTGAGATTTTTTTTTCCCCCCAGTATTTATTAAAAAAAACAACACACCTAATGTAAAAACAGCCACAGAGGAAAATATTTTACTATGTCCTATATGGAGATCAGTTTAGAGAAGACAATCAGTGGAGTATTACTCCTAAACTCTAGTTTGTCAGTGACCCTGACCTGGAGTGGTACATATCAAATGCTTTAATAACAGGCCACCGGACCTGTTCTCTGTGAATGTGCATTATCTGCCTTGGAAGCTGTTGCTTCATACACTRACAATTGGTGGCAACAAGATCTGTATTTTACTTACTTGTCTTATTTACTTAAATGCATTTGTTCCACATGTTCATTGGCTATTCTTTTCTTTTTCTGTGATGATCAGTGACTGGTTGTTCTGCATTTGCTGTGTACCAGTCCTGAGTCTATAGATAGTTTAGCTGTCCTTTTTCAGAACTCAAAAGTACTTAAGCTTTCTTTGCAAGGGATTCACTTCCYATCTCTTCTTACTCTTAGCACCTTTCTCCGTTCATTTTGAGTTCTGCAGAGTCTGTTTGAAACACTGAGYGGGAGAGAGGGGTGGTGCCACAACTGCCTGCAGTGCTCAAAGTTTATATGCTTCTGTTTGTTCTGTGGCATAATAATTTTTGGAGGTTTTTTCCTTTCCTTAATCATTTGTAACTTTGTGTTTGCCTGTTGAATRTTTGCTGAGCACTGAGCTGACATTTGCAGAGAGCTGGCCACACTGATTTCCAAGAATTCTTCCTTGTTTTAAACTACTAATGTGTATGCATTAGTTATGGTCATGTTTTCCTGTGTACATACATTTCTTTGCACTTACTGATGTTAAATTTCTTCCACTGTGTTACCAACCAGCTACTCGCTGTCTGTCATGGGATTCACCTGCAGCATTTTGTACATATGACTGTCCTGAGTAATTCTGTATAGGCTGAACACTTTCCTAGTTATTTTTTGACACCTGTTCTGGACACATTCCTTATTGCTTATTCTGCTGGTGTGACAGAAGAGTTCATGACTAACAAGAAGATGGCAGTTCCATGTTCTATTTTGTGCCAGGGAACTTATATGAAAGTTTGCTAAAATGTCTTGCTGAAGCAGATGCTGTTAGTGTAATAATATATCCACCTAAACAGGTGAATAGAGAATATAAAGGTCATTGTTAGAAGTCATGGGTAATTATGGTTCAGGTCACTGCTGAGTGGGAACTCTAGTAAAATCAGCAATTGCACGCTGTTCTGAGATTGACCAACGCTTCAGGTCTTTTGAGCAGAKTTTAGCCAGTGTATCTGTTCAGGAGTATTCTGAATCCCACTTCAGGCTCTTATTAACTGTTGAGCACACTGCCATTGCCTGACAATGGAGGTGCAGATACCATCTTGTGTACAGACATGTACGACATAGAGACYTTTGGGATCTCAAATGCAACTGAAGTGTCTGCTTTGTGAAGCATCAGCTATAGTGTTTTTACTGTAATTCTGTTACATTTGTTTCTTGAAGAAGTCTTCATTCCACTTTATTTCGAGAGGGATGTATTGTCTCTCATGACATTAAATACTTAGGTTTTGTTTTGATGGGAAACAGGGTTAAGGCAATCTTGATTCAGTACTAACAAACCAATAATGGCAACTTCAGCTGGTGAATTGATAAAAGTCAGTTGTGTGCACATCACTGGTGAGCTAATGTAAACATGTAAAGGATTTTTATGGAATTCTAGTAGTCTACAAATACAACAAATCTAATGCAAAAAACCCACATTTAAAAAAAAATCATTTGCTCTGGTATGTGGAAAACTGCTTTTACTTTTTTTTTTCTTTTTAAATTTGTTTTGTTTGTTTAAATATCCAAGGCTGCAGTGACAGGAGTATAATTTATGTTTTTAAAGGGAAGSATATGAGAACTGTGAGTGAAACATCATTCATTGTTTGAAAATCTGTCTGTTCTAGATAAGGACAGCTAGTGAAGTATTTAATTGATCTTAACCAATCAGGTATATAACCTGGACAATGCCAATATACAGCTTCTTTGGAAACTCCAAAATGGAAAAGAGTTTGGACCTTCCATACCTGAACTTTTAATCTGAAAGATATTGTCTGTGGTTTTGTACCATTTTCTGCTCATCAGCATTCAGCAACACTGCACGATAGAGGAAAAGTACAGAAGCATACGGAAAAGATAAAAGGAGACYGGGAGCAGAAAAGATAAATGACTTTGCCGTCAGTGCAGTATAATGAAAATCAAATCAGTGCTTGGCAGTGCACAATTGCCCAGTATGGCTAACCCCAGACGGTGTTTTAAATAAAGTACATGCTTTTTGTGTTTTATTCTTTTATTTATATAAAGAAAAGTTACTTTGTTTTTGGTTGATTGCAGGGGAAATAGATGTCCTGATTCTGTAAAATCCTAAGAACGAGTGTGATTTGCATATCTAATGCTTCTTTGGTTATTGGCTTTGCCAGTAATGGAATTTTGTTGTTGCCAAGCTAAAACCTGTTTCAACCACACTTAGCTTGTTTGGTTTGGGTATAAAAAAGATTCTGCATATAGAATACTTCCATGTTAAAAGTGTARAACAATTATTTGTTTGATAATGCATACAAAAGGTACCTAGGAGGCACGAGCTGCTGGCTCTTTGTTAGTATGCTCACCACTGCTCACAATCCTTGCTGTCCTGGGAGGCATTGGCTGTGTAGGATTGTCCAGTGTGGCTCCTCTCCATAGACTCTTAGTGTTGCTGAGCTGCCATCTTCCACCAGCTCTGACAGCACTGTTGGTGATGACTGGGGCTTGTGTTTCATTGTGGGGCCAGCTAACCACGCTCTGTGATTTGATACCTTCGTGTTGGGATTTGCCTCTTGAATCCTTGACCCAGTRATGCTGTCTCAGTAATCTTAAACTCTCTAATTTTCATGTTGTTATCTGCCTCCAGACTTCCTTGCAGCTCTTTTTCAGTAATAGAACTAGGCAATACCAGAGAAGGACCTTAGCATGCAGGCAGCTTGACCTCCCGGTGGTGAAAGCAGAGTTACCACTGAGGGTTATAGACTGAAGCAGTGGTATCTACATGACCTTTTTACACTGCAGTTGAAAGTAGTAGTAAAAAAAAATAGTTTTGGCAAATGTAACAATTTCATTTTATCAAAAGAAATAATAAATGTGCATTTTCTGTTTTATTTTCAAATGGTATTAATGTTTCAAGCTATTATGCATTAACACARTGCTGTACTGTTTGTGGTAAACTCACAATGGAAACAGGATTAGTTTTAGAATATGCCTACACTGGAATCAAAACACAAAAAAGAATCCACAACAACTTTGAAAGACTTCTGCAAACTTGCATTTTGTTCCCGATTGGGTCTGACAATGTATTTTTAATGAAGTCTTGAACATCTGCAAACTGTTTGCAAGCTGGAATTTTCTTCTTGAATAGCTGACTGTGGAATCACAGACTCTGTAATCATGGATGCTGTGTCTCCACAGTACCTATTTGCAGTACAGTAATATAATAATCATAATAATAGCAATAATGAAATCCCTTCCCTCCCAGTTAAAATTCAACATTCTGGATAGCATTTCATAGTGTTATGCTATGCTATTGGCTGTTTATGATGACTCAAAATTACTGCAAATGGCCTCTAAACACCTTGTACAGCTGAAAATACATTTGTTTTCTGGGCTGTTCCTCTCTAGCTTCTTCATTTCAGTAAATGACTGCCAAAATCCACAAGTGTACAGGAAACTTCAGAACCAGAGCTTTTTTTTTCTTTTCAGATTAGGTTGCATTATACAAACCTATTGAGAGCTTTGGCTTTGTGTCCACAGAATGATCTTAATTTGTTGCTAACTCTTATCACAGGAGTCAGAAATATTTCCATGGTGTTACTGTTTCTTCCATCCCTTTACTGTCTAAATATTTGTGTTGGTATTGATTGTTGTATGTTTTAAGTCCTTGAATATGTTCCTAGGGATGCAGTGCAATGTACAGCTAGGAAAGCTGCTGGTATATAAACTAGGAGGGGTAGATAACATATCCACTAAGGTCAGGTCTAGAAATATCACTAGTTTAGTTGGAGAGACTGTATAGTTGTGATTATGCTGTGGAATGTGGGACTAAATGCATTGCAGATCAACTCTTCAAGCATTGCAGTATTCAGTGTAGACAAACGCCTAAACTTATATTTGCTTTCTTATCTCAGTTTTCTTCTGAAGCTGCAGGACCAAAATGGCAGAAAGTACTGTCACTATCCTTACTGGTCTTACTGGCTTGCTTAGTTAAACAACCTTGTAAATGGATCTATTTCCCTGATTCCCAAGCCCTCAGTGGCCTGGGATTTGGAATTTTTTCCAAAAGATCTGTACTTTCTTGAGTGTGATGAAGATGCTTTTTTTTTTTTTTTTTTAATTCAAAGGCCACCACCTATTAAACTGTATTTTTTCAACATTCTTAGTGTTTTCAGGATGCCTGTTGCTCAAGAGTCTGAAAAGCCCTTAGCCATCTCAGCACAAATGACAGTAAAAATCAACTTTCAAACAAGACCATTTCTGAGTCTGAAGTGATTTTGCTTTTCAGAGTGTGCATCAATGAAATGGGGGTTAGAGAAGATCACCGGAGTGGACTTTGTTGCTGCTTAAGGGTCTATGTTATGGTGTCCAGATACAGAAACTAATGGAAAAGTGTGTGGAGAGCGGTGGCTGTTCAGCTGATTTACAGCTGTTGCACAGCTTGTACTTGACCCCATTCCTGTGTTGGTGTAAAATGAATGAAGCTCATCTGCTCTTTTTAGGGAGAGATGAGTAATTCTCAGTGGAGTACAGTGCAAGTACAAGCATGAGAATCCCTTAATGGGGTCCAGAATGGAGAGTGGGATAGCACTGTCAGCAGAGCATCGTGTCCCGGGTCGTTGGCTGTGTTGGGAGTCAAGGTTTGTTAGCTCAGACACGGCTCTGCCTCTGCCCTACACGTGTCTCTGAGCAGTTCTGGATTGCAGTGCGCAGCGATGCCAGCGCTGGGCCGCTCCTCTGTGCCATGCTCTGCTGCAGGCAGGTGCTCTCCTCACAGGCAAGGTCAGCCTGCTGCTCAAGTTGCTCACATCTTCTATGTGTCTTCTCCTTCAAAAGCTTATCATTCTCTGAGCTCACCACCTACAGGCCTGCAGTGATCTTGTTGTTAGTTTGAGGTTTGTTTTTTTTTTATTTTTGCAAGTAAATGAGGCTCTTTCATTTTGTTAGGAAAAATAACAGAAGTGAAATTCTCTAATAACTGTTTTAACATAATCTGTGACTACTGACCTTTTTTATTTATTTTGATGACCAAGCTGGGAAATGGTAAAATGCAAGAAAAGTCAGGAGGCTTGTTTGGATTTGTAAGGAAAATGCATGGAGGTGCTAGGGCTGGGTGATGTTCAGGAGGCCCTGAAGTACAGCGGCTGAAGTTGGCTCTCTTGTAGCCCTGATCCCTTGGGTTGCTGTTAATGAGATTGACTGGTCCTTGAACCAGGAGCCATTTTAAGCTTTGGCCTTCCATTTAAGGAGGAGTCAATCTGCACTGTGAGCATGCAATCCAGCAGCAATACTTCTCCCTGGGATTTCTTTCATATTCCCTCATCTTTTTTCCCCCCTTGCTTTACCTAATGGAAAATGGCAGCGTTGAAGACTCTCATGGGAAAAGTATAGTAGATATTTTAGAGGCAGCAGCCTCTGCTTGAGAGCTTTAAGCGAAACTGGCAGCAGAATATTAGTTAATAGTATTYATATGAATGTTTTTCTTAGAAGCTTCTGTTAGTGATTTTCTTCATTTTGTAGACTGATCTGAAGAGCTATTTATTAGTTTGGTTTTCTCAGCCTAGCTCCTTTACTTCACCTCTTTTTTTTTTAGTCTTTCCACATCCCCATGGCGTCAGTGACAGTTTGTTAGGGAAATTAAGTTTTCAACCTCAAGGATTCCAGTTTTTGCTGATACTTCCTTGCAAATATTAAAGAGTTCACAGTAACAGCGAGGAGATCTTGTCTTCCATTGTCGTGCCAACACCAACACTCAAGCACCAGAAACTTGGGGGAAAAGGGTGTTTAAGGTCCTGTTCTGATACAGTAAACWTAAAGGAACTTTCCTTGCAAGGTACTGTTTTATCCTTTCAATTGTTTTTATGCTGTGGAAGCTTCCAAAAGATTTTGCATTTTTGGTGTCTGCTGGCTAAAGTGCGCAAATGCTTTTGCTGGCCATGCACTGTTGATATTGCCATAGTAATTGTTCTTAATGATTGTTAATCTGCAGATCCTCCATTTGTAGACATCGTTTATGCTGTGTGTAGAGATACGACGAGAGTAAATAAAGACTGCCATTTTAAAGGTGTGCCTTGCACTGTGCAGTCAGTCTCATGAGAGGAAAAGCTATCTTAGACTGTAAGAAAGTGTTAAAGGAGGGAGGCTAATGAAGCTGTTATATTGAGGTGAATGGCAGCTGGAAGCTAAGCAAGGGAATATCTATCTTCATTGGTTGGTAAAAGGGAGGAAGGATTGTTCAAACAACAGGGATCTGCTCCTCTGTCAGCAAAGACACACGTCTGTGCAGTCCATTTTATTATGCTAGGAATTGAAGTAGTGATGGTGGTAAAAATGCTTTTGTCTTCCTGTTTCCCTAACTGATATGCTATTTAAGACTTAAACCTTTAGTGGAAGTTCAGTTTTGCCTGTGATATGAACACTGTGCTTGATACCAGGTGTCAGAAAACTTCTTCTTTCTGTCTTGCCATAATCCGTTGGACCATGTTGTTGCTTTGTGCTAGTTAGCTTCCTGGGGAAGGAATTGCCTTGACTTTTTTGTAAGSAGAGGTTTTATTCCTGTCTCTTCTTATAATTGATCCTGTTTTAAACTTTAATCTAATGCTAACCGGCATGTTGATATGAATGATGAGGTCAGAAAATGGTTTTGTTTTAGGAAAGTTGTATGATAGTCATCCAGACCTAGTTTAACCTTAGCTGTTTAGCTGAGTGGCTGGCTAAACRGTGTAAACCAGATGTGGTGTTTCAGCTGTGGTTGATGAGAAAGCATTATTAGCCAATTGACCTTTTCTGTAGGCATGCAGAGGACATTGCTGATTAAGTTGCATCTTTCTGATGGGAAATATGTCCTGAGCAGTTTCAAGATGCAAGTTTTAAGATGAGGAAAGTAATTTGAATGATAAAATGTGCAAAAATATTTTTCATAATCATAAACTTCTGAGCATTTTATTTATTGGAAGGGATTTGATTAATAACCCTGCAGTGAAACATTTGATAGCATTTTATTTTAATTTAAACTATTCATGTTACATTAATGTGTGCTCTGTAAACTAAAACCAGCATGTTTCAGAGTCATTACATTTATTTGCTTAAGTTTGTACATGTCAGAGTACTTGAATTCTGCAGCTCCCTCTGTGTTTAGGTGCAAAAATTTGGGTTTGCCCCTTGCCTGTGTCTCTGCTAGCTGGTGGTCAGGTGGTGAATCACTTCTTTTCCTGGTGGTGGCCTTGATCTTTTTCACATGGGAGTCCTGACACAGGAATAATGTTCTAATTGATTCAGCCCTTTTAGTTTGTTTTCTCTATTTATAACTGTACTTTGCCTTTGAAATTTTTTTCCTCTCTTGGTTCTTGTGCTTTACACTAAGATTAGTGTTCTCAGAGGGGGGCTGAAATTCTTCCAGTTGGAGATGTTAATGATAGATAACTGCCTCTCTCCTAATTTGCCCATGGCTTTGTCAGAGGCTAGTTGAGCAAAAGTGTTTGAATATTATTAGTGCATTTAGATTTTCTTTTAAATTTTTACATTGTGCTGTCAATTTGGAGATTTTTAAAAACACTTGAAACATGAGTTGAGAGCGAGAACAGAGCTCTTAATGAAACTTCTTAGTGTGTGTCCATAGAAAAAATTTGATTTCTTGATCCTCTACTTCATGGTTTATCGTAGAGGGAGATAAGGTTTTTGTTTTTACTGGCCTAATTATTTCTCTTTGCTCCTTTTAGCCTGAAGGAGCTCTCACTGTTAATATGGTTGCTGCTCTTATTGGTGTAACCTGTTTTAGGTTGTGGTATGGATTTTTTACAGTCAGAGCACAAGATTTCCCATGTGCATATTTTTCTTCCTCCCAAGGGTTAGGTATAATTTTTCACAAAAAATCCAGCTCAATCCAACACAGTGCAGACTTGTCTATGAAGTGCTGTGTTTCCTCAATGCCAACAAGCTGTAAAAGGTACCTTAAAACTCAGCACCTCGCAGTACTAATCTGTTTAGCTTGCCAACAGTTTTTCTATTAAGTTTACATGTAGTTCACAAGATACTTTGCTGTGTTCCTCTTGCTTATCGCTGCTGTTATAAAGCGAGACGTTGAGTAAATGCTTTTAAGCTCACAGGTGAGCTCTGCATCTGCTTTGCTTTTCTTGAGACTGTATTTTGTCAGTGGTTCCCTTTGTTTACCACAGATAATTTTTTTTTCCTGATACTGATCAAGATTACTGCGAACTTATGATGAGTAGGATGAAATGTGTATCTACCA
The DNA here is from genome assembly GCF_030028575.1 of Malurus melanocephalus. Classification (NCBI taxonomy): domain Eukaryota; kingdom Metazoa; phylum Chordata; class Aves; order Passeriformes; family Maluridae; genus Malurus; species Malurus melanocephalus. Next base: position 4,135,230 of record NW_026623242.1, read on the forward strand.
GACTATGGTTTCCACTGTGTTTGTGCAGAATTTACGTGAAACATGAGAGTGCTGACATGCCCTTGCATTCATCTTGGTTTTTCATGTACGGTCTGTCTCTCTCTCCTCCCAGGTCTTTTTTGTTACGCTCCGGGCAGGTACATCACTTTACTCAGTAGCTGTTTTGTAGGGGACCACTGTGTTGACATCTCTTAAAGTAATTACTTCTAAGTGAATATTAAAATAATTTTTGCCTTTAAACAAGCTAAGTCTCAGCATGGTAGCCACTTGACAAAAGCAGTTATGGGAATGGGATGGTTACTCTTAGACATGAGTCAATATGGGGAACTTCAGTATTCAGAATGCCTTCTAAGTTAAACCATTTCAGGGATACAGTCTACAGTTTGGAATAAAATTTAGGTTTGGGTTTTGAAAAAATATGACTGAGAAACCTGAAAACAAGATTTTAATTTTTTTTTTTTTCCAGATTTGTGGTGGAAAAGGTAGTGTTTTTCAGAAAATGTATTAGGGAATAGTAACTTGTTGATTTATGATGAAAAGGTTTATCAGTTCAGGGCAGTGATATTCAAGTTTTATTTCTGGGACTTTTTTAGACTTTCTTCCTGATACTAAGCTCATCTTTCTGTAACATTCATTTATAAAATGAAGATGATAATGGTTAATTTTCCCATGTTTTGCCTGTTACTCTTCAGGCAGAGAATAACAAACATCTCTCACACCTATTTATGTAGTTGACTAAGCACAGGTGAATTTTGCTGTCATATTGACTGTCTCTAGACAATACCAAAATATAAATAAGCAGTTACAGTGTTTTTACATTATCATTTCAAATGGAATCCCCTTAAGGTAACATCTGTGTGCTAGTGGCAAAGCAGTCTCTAGCCAGGTGAAATTGGKTGTGCTGTAGGGCTGCTGAACATTGTTCAGCAAGGCTACTTGTTAGCACTTCCTTTAAACTTGTTACTTCTGTAAGTCCTCTTTTTTTTTACTAAGAATAGGTGAAATATTTTTTTATGAATGATGTGTAATACAAGTGCTTTGATTATAAAACAAAGGAATAAATAGTACTTGGAAATAAGAGAATTCAGTCCAATCCCAGCCCAACAAAAGGAAATAAACATTGGTGTTAACAGTTGGGATAAATCTACTGCAGATACATTTTTCAGGTGGTAATGGCCATTCTCACATCATCTTACCACTAGGGTTGTGACACAGAACTTTTATGTGTAATAGGTTAATAATGTAAATCTTTGTGCTTTCTTACTTAAAGCTATGCTGATTTTTYTCCACTTACTAAGGACTGGCAGGAGCTTTAGCCACTGGCAATCTTAACAATTTATACAGTGACTTCCCTACMTTTCAGAAGAACTTGAACCTTGCTCCTACGTTGAAGTTCTGTAATAACTCAAATTTATGTGTAACCAGTTTCCTGGTTCTCTCTTCTCTCCACAAATGCTGTCTCATGGTGTTTCTAGCACTGAACTCATGGGTGGCCAGGTGTGGAAGCTGATAGTGGTTGACTGACACACCTGGCTGGCACATCTGCTGTGAAAGGAGATGAACTCTAGTTCTGATGTAAKAGAAGAGTGAAGCCTGAATGATAGAGTATGTGGTGGTGAGATTGTGGCAGTCTTAGTTGGCTGAAATCGCTATGAAATGGTGTCTGTAATTACATTTGTTCTACATTAGTTGTTAACATGTTCCCTTTCTGTCCCTGAGCCATTTCAACAAGATGATAGAGATTCTAAATGGTCTAAATTAATCTTAATGGCGCTGTGGTCAGTGACATAGTCAGTATTTTATTGTATGCCAGCTGAGCACTGGTTGGATTTATATGTGAGTGCAGCTCATTAACTTTCCAAACTATTTTATGATCTCAAGTTAGAAATTGCAGCATGTCTGCATGACGGTTTTGCCTCCTGGTAGAATATATTGTTGCACCTTTGACTGGATCAGTTGCGTTTGTTTTGTTTCAGGTGAGAAATTGAGGAGGAAACTAGACGGTTGTCCCATGTGGTCATGTTTATTTAGAAMGGGACTGTGCAAAACTATTCCCCCTCTTTCACAACTCTAAAAATACTTGGCAATCTCTTTGCTCAACATTCCTCATTTGCCACTGTCACCTGGAACTCCAGAAGTTTCTCTCACTTCTTTCTCCTTCAGGGTAATGATAAATTTTTATCCAGGAATATAAATTATTCCTGTTCAAAACCTCTTTCCCGTGGCCCCTGCAAAAATGTTCAGGCTCTCCAGTGCTTGGATTTAGTTTCCTGAGACATCTCTCTACTGCTTTAACTCCCTCAGTGACCATTTCTTTCACATACACTTTATTTTTGGTGATGGCTTCTCTAACTCTAATTGGTCTGTTAAACCGGTCTTGAATGAGGATTCAAAGATGATGTTTGTTTACTATAAAAAAGACTTCCACCCAATCTCTAGCAAAGGTGTTTTCTTACAAAGTATMAGGTCATTGAACGCTCATTGGTTTCAGCTAGCTTAAAAAAAATTCTTCAGTTTCTTAAACATGTTTTGTTTTATTTATATTCAAGAAAGGCTCAGTGTAGTGCTGTGTGTGCTCAGTTTGGATTAAAATAATCTTATAAAGATGAGATGTTCCTTCTGTATTCAGTAAGCACATTTCATTATCATGCAGTCTTTTTTGAATATTGTCCATGATGAATAATGAATGGGAGATTGAAACAAGGCATTCTTCTGTAATTTCTTCCCATTATCACATTTAACTGTGTTCACTACAGCAGAATTTATATTTCAGTACAGCTACCTCTCTCTCCTGTGCTCGTCAATGTTGTAACATTTATTGCATTTGCACCAAACAGAACCTGTGGAGGTATGTGCACATGTGAAGCAACTCATACATATTCTTAGTGGAACCTGGCCAGTAGCTTGTTGGTGTATGTAGTGAACTGTCATTTATTTTGAATTTATCACATTTAAAAACACATTTGAGATGCAATGCCTTGTTTGCAGAAGTGACCCACAGAGTTCTCAGCCAAGGCTGTTGGATCCAGACATGTCTGCTATATTAAATGTGTGATGTGACTGCATCTTTATCTCTGTAACAATAGTAAAGGCAATATGGGTGCCTGAAATATTCAGTGAGGAAAACAAGAGATTGCAGATTCCAAGTAAATTGAAGCATTTAAGTACAGAGGCAATGCATGTGTTTTTCCACTGACAGTGTCACTTGCTGCAGAAGTATTAGAGATGAAATAAGGAGCATAGCACTATTTTGCCTCCCTTTATAAAATTTATACTTGGTTGCTCTGTTGAAATGTTAGGGCTGTCTGTAACTATAACATGTAAAGACACGTTTGAGGTTAAACAGGTATTTAAAATTAAAGTTACACATAAGCCCTTTCTGAACTGAGATTTTAAAATCATTGTAAGATCCCAGATGTACCAGTGCTGGGCTGAGCCTGCCGGTATACTCACAAGAGGACTGGAGCTAGTTTGGAGRGGCCTCCCAAGAACAGTGCTTTATGTGGAGTCTGCTGGCTTTGAGGAAGGGATTAAAGAACAGACATTATTCCCAGGATGGCTTTGCTGACACCAGTTGATGAGCAGAAACATCTGTTTCATAATGGGAAAGCACTCTAAGCTGCTTTAAAGCACCTGACAAAGTTACTTTTAATTCTATGTGAAGTAGGGGGGAGGGATAGCTATCCTTAATTGTGAAGTGGATTCCTGTGTTGATACAAGGTTACTTAATCCATGCTTGCCTGAGAAAACAAGATTTATGGTTGTCATCAGGCTTCTGCTGAATTTCCATACCCCCATTTGCTCTGTCTGTTCAGACTTAAGTACAAGTAGCAAACTGGATCAAAGGCAGGAGAAATGAGAAGGGGACATCTAGAATTAGCATAATAGGTATATGTCAGCCTTGGGACATTAGCCATGTTTGCTTGGAGAGATAGTGAGAAGCTAACTGGGAGCAAGGCTCAAGACTCTTTTGGTTCCACACCCTATATGATGTGACAGAGTTCAGGGGTGAGGGAAGGCTCTCTGTGTGTGGGTACCTTTGGGAGTGGTTTTGTGTGGTGAGATGGGTGGCAATATCCGTGATACCAGATGGTGTCATTCAAGGGTTAGGAATATGTATGCAACTTCTCCCCTTGTCAGCCTCAAAGCCGGCCGTGTTGTACCTGATCCTTTGACAGAGGTATAGCAATGGTTACCACTGTAAACCCTGCATCAGGCTGTTCTCGAGATTCAGAGAAATATTTTCTTTAWAGCACATGAGCTAGAAATATAAGATCCCATCCTGCTTCTCATTATCTGAATTATCAGTGGCTGTGACCAAAGCATAGCCCTGTATTTAAAGAACTAGGTTTTTTTTTTCTTTTTTACTTCCCGTGTAACTAATAAAGACTCCTTGAGTGGTGATCTGAAAACATAGACTGTACACATGCCAGGTGCTGTTGCTGAAGGTTGCCTTGGCAGAAGTGTCCCTAACCTAGGGACTGGATTGGTCATGTCTTCAGAATATCTGAAAGCCCCTGTCAGTTAACAGGAATCATTCAGTTGAAGTCAATGGATGTTGTTTTAGGCCTTTAGAGCCCGATGAGCCATTTGCTTTCACAAACCTTTCCTTGCGACAACAGAGGTGCACTTTATTTCCTTGGAGCAGGATTTCTCATTCAGTGATCTGTGATTTCCCCCAGGGCATAGGGGAAGACTGGAGTGGTCTTAAGACATGGAAAAGATGGTTAAATATTGAAAGAAATGATACCTTGCAGAATGAATGCAGACTGTTACAGAGGATTATTGTGATCAGTAAACTGTACTATAACAATAAATAAAAGAATACAAATGTCTTGATATCAAGCAAGGTGATGCTCTTCTAAAAAGATAACACCACTCCAAGAAAGAAGATTAGAAGGGGCTGCATGCTTGACATAGAAGGTGACATGGAAAATAATATCTTCAAAAGCAGGAGTCAAATGTAGAAGTGAATATTTATTTCTAAAGAGGTGAGCTCTGGTGTATGGCATGCCTCAGGCATGCAAACTTCTTACTGTAACATCCTGATTCCTGCCAGGCTGTCAAGTTCCTTAATTCCCTGGGAAAGCAGGTTGGCAGGCCTGTGGTACTACTCTCAAAGGTTTTTGTTGTCTTCTGGTGCCAGAGGGAGAACATTTTGCAGTTCTCTCTGGTCTTTCTTTATTTTTTGTGAATTCCTGGAGGGGAGGAGGTTGGGTCACAGTCTTTTTGCAATTAGACATGTGTAAATAATGGATTTTTACTTTCCATTTCTGTGATCAAAAAGCTGAATGTATTCTATATTCCTCCTGCCCGCATTGCAGAACTGTACAAACCCTTTGGTTTGACCTGAATTATTTCATATAATGTGAAAAAATTACTGCAGGTTTTTCCTTACCATTCATCCATTTAATCTTCTTCRCTCTTTCACTTACATTTGAATGCAAAAAAAAAAAAACCCAAACCAAAAAAGGATAAAAGTAGTGATTTTAAAATCTCAAAATTTAATGGTTCTATTTCTTTTGAACCTGATCCTCTGTTTTTTATGTGATGAAATTATCACTTGTGCTTTGTACAATGGAAACCATTCTGGCGAACATACTATTCTCTAGAAATTAAGATGTGTTGCTGTCTAGAGTTGTACTTGTGAGAATTTTACCTATTCTACCTTGTACATGGTTACTAAATCACATTTTTTGAAGCGCTCTGAAGTAATAACCAGAATAAAAAAAGCCCTCTCTTCTTTTTAAGTGCTAACTTTCTTTCTGATGGATAATTTTTACCTGCTTTAGACAGGAAGATTTTTTCATGCTCTGTAGTAATAACCTGACTTCAGTTAGATGTGATTTGTTTTAAATATGTTGCACATTTCTTAGCATATATCATGACTCTCTCTTTCAATGGGAAACAGTTCTTTTTTTACAATCACATTTATCTGTTCTGGCAACCTAGTATTACAAATATTTTTAAAATTTATTTGACTTATTTTGTGTAGCAAATGCTGTATGAAGAGAGACCAGAGAAAATTTTGCAATATGTACAAATTGTTTGTAAAAATACGCTGTTTTATTCAGCAAATACTTTTGTCTAACTATAGAGGAGTAGGCTATTGATCACTTTTAACAAATACATGGAATTTACCATACAAGTTTCAGGAATATTTTAATACTTTTTTCTGATAATGCTGCCAAAATAATTCTAAGAACTTGAGTAAGGTTACTAATATTAAAAAAATAGTCCTTCAGGATTATTTATTTTTGGAAATATTATCTGATTGAGAATATTGTGTTTATTTTAAAGCTGTTGTGATACTTCTCAGGGCTTCTGGAAGGCAATCAAGGAGAAACAATTCACATTTCTGCCCACTTTAAAAAAGAATGAGAAAATATACATTGCATAGATTGTACATTTTACATAGATTTAATTTAGAATGTGTAATAACTCCTAGAGCTGTTAACAGCAGTCTCTTATAAAGAGGAGTTCTGGGTTATATGGCTGCAGGTGCAAACCTAGTTACTCAAACTTGTGGTAGGAGGAAGACAGTCAGTTTGGTTCCATTTGAGAGAGAAATGAGAGGCCTGGATTTTTCCTCTTACTAGTCAGAACTGTTGAAAAATTGGTAGTGGTTGCCAGTGTAGCGTAGTGTAGTGGATGTGAAGGAGCTAAGAAAAACCCATAGAATTCAGGTTAACTGTGTGAACTTTGTTATATTCATAGGTATTGTGACACTGTCATTGTGAATACGATTCCTCATAATATTTTTCATTGGTATTTTTCATGGTGTTTTTCATTGAGGCACACAGAAGACTTTACTGCATGAGAACACTAGCCATGCGCTGTTAATATACCTGTTATCCGAACAGAACCTACCTTATTAATTCCCAAATGTGGAAGGTGCTTGGGGCAGGTTGTTAAGCAGTCACAAGGATGAATGTTTGCTTTGAATTCCCTCCCTGCCTCTGCCACCAGAGTTGCTGTGGGATGCCATGTAAATCACAAAAACTGACACAGTCTCATTTAGTCATTAATCATGTATTACTGGTTTTGTGAATGCCCAAACTAAGGCACCTGTGGCCAAAGCTTGTATAAAGTGTTCACCACTGCATTAAGATATRATGGGAACAGTGCTTTAGGTATGTGCAATAAAAACTGTTAAATGCACTTGACATTGAGAGGTGTCAAGATAGGCACTCAGAATTAGTCTCTCTTTGTTCTCCACTTTCTTACATGAAAATAATAGTCTAACCTAATCTTGCAAAGATTATGAAAAAGAGCATAAATAATATTTGCAGGGCAGTAGGTGCCATTGCAGTGAGTGATGAATTATGCACTTATGCTAGAAACCTGTTTGTTTGTAGGAGAACATGGACTGCATTTATTTCTATATTTAGGCCTGACCCTGCAGAAAACTTTGTTTTTTCTCTTATTTAAATTACTGTAAAGTCTAATTCTTAGTATAGTGATCAAACAGCCTGTGGGAAAGTATATAAGAATTGGGCATTATTGTTCAGTCCAACACGGTTTTCAAGTAACGCTATCTACCTGCCTTTTGACATGAAATTAGTAAACAAACAAACCATTCTAAACAAATCATGTCTTAATCTTAATTCTGTTTTATTTATTTAAGTTCCTCTTTGGAGCAAAATATAAAAACCTCATTGTCGATTACTTTACTCTGAGAGTCTTATAAATGAATTCAGAGGTAAGATATGGTCCAAATAAGCCTTTACACATTAAAAAACATCAGTGTGTGAAAGTTAGGGGCTTCAGTTCCAAACTCATAAGTGCCAGCCTTAGATTGAACTCTGGGCCAAGCTCCTCACATTGTGAATGACACCTCAGAATGTGTCAACCAAAACAGCAGCCAGGTAGGCAGTGTCACAGACTGTCCCCAGCAGTAGCCCTCAGCTAACCAAGAGGGAATTTCTGGGGCTGGGGTAGGTCTGTGGTGTGTCTGAGGTTCTCCACACATTTCATGCTCAGTGGTTGCTGGGTGAAAGGCAGAATCAGACCCAGTGTTTGTAGATGGTTGGCTGCTTTGACAAAACGTGTTGCCTCAAAGCCCCTGAGAGACCTGGGTAGGCACTGGTAATCTCTGAGCTGTGTTCCAGTTTAGGGATGACCTTGGTGTGAGCCATGGAGGCCTGGCAGACCAGGGCTGTTCTGAGCAGGCAGAGAGGCACCCAGGGAAACTTTATGGGCAAAATAAAACTACACTCAGCATTAGGYAGGAGACAAATGAGAGTTTGCAGCATTGCAGCTTTCGTGCCTTGGCTCCATCTCAGACACCATTAAATGCCTTTTCTCTATTTGCCAGAAGACATTCATTGTAATGCAATAAGTTGAACCTTGATTTTTCTTCTATCTGCCTTTTATTTTCTTTCCTTCTGTTGTCCTTTTTCCTATTATGGACAGATTTGGCCATTGTCAAGTTTTTTGCATACTTGGTTGTCTCACTCTTTTGTCTTTCATTTGCTGATACAGTAAACTGTGCCAGTAAAGCAATTATACAAAATTGTGTATAAGGTTTATTGATACAAAACAGTGTTCATCACAAACCTAATTGTGATTCTTAACATCCTTCCATATACTAAGGTTTTTGAGATTTTTTGGATTAGGATCTCTGTGGTTAATATCTGTTACATTTAAACCTGTATTTTTTTAGTAGATAAGGGAATATTTAATGTACACATCACCGTTGACTTTGAAAGGATGCAATAAATAAAAATAGTGAATTGGAGGGGTTCAGATAATGATCTATGTGCTTTCTGGTAGTGATTATAAGAAGTCCGCTTTATTACGTATCTCATTATGTTACACTGTTACCTGTTTTACATTACAAAAGATAATAATGTACGGTTGATTGTGCACCGAGTCTAATACAACACAAAGATTAAATACGAAGATGTACATTGTAATGAAGCAAATAAAGTATATCTCCATATTGAAACCCAAGAGACAGTGGGTTAAAACTGAATTGACAGATATGCTTTACTTAGGTTTGATATCTGGTGTCCACTTAAACAACTGAACTGATTCAGCAAAAGAACAGTAAAGCAACACTTGGTAATACTTTCACTGAAGCCAAAAATCCTATTGGCTTTTCTTAGTACAGAACAGAGCACTTAGAAACGTTCCAAAGCTGGTATTTCTCCTTCATGTTTGCATTCATATTTTCTGATTTCTGCCCTACTGCTTTCCTTGGAACCCTGGCTGGGATGTAATCCTACTGCAGAAAGTATTGGCGAGTCAGATATTATTACTAGGACTGACATTTAGTAGAGTCTCATTTACGTCAGGTCATTATGTACTGCAGGGAGAGACCTTCTGCCACAGTCACTAGAAACAAAGCACACACTGTTTCCATCAGGCAGTGTTTGAGGAGGAGGGAGAATGAAAAGTGCCTCTCCTTCCTATCCCCTTGCTGGTTAGTAGTTCTCGGTTCTGTGTCACCTTTGTACGAAGGAAGTGCTACGGACTGTAAGGACAGGAAGAAGTAATAACCTGGCAGTGCTTTCTGCTGCCTCCCTAATCAGGGTCCCTGATTCAGCACCCTCCAGTGCTGATTTATGAAGGTGAGTCTGTTCACTTGGTTCACTCCAGGTAGTGAAATGTGTGAGCTGTGTTATAATGAACAGGGCAGTCTGTGGCTTATATAAACAGCTTTAATTTACTGCTTTCTGAAAACGGAGGCCTGAAGCAGTCATGGAGSTTTCAGGAATGTTAATTGTTTGTGTACATAAATGAGCTTAGGAATGGTCGTTTTTGCAGTCTTCCCATAGCTCATTGAGGGTAGCGGTGTCACTGCCAGAGAAAAGAAGGGAGAAGGATTATTTTTTTTCTCCACAGTCTACTAATATTTTCAGGGCTTGATATAATGTGCCTTTAACAAACCATGAACTTCTCTCCTACTGAGTCACTGCGTCCTGCCTACGTTCAGTGTAGGCAGAGAACCATTATACTAATCCACTCTCGCGTCATATCTCTAGCAAACACATTTTCTTCAAATATTTATTTTGATACAAGGAGTGCTAAGTTTTTTATTTGGCAACACAAATAAGCACGAGATGGTGACTTCTGAACTTTGTAACTTTAATTGTGGTAGTTCGGGTTTTGAACTATGGTATATTTTGACAAAKGTGTGACAGTGATATTTGGCTTTAAGGGAGTAATCCTGCCACCTCATAACAACCTTAGAGACATTGATTCACCTCTCCAGGTAGGAYAGGTTTAAAAGACAGATGCTGAAATTGGACTTTTGCTTTGTTTTTTAACAGGTACGGTTATATGCAAGGCCTGATGCAATCCGAAGAGGATCAGGGGACTATGCTCTTAATATTACAAGGAGACTCATAGAATTTTATGAAGATTATTTTAAAGTGCCCTATTCCCTGCCAAAATTAGGTAAGATTTCCCAAAGAATGTGAAATTAACCAGAACTGAGAGATTAAGTCAGACATTTAAAAAGAATTCTAAGACTGTAATGTATTGAATTTCAAGTCAAGAAATGTTTGGGTCAGTTTAGAAGGATCAATAAGTAATAAGTTTTTGTTTGTAGAGGAAGGGAAGCCAAACTGTGCTTTCTCCAACCTGGAACTGAAAGGAGCAGGAAGCAGACAGTATTTATGTTTGTTAGACAGAGGGTAGAGAATCTGAGACCTTTCACTGATATGTGGGCTGGGTTTTTCTTTGATTCTGGATGTTGCCTATTTTGGTCCTTACTTCCATGAGATAGCCCCTGGAAGATGTTTGTTCTGTTATATTTCTACCTTGGTGCCTCAGCCATAAATGGGGAACAGAAGTGAAAATATTTATGGAAACTGGAAACCTGTAGCAGTGCAAGACTGTGGGTTTGTTTTTTATGATTCATATGGCTTATTAATGATGATTAGTGCACAAGCTTAATTGTCTTGTTTATTGAAAAAAATGCTGTGAATTTGTTTTGCTGTAACCTAAATGTAAACCACATCAATTTCTGCTATTTTTTTAAAAATAGTTTCTTGTCCTTCCTTTCACCACAATCAGGTRTTCTATTAATTTTAGTGATATTACACCCTCCCTTCTTTGGAGCATGTTTGATAAAGATTCAGAAAAGCCTATTGCTCAGCAGCGKCAAGGGAGCGTGTATTTGATCAGAAGTGTTAGAGTTGGAACCACAGGTGATCATCCCAGGAAGTTAGGGCTTATTTAATTAAATCCCTTGCCTGCTGAGTAGCTTTATTGGACTTTCAGCTAATGGTGTAGGAGATAGATAATGTAATTGATGTTTTAGATGTGGGTATCGCATGACCATTTCTATAAGTATGTTGTGACATTTATTTCTTGGTGTCTTTTAATAAGGGGTTACAGGCAGTGTTCTAGAGATTTATTCAGATAAGTTAAACAAGCATATGGCATATTTAAGAATACACAAACTTTCTGTGTATACTTTCACAGATGTCTTCAAGTATGTTAATAATGTCTTGTAAAGGATATCCTAGAGTTACAGGGGCCACAGTTTAGAGGGTAAAAAATAATCAAGAACTCGCTGTTGAATAGAAAAGATGAACGTAGAATGGTTTTTGTTGTAAGAGATCTTAAAGATCATCTAGTTCCATCAAAATGTCAAAACATCATTACTTCAGGTAGTTATTGAGAATTCCAGCTGTTAGCAGTGGTAGTGACTGTATCTGCTTCAGAATATCTTTGAAAATTGCAACATACGGTCTTTAAATCAAGATGCTATATCCATTGTCATTATGCTGTGGCATATCTTTTAAAAATATCTTGGAAGTAAGTATGTTCCAGTTTGGATCATTTTTGGAACAGAACAGGAGGAATAGTCACAAGTAAAACTAATCTTTTCATTGAATAGGTGTAGTAAAATTGTTGAGTTACTAGGAAATGCTGTTTGAAGACTTTAGCTATTCAGTAGTGATAATATGAAAATAATTAGTATAGCGAGTAGTTTTTTATATAACAGTAAAGTTGAATTTATTTAATGTAAATCTAGGAAGAAAAATAGTTAAACTCCGTGGTTTTTGAACATTTAATTGCATATTAATACAGGTGTATACAGTTCATCCAAACATTGATATCTATGTTTAAGCATGTGCTGGTGTCCTTAAACCGAAAAGACTGATGAGTTTTTATTTTTGTTTTAAACCTGAAAATAAATTTTAAGGTTAGAAGATTAGGGACAATAGTGTGATGGGTGAATAGAAGGACTAAAAATGGTAATACTGTAATGTATGTATGATAGGGATTTTGCAGTAATATTGAAGAATTTCCTAAATGAAAAGAMAAAACAGCATTAACTGGAGCAGTGGGAAAAAAAAAGCAGTGGAAAAAGCATGCTTATCAGGAAGATGTGTTGATGCTGAAAGTAGACTTGGGCTGTCCAAAAGCTTAGGACTCACCTGATTTACTATCATCACTGCAAGGAATTGAGTACATTATTAAGGTTTTTTAAAAAAAAAAAAAGAGTTTTTTTTTTTTCTGACATTTCAGGAATTTTTCATTTCACTTCTAAATGTGAAAGTGGGAGTGAAAAATGAAACTTAGAAAGCTTTTTAGTGTCAACATCAGTTTTGTAGAAAATGTTTTGTTTCAAACATAGATGTTTAAAAAAACCAAGTTTAATGTACTGTCCAGTTCTAACAAGAAAAAAACAAATGTAATTTTTTGGTTGAAAGCATCATTTATGCTTACAAAATAATTTTCTGTTGTTGAAAATACTGACCAGTTTACTGTGGAGGTGCTGTACCAGCTACTGAGTGAGACATTGTTAGTGCCAGGGGTGTATGCTGGGGTCTTTGTGTGTTAAGATTTGGAATGGTAATGAATGTGAATTGGGAATTTCTCTAACTTGGATTAACAGTTTCCATAGTTAAAAGTTCTACTTAGCATGTAGGTCATCATACTCTGAACTGGAAGGTGCTTGTGTAAGGTTTCAAATCAATAATTTTTGGATTAATTTCATTTGTGAAAAATAAGTCATGTCTTTTTAAAAAAACTAGATTTTTCCAAGGTTATAATACTGTCATTGTAAACACCAGTTAAAGTGATGAGTAGATAAAGTAGATAAAGTATTGGGTTTTATTTACTCTAAAAAGACATGCAGAAGGGTTTTAAATTATATTCCTATGGCTAGTGAATAGAAGATACTTCTTTATATCACATAATTATTTTTAATCCTGTTTGCACTACCAAAAAATTGCTTTGTAAGTATAGAGTCTTTTCTTATAAGAGTCTTTGAGACTTGAATAGTCTTGAATTTTTTCCCCCGAAGCCCTGACCAGTTGCTGTTTTGAAGAGCACACAGATTAGAAATTCAAAAAGAAAAAAATCATACTGAAAAAACTCCTCAAAACAGAGGCTTCCAACGTCAGAGTAAGTGACACTTTGGGGGATGATAGGGTAATCAAGTGCTCTTGCCATGTGGGCAGTTGTGATTCTTAAGTTATGAATGGTTTGAGGTGGAGGGGCTGCCTGCCTTTTCCAAGCAAGACTCCACTGTGTGTGGGGTCACATGAGAGTGGGGTGGTGGTAACTCCTTACTCGCCCTCCYGGTCACGCTGCTTTTGATACAGCCCAGGATACRATTGACTTTTTGGGCTGTGAGCACATGCTGCTGGCTTGTGTCCAGCCTCTCCTCCACCAACACCCCCAAGTAAAATACTTTCAGATTTCTTAAAGTCTTTTTCTGTAGATTTACTCCTATAGTAAACTTGGGAGTTTCATCTGGTATCTTTTATGTGTTTATTGTCTTGTGGATTTTTTTTTCCTTTACAGGTACGTTAGGAGTACTAATTGCCTGCCTCATGCAAAAATGATATGGTTTTGTTTGCGCAGCATAAAACACTTTGAAGTTGTGAATGCAAAGTCTCAGAAAATTATTTTCCAAGGGATTTAGTGAACATGTTGCACAATGGAAGACAAGATTGGACCATTAACATTTGCTCATGGAGTATTTTTAGAGAACAGGATTCAGTTTTTAAAGTGTGTCACTGAATTTTCTTATGAGGTAAAAAATAATTAGAAAGAAGTTTAGCAGGGGAATGTTCTTGTTCTGATTTTTAAGAGAAACTCAGGTACCTCTGTTCCATTCCCTGATTGTTGACCGTGAATATTTTGGTGAGAGAGAACTGCTGCTGCCTGGTGCAGTGTGAGTCATTGCAGGCCCAGGAAAACAGTGTTGAGATGCTGTTGTTATGTTAGCCAGGTGACTTGCTGTGAGCTCTGGTGATTAACTGTTCATTTTGATTTAAGTGCTTTTCTATTAGCTTGACTCCTAGACAGTTCCTAACCTATGCATTGCAATGTTGCCTTCTGCCCTCCTTGATCTTCCATCATCATCAGCAGCACTTTCTGTGCTACCGCTTGTTCTTCCTTGTCCTTCCTCCTGCCTCTGCTGCTCCTTCTAGGGTGAACCTCCATGTTGTTGCCTACATTGTCTACCTAAGTTCTGTTGAAAGTTTTGCCATTCTACCTTCTACTTTCTCTCTAGCAGGGTGAGGCTGCCTGCCACCTGTCCAACTCTGACCTGAAGTTACTGTACAACACCAAGCACGATAGCTTGTTTTTACTTCTCTGTCTATAAAGCTAAAGCATTAATTAGTAATTTTTTGTTCCTGTTTTTACTGTACTTGAAAACGGTCATCAGTTTGGTTGCCTTTTAATTTACAGGTTGCAATCTGAAAATTTAAGGTTTCTGGAATGAGGAAGGATGGGAGAGGGGACACTAAGAATTTGATTCATGTGCCTAAACATGATTAATTGCTCCTGCTAAATGCCATGGGTATCCTGAGAACGCTTTAGTACTGTCCTGGTGGCCTCCAGATGAGATTTTATTGGKCTATGGCTGGCCCATACGTGACAGTTTCACATGGTTTTATTGTTTTTTGAATAATTTGAACATGTTTAGGCAGCAGAGTTGAAGCCTGTGGTTTCCTTTGACCAACTAAATGAAGCCAGTATAATGGTTTTGCACACAGAGGACTATTTGCTGATACAGATCATTCCTACACGGTACGATCTGTGTCACTTCTTCCTTGGCCCTTGAAGCCTCTGTTTTTAGATTTGGGGTGTGGGTTGGTTTTTTTTTTTTTTTTCTGTTTTTTTTTTTTTTTAATTTCTAAGATGTGAGCACTTCAAAACAGAAACTGGTCAGGACATCGGGGGAAAATTCCAGCTCCAGCCATACGGAAAAGTAATGTATTTTCTCAGAACAATGCTTTGAAATAGAAAAAGGACCTGCGAATTACTATACTGAAACAAACCATATAGGAAATCAATCCATGGTATGATGTTAACAAAACAGGGAAAAAATAGTCATCACTTACGACTTACTCTTACTGGATTGCTCTAAACTGTTTCAAATGATAAAACAATTATTTCCATTAGTGAGTTTAATATGACTCACAGTGGGCATTCTAACAGGTTTTGTAAAGGGATTCCTGATCTCTCTGTGTTGCATTAGCGTAGAAAGTCTGCTATTGCTTTGTGGGAAATGGAAAATGTTACATACAGGAATAAAGGAGCTTTATACAGAATAAAAATGAATGGATCCTGGTGGAAATAATCCTCTTCTGAATGAAATGTTTTCTTTTCATTATGAAAATGCTTTTCATTGTGATTTCCACCCTTCTTAATTGTGACATGTATCAAATCCATACCTCTCAAACAAGGTGACTAAATCTTACAGTGTCCCCACTGGCTACTTGGCTAAATCAACTTGACTTTTAATTGAGAGATTAAAAAAAAAAAAAAAACCGACAAAAAAACAACTCACAAACCCAAGATGCTTTTATGAGAGGGTAATAGGATGTGAGATTGTGGGAGATTCCCAGGAAATGTCAGGGCTGTTTTTGAGCCAAGAGAATCCTTCATTGGAATGTAAATACATTTTTTCCAAGCTGCCCTTCAGTATGTAATTTGAGTGGTTAGTACCAGTGTAGAACTGGGTGCACTGAGTTTCAGCAGGATCTGTTCTTGGTTCTCTACCCTGTGAGAAACACAGATGCCTTCAGAACAGGATGCATTTCATCATGAGTTAGGAGAAATAAATCTTGACTGAAAGGTACCAGTTAAGGTATCTCTCCCTATTACGCAGAGAGGAAACTARTCTGGCTAGTTTAAATTTGATCTCTGTTTTTTAGCTAGATTAAAGATGAGGTGAATGAATACTTCTGTAGGATTTATAAAAAGGGCTAAGATCTCTGACAGACACAGAAACACCACAGAAATGATGGGCATCCCCCAAAAACTGTGAGCTTCTACTTGGTATGAGATGGTTAAATGCCTAAAAGCACATGAATTCAAAATACTTTTGAGATAGCTGTGGCTGAAGTAGATTTCATTATAGTTCCTTTTACTCTGCCTGAGCAGAGCTCTCATACCTGATTGACCATGTCCAGCTTTTGAACTCATTTTATTTTCAAGAGAGGCCACAGAACAATTTTAATAACCTGGTAGGTTTGACAGTTGAGGGGGTTCATCAGAGGCTTTGGCCAGCAGCTGAGACTTTTCATAAAAGCAGCTGCAGCTTTCTCTTAAAGGAGCGTATGCAGGAAAAAAACTTAAGCCTTGGATCCACAGTGAACTTCATGTTTGTACAGCCATTRTGAACAGTAGCTTTTATTATAGAATAGGGTCTACATGTCATTCGGATATTGTGGGAGCTGCTTTCTGTGCGTGGTATGACACTGTGAGAGCTACCATCCAAAGCTCAAACTATATGGCAGAAAAACAAATACAGAAGGGTTTGGAGAAAAGATAAATGATAACACTGAGGATACTGTGATAGATTTAGATGGTGCTTGAGAAGAGGGGTGTGTGAATCCTTGGGCAGCGTGTAGAAAGATTGAGTGCAGTAGAATGTGCTAAACCAATAATTTTTTTCTTTTGAAAACTGTACCTATGGCATTTAATTTGAATGAAGCAGGAAATGCAGTTGATCTATATCCGAGTACCAAGGAGAAAGTAATGGCCTTTTCTCTCAGAATTGAGGTAGAAACTTGATACCATCTACATCAAAAATAGTACAGAAGTGTTACACAATCTGCCTAGGTGTATTGTCTTTTGGTGGAAAAGGAAATGGCTGTTGTTGACCTAATAAAATGTATAGTCCCCCTATGCAGTCTTGTACGTTGGGAATTGGTTAAACAACACCTTCAAGAAAACTATATTTTCACAAACAAAGCTAGTGGAACAACATAAAATGGAGTAACATGATCATAATGACACAATTTGAGTAAATACTAAAGTTTACTGAGGAGTTGCTTGACTGTCTGTAATTTTGATTTGTAATCGTATGAGAAACTTTAAACTATTTCAAATTCAATTCCTGGAAGTTACAGTTTTCATTGAACCTTGCAGACTCAAATGGAGATTGGGAAGAAACAAGGATACTATGGTGACTCCTATTTTTTCTGTTTTAACATGCAAAGTAGAGGCTTTTCTGAAGAGTGAAGCTCAGTAAAATCAAAGTATTGTGCTGCTGAGAAAAAAGAGAAAGTGTCGGATTAGAGTACTGTCAGCATCAAACATCGACACAGTTCACTCAGACTTTTAACGTGCAGTTTGAGTACAGGGCAATTCTATTATTTTTAAAGAATTTTTGCTGGGAATTGATTGAGACAGGTAGATTTACATATGTCGCGGTGAGCAGCAGCAATATCTTTCACTGGTATTTTCTTCTCATTCAGCATTGTGGGTTTTGGCCTCCCACATTTGACTTGAAAAGTGAAGATGACTCAGTTTCAGGCTGAACTCATAAACAAGTTCAAATGAGTGTACAAGGAATTATAAATCAATACARTGGAATTTTTTTTCCATTCCCTTCTGAAAATGCATTCTGTACAATTTTGGCCCTGCCTGATGTTATACTTGCTGAACCTTGCAGTTGCTGTGTTTGGTCTCCAATCCTGGAAGAGCTAATGCCTGTTCAGGGTCTAATTTCAGAAGCACATTTTTTTTTTTTATCCTGAAAGTCACACTGTGGCCTATTTCCTTGCTCAAGACAAGCAAAAAGCCTTAGAAGACATTCTCCTTCATCTCCCCCTCACTGGGGGCACTTAGAGCTGTTAGGGTTTGTGTAACTCCTTGCCTTCTTTCTCTTAGTGTAAGCTGGATGCTTGAAGAGTTGTTAGCAAACTGCTTTAGGATGCTTGACTGTAGTTTCAGAGCTCATCTGTACCTTCTGCTTACTCAAAGTCTCTGGCTGGAATGAYAATTTCCATGCAGAAAGACTAAAAGGTGATTTAAGCAATACTTGCATTGTGTTGTTTCTTTTGCAGAGGTAGCAATTGTTTTCACAGCAATTTTGAAAATACTGCCATCAGTTTCAGGCTGATTATTAGGACTTTTAAGAGTGAATTTATTTATTTTTCATATCAGTATCATTGCTAAAAGTGAGTGAGAAGAAAAACAATTGGGTTTTTGGTTGTTTGTTTTCTTTTTTTTTCCCCTGCAGCACTGAAGAAATGTTCCTGTTAACTTCCATGTTCTCAGTTTTAGAAGGATTGTGCTCCTTTGGGGTGGTTTGTTATGCTCTCCAGATGGTGTTGTGACAAAGTTTGTTTTCCATTAGATTCTGATTTGAGGGCAGCAAATATATTACTTTGAGAAACAGAAGTTTCATAGGCAAAACTGATGAGAAAGCACTTTGCCCACTGTCTCACTGACACTGATTTATATTTGGCTTTATTTTCATATGCTTGTTTTGAAATATGAATGTATTTTAAAATGCTACTTTATTCACACATAATGTACTGCTAAGGTCATGCCAACTCCATAATTATCACTTCTAAGAACATTCTTCTTCACTATGAACCTCATCCCATAAAGGAAATAGATGTAGGATGTACACACTCACACACACAAAATAATAATGTAATTAATATTCTTCCTAGTAAATCTAAAAGGTGCGCATTACTGGTGCAGTGAGGGATAGAAAAGTTACCACCTACTGAAAATCTCCTGATTATTAGAAACAGTTAAAAGTCTTTATGTAGATGTACATCTTACTTTGGTACTATAAAAAAACCCTATAGATACAGATGTAAAGATGATACATTTTCATGTATCATCAAAGAATATGAGCAGTTTCTTTCAAGAGATTATGGCAGTGTCTTGAAAAGATCATAACACATTAAAGTGGGACTTAAGAAGGCCAGAGATTTCCATTCATACAAAAGATATGAAAAAGTGAATAACTACTGAGCAGAATAACTATTGCTGCTGCCTAGATTCTGCTGGCTTAGTTATAAACCTTCCACCTGTACTAGCTAGTTTCTGTAAAGCTACTGAAATTGAAAGGGATGTATGCGCTCACCTTTTATTGCTTTTGCTAAGGATATTGTAACTGAATAATATTCTAACACAATGAATTATGCTACATTCGCAGCTCCATGCCCGAAGCAACTTCATTTTTACATTAAGAAAACCAATGATTTTCACTGTAACAATAAAAATATTAAGGTGGCTGAACAACTTTCATTTAAACAAGTGAATTACCGTTGTGCATTTTCCCCTCACCCCACCTTGCTTCCTGTGTGCTGGCAAGCTTCTTAAAATGGTATATGGACATTGAAAAAAATCACTTAATTGAAATTCTGTGGAGATCTCTGGCAGGTACTGCTAAACTCGCTTTCCCAGTTCTATCCTGCTGTATATGAATCTCCATTCCTTCTAATTTATTTAAATGCCATCTGCTTGTGTATTCAAACCATAACATTTCCAGATTCAGGATCAGTTCTGTGAAGACTGCGATTTCCATYGCTCTCTCTGATTCTTATCAGTAACACTTCTTACAAAGATGTCTTCATGAAGATGTATATTTGTCATAGTGATAGCACACTTCAGAAAGTGTATTAAGCTAAAACAACTCCCACTGTTCAACTAAAAAATATGTTTCTTGTCATATGCTGCTCCTCATTGGAATTAAACTCAGGCAACATTTTAATCTAAAAAAATCCAGTTGCTTTTTCTCCTGGAGTGTTTGGCATGACTACATGTAGTTGTTCTTCTGTATGTTACTGAGCAGTTGAAACCTGAAATGGGTGGGAATGGGACGGAAGGGGACGCACCAAAGAATTTAGAAATGTCTTAGGGAAACCCTTAGATGAATCTTTAGAAACTGTTTCCAAATAGTCCCTGAGTTTGTGGCTTTGTAACTGATCCTGAGCTCTGCAATAATAGAGTACTCGGACTTAACAGTGAAAGGGATCACGCCAGAAGAGCTTCTGGTGTGTATTCTATTCAGCAAGGGCTTTGGTCTATCACTAACACTGACTAGGTTTCCTTTTGGAAATCATGATGTAAAAGCACATATAATTTGACAGAACATTAGTTACACATGGCTCTTTATAATGTGGCTCCCAAACAGTAGCAGAATTCAGTGGTTGAATTCCTCAAAGGAAATTATGTGCGATGTTTCCAGTTATAGTACCTAAGCACACTGTAATCACTGTTTGCATGCAATGCATTTGCAAATGGAGAAACAKCCCAGTTCTGTTGCTCTATTTAGAGGCTGAGCTGAAAGCCAAAGAGGTAAAGGCAGGCAGATGCTTTGCTGGTCAGACCTGTATAAAGTGTTCCGTTGCCAGATGGAATTTGAGTATGTATAGAARCAGAAAGCAGCTGGAACTTGCATCCTTTCATGGCTGCGTATTGATGATTAAGTTTCATGTTAGGGATACATGAGTGACTGCAATATTTCCTGCTTTAAAATTGATCTGAGAGTTTTTTCTTCCTAGGGTGCTAATTCTCAGGTGTGGAAATACATAAAGCTTCACAAAACTCACAGCCATAACTTAGATACATAGAAAAATGTGTTACGTGTTCTTTCATTGGTAATGTAAAAATTATTGCCTAGGCATCTTTTCTCTATATTCTTGAAATGTTTTAAGCTTTCCTTCTGTCTTAAGGTAATCACAGACAATCGAATTTTATGAAGAAGCAGGCTGTTACTCAGTAACAAACACATGTATTAGAGATGCAGTATTATGCTTCATGCTGTATCTCCAGGATTTTCTGTAGACACCATAGAATAGTTTCCTTGTGATTAAAAGCATCAGAATTGTACAAGCTACGATTGATAGCAAAATGACCTTATGTAGCTCTTAATGAAACCTTCCAAAGACAAGAATGTTGTCAGGTGATACTGAAAGATATTTGAAATAGCTCTAAGTCATTCAGAGTAGCAGCTTTCTATGATGCTTATACTGCATTTGGGGACAGCTGGATTGAAGTCCAGCCCGAGAAAAATTTGTTGTGTTTTGTCTTTTCCAGTGTATTTCTTTAAAAAATAAAGAGGAAAAAAAAGCTTGTTCTTTTGCAATCAAAATACAATTGCTGTGTGACAGCTCTGATGTGGAGTATAAAATGGTCAAGTCCAAGTACACAGCTGAAGGATAATTTAATGTTGCAATAGTGAAGTGGAGAAAAATAACATTACAAGTGAATAAAATGTAATTTTAAACAATAAAAGCAATTTTTCTTACAAGTAGTTCTAACCTCTTGAAATTTTACATATACTTGTCTGTGAATGTTCCTTTAATACTAATCTCTCTTTCCAACCATTGATGTACAAGTAGACACATGCAAGCATATATATCCTGGGTGTATTTTGTGATGGTAATCCTATAATTAAGGTTGTAAGGACACTTATCTATAGATAAAATTCCAGTCAGTGCCAGCCAGGCTTTTGTGGAGGCTCTCCCAAGCTATAGGTCCCACCTTTCTGGTGTCATATGTAATGGGTCTAAGTCTGATCATGGAACCAGGAAGTGTGCACCATGGGATAGGGAATCTGGAAACAGTGCCTTACTTGCAAGCTCGAGATGAGTTTGGACATGTGGATWATGAGAAGATTAGGTGTGCTGGGTTTTGCTGGTGTGGAGTTAATTTTCTTCACAGCAGCCAGTATGGGGCTCTGTGTGTTTTGTGTTTGTGCTGAACACAGGGTTGATAACTCAGGGATGTTTCTGTTCTGCTGAGCAGGGCTTACGCAGAGTCAAGGCCTTTTCTGCTTTTCATATGGCCATGCTGGTGAGGAGACTGGGGGTGCTTGGGAGGTTGGGAGGGGACAGAGCCACGGCAGGTGACCCCAACTGACCAAAGGGATATTCCAGACCATATTACATCATTCTCATTTATATAAAATGGAGGGAGAAAGGGGTAGACATTGGGAGTGATGGTGTTTGCCTTCCCAAGTCACTATTGTATGTGATGGGGCTGTGCTCTCCTGGGGGTGGCTGAACACCTCCCTGCCCGTGGGAAGTGATGAATTCATTCCTTGTTGTGCTTCRTTTGTTTGCACARCTTTTGCTTTCCCTRTTAAACTGTCTTTATCTCAACCCACAAATTTTCCAGCTTTTATTTTTGATTCTCTCCTTGGTGCCACTGGTGGGGAGTGAGCTGCTCTGTGGTGGCTTGGCTGCGGGTTGGGGTTAAACCATGACATTGTGGCAGTTTTCAGGCTCTTGCCTCTTGGTCCCATAGAGAAGATGGGTCTTGTTCGCTTGTTTGCTGTCCTTCATTTCTGAAGTCTCCTAACCCTTTTCTAGCTGCCTCCTCCACTTAAAAATGAYCACTGCAGTACTTTCTCATCAGACCCAGGAAAGATCAGGCAAGCAGACTGCCCTACATGCAGTTTTGTATGACTTTAACTTCAGTGGTGTAAAGTAATTTTTTTCTCCTTGATTTTTTGGAGGTAATTTTTAACCAGCTCTTTCCAGAGAACTTTTTCAGGCTGGTCCCACAGTTTAGCTGCACTGCTCAGAAGCTGTTGCTGGCTGGGCTATTCAGAGCTTCTTCAGTCAGCTCTGCTGCTGGTATGCATGAAACTATTACCCTGGAATATGTAGTCACAGATGGCACAGCAGTGTAAAGTTAAKTGTAATTTCAAAGTAACTTGTAAGATTCTGGTTGTGTGTGCTATCAGAGTCAGGGTCCTCAGCCTCAGAATGCCCCTGACTGTTGTCTGACAGCAGAGTCAATTCATCTCGAGGGAAAGAACTGTCTTATACTCTACCACCAACAGCTCATGTCCATTATTCAAGTAGTTTATAAGTAAAAGTTGACAGACATAGAAATTGTAAAATTGTTTCCCTTCAATATTCATATTTAGGAAGAAGGCTCCTATAGAGAGGTAATAGGACTAGAGATAATATAAATATGTATATTGTAATATAAGCGTCTCTCTTCATATCAAAACTTTTGACTTGACAAGTAAGCTATTTTATATTTTGGGAGGTGATTCCATGCAGAACCAGTCTTCTTTGATCTGTAAGACTGGTGAGGTTCACTGAAACTCATTTTAACACTCCCAGCTGGGAATTTGCCTTCACTGTACATCCAAGATCAAGCATTTTGACCTAAGGATTATGAACAAGTCCAGATGGCACAGTGCTACTCTATCCTTGTGTGAAGATGGAAAATTCCTGATGATGTTGCTATTGGTTCATGGCATTAAAATGCAGAACCACGCAGGTATATTTAAAAGTTTTTTTGAATATCTTTATCCATCGATCATCACCTGCATGGGAGAAGCCTTTCTTCAAATTGCTAAAACCTCATTTCTGATGTAGGTCTTTATAAAACTGTATTCTTAATGCAGATAAACACCCGCATGTGGTTGGGATGTGTTCAGTAAGACATTTTTCCTTTATCCTAATATCGTAGCACTGTGTTCTTCCTTACACTAAGCATACTAGTGAAATATGTGCTATGGAAAGGTAGTAAATTTTCATTTGTTGGTGGTCTTTGCTCCATACATGTTTAGGATTTGTCAGTAGCTCTGTGTCTCATGCTCTGATGGAGAAGTTGCATGAGTGCATTTATCTCGTATGCAGTTCCTTCCTTTCCAATGACTGACAGTTTTCTGGAGGTGTGTGTGGAGTATCCCAGTAAAGCAAAGGCATCTTCTTCATCCTCTCACAAATCTGTTGCAGGGGACACGTTTTCAAACACACAGAATATGTTGCATTTCTTTCAACGTGAATGGGTTGTATTTTTGGTATCGTCTATATTACAAAGTTGCACCTGTATAGATTCTTTCTTTTATTCTAGTAGATTTAGTGAAAAATGAAACAGCAGATGCACATGTAGAATTTTATAATAAAAAAATATTGAAACCTTGGCTTATAATTTTCTTTATGCTGATCACTTGATTTTGCTTCAAAATCTAATAATAATATTTTCTCCTCTTTGCTGTCTTGGGGAGGATTGACTGTATAGACTTGATTGCTGAGTGTCATTATTACAGGGCTAATTGCCTTTGTCATCGTTTTCTGCTATTTCTGGGTGTACCATTTCAGRATGGCAGTGGCTTCTGTGTCAAGCTGTTTTCTCATTTGTATGTTACATTTCTGTGTGGTGTACTATGCTTTTCAGACTCAGTTAACAGGAAGCTGAAGCTGAATCCTGTACCTGATTGTTTAAAACTACCATCTGAGATTTACTTCAGATTTAAAAATTATGTGTGCTCAAAACATAATAAAATTTTAATGGGTTTTAGCAGTGTACTAAGATTTCTATTCTTTAAAAAGAATTTTTTTCTAGCAGCTAGAATGGACGTGAAAAAAGGATGTTCCCCCCCTTCCTTTATTTATCTCACCTGAAGCCGCACTTTATGACATTTGGGATTATGGATTTGCTTGGACTTTATCTTGAATTTTTGGTTTGCCAGGTGGACTGAACAGTTTCATCTGTGGATGCTGCCCTCTCAACACTGCAATGATAAGTGCTGCATCCCTGCCAACATGATTGTGAAGGCAGTACAGTTGTAACACTCAACAGCATATATGTAACCTTTTGTTTACCTTCTCTGCTCTGGACATTATTTATGTCCACTGGAGCTCTTCTAACATTGAACCCATCTCTCCATCTTTAAACTCTCTTGCAGCAATCTTTGCTTTACTTCCTTCCATGTTTTTTTATGCATTGTGATGAACACTGAGATGGGGAATCCCAGGTGCTCTTAGAGGAGAAATTCAGTGATGTTGGACAGCTGCCAGGAGCTGGGATGACTTGCAGATTGGAGAATCAATATGAACTGCCTGGCTTTATATGTGGGCTACCAACTGGCTGTCCTTGGTACTCAGTATGCATGCTTGATTTATGTTTTAAATGGGATGACACTGAAACATATACTTGGAAAAGMTGATTTCAGACTAGAAGATAATGTAGTCTGCTTGATCTTAAAAGGTGATGTCTCTTTGAGGCGTTGAGTTTATCATAAATCTGATTTAGAATGTTTTTAGTTAAGAGATTTTATTCAATTGGATCAGACTTTATTATCTTCCTTTATGTTTCTTTTAGATGTTGATGTAATTAACAGAAGTTAATTTCTTTTCCTTTCTTATTTGCCACCCAGAGCAAAAATATGGTACAATTTTAGAAGATGAGATTGGGGAGCGTTTTTAGGCTGTATTTATGTAGACAAAGAGCTTTTTAAAACAAGAGTTTAGAATATACAATTGAGGTATAGTGTATGATCAGTGCACATGGGTTTGTGCTTAAATTTCCCATTACTGTGTACAAAAACTAAGTAAAACATATTGAGATCAGAGTACTTAAAATTTTTTTTGCACTCATCACTATTGATTAATGTACCATGCTACTAATAGCACATTTGTGTATTGTGGCTGTCTCAACTAGGCTGTAATCCCATCAGCTCTCATCAATCAAACATGGACAGGCACAACCAGAATTTGCATGGAGGCTGCCTTGTTGGGAAAACAGTCTTTTAATTCAATTTATGTTCTGCTTCTGACCAGCTCTGTTCTTCTTTTGTAATGAAATGGATGAAATAAATCCTTCCCCATGTCAGTGCCTTAAAATAGTTGCTCATTTGGTGAAGTATAAAAATGGATACTTACATTTGGTGAAATTTGTCCATTGTGTAAGTTGTGTAAATTGTCTCAATGATTCTCTCATAACTAAAGCCTCAGTAAGCCAAAACCACTTCAGAATAATAAGTGATTAAGTCAACATTGAAGTGCTATAAAATTTGTCATCAGTCATTTGTTATCCAACCTAAGTTCTGTAGTTCAGATAAAATATAATTTGTAGTCTTATTTTTTCTTCAATGAAATAATGTTTTCAGATGCACAGAATTTCTCTATGTTGTCTATGGAATATATGTTGCATAGAATATGAAATTAAAGTCTTGTACTGTGTGTGTCAGAATAAATTACATGCTATATATATTTTCATATGGTGATGGGTAATGCTGAAAGAATATGTTTGTGACCAGAAATATTTGGCATTATTAAGTATAATGGCTATGAGGCTGAAGGCTTTATATGAGCTTGCAAATTTGATGTATAAAAAGATTAACAGTGTTACTAACGGGATTTTCTGGAATAGGCAACATTAGAGTGTAGAGTGATATCCAAAGATGTTAAATATATTCCCACTGAATAACAATTGGAAAAACATTCTTTATTTTGTGGTTAAAAATAATGTTGTTGATTTTTGGATTTTTAAATAGCAGCAGACATTTTTTGAAGAAAGGCAGTTTTAAAATGTATCCAATGGGGTTTTTTTAAGGCCTGTTAACTGGCATATCCTCAATGGATATAGAAAACAGATTTTTTTTTTTTTTTCAGCAAGAACATAATGGAAGAGTTGTGCAGCCCTGTGGATTCAAATGAATAATTTGTCAGTGGAGATTTCAATTCAGGAGCTATTTCAACAAGTTGTGTTTGCATTTAAGTGCATGGTTATTTTTTGCTGACTCAAACCTAATATGTTTAAGTRCCTCATTGCCATGAAATTTCAAACACAATAGGTGGGAGATGCCAACAGGTAATTGGTATCTGCAGTGGTATTAAATGTACAGAATTTGGTAGCTATCAATGTGCTTACAGAAGAAGTGTTTAAGATCTATGTAATAAAATATAAATGAAGAAAAAGTTGAACTAGATGCAATACATTTTTTTTGCTTGCAAGAGACTTCACTTTTGAACTAACTTGTAAGCTGACCTTTTTGGCACTGACTGGGCTTTATAATTCATAAGAATGGAAAAAGTTCAGGTGGTAAGTAATGGTTTGCAATTGGCTACAGTAAGCTTTCATGGCAAAAATATGAGCAATATTTAGAACAAATTTTCAAACACCTTTTTCCTGATACCTGGTTGTAGAAGAAAGTGTTTTTCAAATTTCTTCCAATAGGAAAGAAGAATTTTGTAGAGTATGTCAGTTAATGGAAGGTGCTTCAGATAGAGTTTACTTTCACTTGTGTTTGATGGAATTTTTGATACGGATTTTCAGTTGTAAGTAATCCTTTCCTCTCAAATTTGTGGCTGACTTCCTGGTTTACATGCCCTTGCCTACAACGACAAGTAATTTGCAAATTTTATTAAAGTGCATGTACAGTTCATAGAAAGATGATCTTCTAATTAATGTATCATRCTATTCAATCTCCAGGAGTACTAATGTTCATGTTGGTGCATGGTGCAACTGGTTGGGGTCACATTCTCACCTAACATGGGCCTGAGGAGTCTCTTGCTCATTTGGACAGCACTGCAGTGTAGTACTGCTCTGTACAACACTCCCCATCAGGATTTTTCCATCCTTAGCAAGAATAAGAGAGCATTAAGCCTTTTTGTCATCACTTGGGTTTCCAAAAAGTTACTGCCTTAAAAACCAAATCTTAGGTTACTCAAATGTAGATTCAAATTAAAGAGAAGATCAGTTTGCTTTCCTGACTGAAAAGAACTCTTCACTTGTGCTTTTGAATCCATGGTCTCTTTTTAAGTCCACAGAGCTGGGAAGTCTTTCTTGTTGGGTCCTCTCAGACTTTATTTTTGGATGTAATTATACTATACATTGACAGCTTCTGGARAAGTCTGGATTGTGAAGCAGCTCTGCCCATTACTGCTTGTTCCCACTTTTCCCACACAGGAGCCATTAAAAAGGGTTATTAAATTTTGCTGTCAATCAGCTTGTTGAAATGATTCAAGTGGAAATAAGCTGCTAGTATAGATTTTCTTGGACTGTGGATATTTTTAAAACATAAACATTTCAGTTTTTAAAAGATACATGAAAGGAGAAAACACTTTACATCAAATACTTAATACCTGTCCCCCCTCCAGTATTTTGTATATTAATGTGAGAGAATATCTCATGAAAGAGTGCCCAGAATCACTTAAAATGCAAAAGCGATGGAAAGAAGTCAGCATTTCTCTAAACCAGATTTATAATCATTGTGTGGTTCTTTGTCAAATCCTTTTCTAAGAGTTGGATTTTTCCTGTGATTGGTTTGTTTTCTTTTGCTTTCTGCCAACAAGCTGATATTTTATTAGCTTTCAAGTGTTTTTCTGTGCATTCTTGGCATTTGTGTGCAAATGCATAAGTAGTTTAAGCATCTAAAAATTTCTGTTTGCCTTTGCAAATGAGGCTGAATTGAGTCACCACTTTTCAATGTCTCCGGGATAAAATTAAGGTAACTGGTAAGGAACAGATTAAGGTAAGTGGTAAAGGAACAGATTGTTATTGTTGCTAAAAAATCGTTAATCAGGTAGGAATTGTTATACCTCTGKTTTTTTTCCCCTCTCATGCCATGAGATCTTTTGTCAAGCTCATGATGACAAGACAGCAGTGAAAAAGGTTGTTGAGAAGAATAGGGCACTAGTCCCTTGAAGAACTAGTTYAGGGGCCCCTATACACAGACATCTGAAGATACTATAAGCCAAGTAAATTATGTCATAAGAGACAGAGTCATTTGCATTAACTTTTACTGGCTGACAGAGCAAATTGTCTTTTCTATCATGTTGTAGAGAATTTACATTATTTGTTAAATGATTTCTAGAATAGAATAAAAGCATCTGGAGGAAATAATCACAGAGAAAAGCCCAAGGGATAATCTTCAGATACAACAAAATAATTGGAGCTTTAGCTGTACAGGTTGTTTGAAGCRTAGTTCCATGCCCAGAGGAGCCAATGGGAGAAACCTGAAATGGTTTCCACAAACATYGATTCAAAGCTTTGAGCTGACAGAAACAGCAAACCAATTTATTGCAGCTCTTCTCTATGTAAAGAGCAATACTGTGTTTTTATCAAGCAATTTTACAAGCTCAGAATTTCTTCACAAGCTCTAATCCATCTCTTAATGCTAGGCTTTGGACCAAAGAATGTTGTCTGACCTTTGTTGCTTTCTTCTGTGGCTAGAAACAATCTTTATTGCAAGGAAACACTAATAAATCCCTAGAAAGAAGCTGTCTGTATAAACTGATTGTCTCTTCTTGTGTCAAAACCATGGAGCAAGATTCTCAAGGCAGCAGTCTCTGTGCAGTAGCTGAATAAATTGATGTCCTTTTCTGAGAGTAGATCCACACTCTGGCAGGAGGCTCTGGTAGATGATGGGCTTCCCAAACCAGTCATGTTGTTCATGTGAAGTAGATTTATTGAGCCCATGTGCATTCAACACGCTGGCAGCATTGCAAAAATGACGTGCCTGGTGGGCTCCTGAGGGAGGGACTAGTATTTTGCTTTAAATGTTAATAAAGACATAATTTGGAAATGTGGGGACACCATATGGCACATGGCAAAAAGCTTCTTCAAATTTCGCTGAAACCCTGTTCACTAAAAATCTGACTCCAGATTTAAATTCGTGGATGGTAGCTGTGAATTTGTGTTCCCTTCTGGACTGGAGAAGCATCTTGTGCATCCCTGCATAGCCTGTAAGTAAATACATAGAAATCTGTCTGCAGCATGGATCTTTTGCTGATCGTGTGCCCCTATCAAGTTGTTGTGTTGCAAACAGGCAAGATTCCTCACTGCTTCAAAGGAGGGGGCTGAACTTTACACCTGGGTTTCTGTAGGAGACTGCCAGAAAGGCTTCCCTTGGTTTCACTTAGAGAGGCATGGTTACTTTTTCTTTCATGGCATCACCCACATGTTCTGGCTGCAGAGTGATCTGAGGAAATGAGGACAGGAATGACATTACAGCAGCATGATTAGTTGGTAGCTTTTTGTGTTTCTTGAACTGTAGGAAAGAAAGCCAATGGCATGTGTACATTGCTGCTGTTGTTGCTCCGTTATCCCACTCATTAGTGAATCWGCATTTCTAGAAGGAGATTGGTTGGTCATATGTTGTGTTACCTGGGGAAGTGCTGAGTGAGTAGGTTCTTCCTCCTAGCTGGCACTGCACTCTGAACACCAAGGAGTGTTTCCTTCATTGTGGTGTTCTTTTGGAAGACAGCAAAGAAAGGAATTGAAAAAAAGGCAAAAGTGGAGTTTACTTTAACTATTGGTATTTCACTTCCATAGTGCTTGCATAAGCAGCCCAAGCTCTCTCAGAGATTGGGGGACTTATTTTTTCTCCATGTTCATTGTGAGAAATGTCAAGTGATAGAAATATGTTTTAGTCATATTTCTGTCTGTTTTCCATGTGTTCTTCCATCGCATGCATGTGGTAAATGTATGYTGATTGATTTGTGGATCAGACTCTTCAGAATCAAAGTTGTTACTTTTTGTACTATATGTTAAAGGAAACACAGAACTGTTCTTTTGGGGTCAGGTTTCTGAAAGTTCTAAGAATGTCTACAGTTAGCTCTACTTGGCACACATGCGGTAGTGGCACTCTTCAAATAACTGACCAACAAACAAGCATAGGCAAGCAGGAATACTTATATATCTCTGAATGCCGCTAATTGTCTTTTTCTTTCCCCAATCTGAGATTTCTTTTGAAATGCCATTGGACAAGAGCCCCAGAAAGATAACTTACACACTTATAAATATTTTCACAGTAGTAAAAGTGAATAAAAATATCTTGACTTGGTAAAGGAATGAGCGACCTGTGTTTTAACAAATAGTACTTCTTGGCCTTGATAGCTTTCATTGGTCTTTAAGGAGTGGGCAGGAAAGAAAATGTGCAAGTAGGAGAGACTGAACCTAGACCTTAGTGTAGTTCATTGATTTGAAAAAAAAAAATTTTACTTTTTGCCATACCTTTGCCCAGAAAGGAGAGCAGAAAGGAGAAAGAAGTCATAGAAAAAGGGCGCATTGTAATTGAGARAAAGTCTGACAATTTAGGTATGACATGGTAACCTGTTTGCTCTAGCTACTTAAAAATATGAAAGTCGAAAAATCTGGATGCCCTCAGTTTGGTGCTTACATTAGATGCTACTACTGAGGTCCAGAAGTAACAGTAACTGTATCAGTCATTTCAGTTGTTTCTATTTTGTGGAATACTATCATGCAGCTGTTATTTCTATTTTTCAGACTGTCAGTTCCACATATTTCCCAAATCCACTCAGTTCCTTTTTACTTTGTGTACTGATAGGGGCCATGCCTAGCTTTACTACAGACAGTTCTTTCCCAGAGCTGGGTCTTAGCAAATCCACACTGTCGCTGGGGAGGCAGATTAATTTGTAAAAGCCAATGTTTCCAGTTCTTATCAAGGCCAGAACCTTGCAGGTCATGTGAAAAGGAAGAGTCAGATGAATAAAAGCATTAATTTACAGTAGATAATCTGRGACTCTTAGAGATATGTCAGCCCTCTTGCTCTAACACATAACACCTGCTGATTGACACGGATGGAAGGGCAGAAGGGAGAGAGAGGCTAACAAATGTAAAACAGCATCAGGTTGTGCTGTAAGTTTTTTACAGCTGTTCATTCTCAGTGGTGCTACTCTTTGAAGCATTGGGTAAAATAAGATGCAAGAGTTACATGGTTACCAGAGAAGAGGAGGGATTGTATTTCCTAATTCTGAGTGGAAAGTCAGTGTAAGATATTTTTAGGTTATCAGTGTACCCTTCCAGACAGGATTAAGATCAGTTCATCTCAAACTCATTATCATCCCAAAGAGACTTGTTACCGCCATAGTTGSTCTCAGTACAAAGACATTGCCTTTGTGTGGGTCATACACGTCCTCTATGTGTATCTCCATAAAGTAAGAGATTAATGTGTTTCAGTCAATGTCAGGCTGTGAATATGGAATGGTTCAGTCTTCAGGAATGCGTCTTGTGCCTGGTAGAAAGTAAATTGTTGAGGGTTCACTCGTTGTCCATCCAGACAGCCAGCACTTTTTGTTTGTCACCTCTCACATTTAGCACTACCAAAGCAGGACATGGCAAGGGGATGGGTGGAGATACTGGATTTCTTCCTGCCTGGATTGGTGCATACAAATAAGAGTTTTTCTGGCAGAAGATGTGGCAGCGAGAGAGACTGAAAAGTGAAGAAATCTGATTACAGATCTAGGTCATATGAGAAAGAATGTAACTTGTTATTTGGACTTGTTTCTGGTAATCGTGGGTGAAAATCACCGTTCTTAGTTGAAAAAACTGCTAGTTTACTAATTAAAACATACAGTGTGGTAGAAGCTTCTAAAGCTGCTTGAAGTTCTAAGTTCTTCCTTTGCTTCAAATTATCATTATGCTTTTTTTTTCAAACTGCAAGCTGCTGTTTGTGTTTAGGATATGAGTATGTTTCACTTTGACTTGATTTTGGGCTGATTTAAAAATAACTAGTTCACTTCAATATGTTGCTTGTAATTCTTCTTAAAAATGTAGTATTGGAGTACTGTATTAACTAAACACTCTGCTTCCAAATTCAAGGGCATAAAAAGAAGCTACTTCTTTCCTTAAGTGGTATTGAATAGTTTTTGATTCATTGATTTGAGAGAAAATGTCTGGAGAAGTGTCCTCCAGTGATAATGAGGGATAGTCTTTGCCATGTGGCTGGTAACGTGAACATCATCACACTGGAGCTTATAGAGTCATTCTCGATTTCTGTGAGATACGTACAAGAATAAGTGAAATGTAATAGAAATGTGGATGTGTGGGAGAGCGAGACAGAGAAAGACAGCTGCAGTGCTGGAACAGAGGCAGAACTCATATTCTAGAAAGCTCCAGGGACCCGATTGCATCAGTTTACATTTCCAAGGCCTGTTTTGCAGAGAAAACAATTATTTTCTATTTTTTAACTGTAAATGGAAGTCTTTTTTCTTTGGTTTATGGATTAGCATTGTTGACAAAGTACTCATGAGTTGCCTCCAGGTTGTTGGCTGTAAGTTGAAAGCCACTGGCAATTTTGTTTGTTAGAGGATGAAACTGTTCAAGAGAAAAGAAAGAAGAAAGGAAGGAGTAGGGAAAAATAGAGGATTTCCTAGGGGGTTGTTTTAAAATCCTATCTCCTTGCTTTGCACCTGCTGAGAAATTAGAATTTAAGCTTGCCTCAGTTCCCTATGGCCACTTGCTGTCAGTGCCTGTTTTGGCAACCTCTGAGCAAAAAGCGTGAAACAGCTTTGATTCTCTTTCTTCTCCCCTCCCTCCCATCTGTTGCTTCACTCTGTATGATGAGGTGTGCCAGCCTCCTTGTGCTGGGAGTGAGATCAAGCAGAGGCTGTTCTGTAAATGCTGACAGTGTCCGAGACCCCTGTGATTGGCACTACCTGCAGTGTCCCGGGGAGCAGCTGAGGATCAGTGCAAACAGAGCATGGAGCAACGCTTGGAGCCTTTGCACTGGTGTGAGTGGGATTTTGAGAAAAGAAGCCTGGACTTCAAGCTTCTAGAGATCTCCTTGTAAGGCAGTGAGAGCATTAGTGTTCTATGGGGCTGGTACCTCTCTGAAGTCAGTTTTAGGGTTAAAATTATGCAGCCAGTGCTGTGTAATTTTTCCCAGCACATACCATCCTAGGACTAATGTCAGCTAAAGGCAAAAATGTATAGAAAAGGCTGGTACATGTACACTTCAGACTGAAGGCAGAGAAAGTATTTTATCTTTCATCTTTTTATTAACTAACCCATTTTCCACCAAAGCTGAGGCAGAACAGGTGTGGCCAATTCATGGATTCTGCCTTTCCTGGGAACAGTGCCAGGTGTGAGTGACTTGAGAGTAGGGGAGAGACGACACTTCCTTCGTTAGCTACATAATCATGATTTTGAAGTGTGATTATGAATTTTTTCGTGTAACACATGAATTTAAAGTTTTTATTTCATTCTAACTGGCATTGCTGCAGAAGTGAAGGTTTCTGTCCTAGTTATAGGAGTATAGAAAACTGTCTGATCTGCGAACTATTAGAAGTTCATAAAGCTATGTTACATAAACACAGCTCTCCAAATTTGGTTGTATGTTTCAGTAGTGAAGGCTGATTTTTCCCTGTTGTAATATGTCTTGTATTTTCTTTGTAAAGTGAGCAAGAAGCGTAACATACTTTTTTATTTCCTTGTTTTCAGGAGAAAGGGAGGCTAATAACAAAGAAAAGTGTATTTCTCAACTTTGGATTGATTCAGATGAGAATTATTCCAAGAGATGTAATTTAAAATTTAAAATTTCTCTTTCTCTCTTCTTTCTAGTCTCCCCTATTTTCATCCAAAACTGTTTGACTTTGAGAGTATGAAATATATTATTAAGGGGGTTTTTCATAGAGAGTTTATTAAAGAGAAGGATAGAACTGTAAATGAATTCATGCAGAACTACAGTTCATCATGTCTTGCAAGGGACGCTGCTACCTCTGATGCTCATTGAAAGTGGTGGGAGATTGGTTTGAAATAGATAGAAAAAAATACTTTCTATGAGTGTCTAGTGAAGTCCTGAAGAGAATTTATGATTAATAAGAGATTGGATGTAAGTTGCCCAACTTTTTATCAGTTTCTAAAACTGATAATGTAGTTACTGAAAATTTAATTTTTAATATTTTCAGGGCACAGTAGCATCTTCTGTCATTGGCTTTGCTGCTGCCCTGGATGTTGAAATGGCAGTTTTTACATGTTTGTTTATCTCTGACTGTAACTGCTGGATATACTTGTGAAATAAAAAGGAAGTGAACAGCTCTTGCAGTTTCCAAAACTGTCATGCTAAAATAAATCATAAGTGTAATTTGGGAAACTTGTCAGACTGTAATTAGGATTAGTTTTATTGAAGACTGTGTTGTGGTGGTTACTAAGCAAAAGATAGAACATAATTAATGACAGCCACTTCAAGTCACCTTGTATTATATGCCTTTTAACTGTTGATTTATTGATGCAAAATTACAATGAGGTGGCAGCGTGTGCCAGTTCAGCATATTTGGGTGAGCCATTCAATCACCTCGAACATATTTCCGATTTGGGCTGGCAGACACAGCTCTGCATCAAGTGACAAGGGAAGATAGATCTAGTCTGGAATTGTGCAAAAGAATGCTGCTTCAGGTATGTTCTCAGTTTGTGTTTTTCCTTAGCACTTTACTGCTTTACCAGCACTAGGTTTGTTCATACACTCAAATAGAACCTTGACATAGTCAAGGAAAAGCACATTGCAGCAGGTCTCCTCTTCTAGACACATTGTGTTAAAAGCAAGGAGATCAGTCATCCTGCTTCAGCCAAAGTAAGTCAGATTCCTGCAAATTCAGACAGTAGCCTGCTGAAAACAATGTAGACCTGAACAGGGTGGTATGAAGTCTAGGAAGCAGCAGATTATTACAGTTTTTTTGTCAACATCAGTGTGTTACCTTCAACCTCAGATCTGATCACAGATATAGATATGTATGGTTTCGTGATATACTGTGAGAGAGGGAGGGATAGAAAATTACCAGGCCTGCAAGAAAACAGTTGGAAAAAAAAAACTTTGGTCACCTTCAATTGCAGATGCCTACTTAATATTTAGTTCTGAAGAAGTCACAAAGTCCTTCCCAACTGCTTGCAGCATCCTTCAGATCTTTAACACAAAGGCCTCAAAAGTTGCAAAGAAAACAGGGGAGAYCAAGAGTTCTAAATTTTCATTGTACTTGGAAATATGCTGAACAGAATTTCCCTAGGAGCCTGGGCAGCTGATCATGTATCAGTGGATAGACTAAGAGCAGTAAAGGTACTGTGACCTGTACCACTGGGACCTAGGGAAAGTTCCTGGTGTGTCAGTGTGAGGCACTAACAGAGTATCAAAAAGATGGAATTGCTGGCTCTGCATAAAAAAGGCTGGTAAAGTGATTCCTTCGGGTCTTTGATTCCATGCACCCAAAGGAGTTTTGAGGAYTGATGACACAACTACTTTTCTTTCTTGGGGCTCACATGAGATTCAGTTCTCTCTTCAGTTTTTCTTTACACCCTTCCAGCATCCAAACACAGAAAATTGCAAATATACCTTAGGATGTGAAAAMCAGTAATCTAATATAGTCAGAAAGGGGATAAAGAGTTTTGATTTAGAGGGTGTGAGACATCATTAAAGTACTAGGAAAGGAGACAACAAATATAATGAGCTAGAAGAGGTATGCTGAGTGACAGTGATAGTTACGGGAGGTCCAGAATGTCTTGAGAAGCTTGGATTTTCACCAGGCCAAGTCATTACAATGATTTATGTGCCTGGAGACATGCTCTCTTAACTGTGATTTCAGCAGTACTGTCGTGAATCAGATTGCATGCTGATACAAGTCAAAGTAATTGTTTATGGAAAAACCACTTCAAAGCTGAAGTCTCTAGGAAAGACTCTACAGACTAAGTAGCAGAATTCTGTGATCACTTATTATGAAGGTTCCTTGTCTTTCTTCATTAATTGCTAGACTATATTTCTATAATTATGCATTTCTGTGTATTAGAGATTGCATACAATTAATTCATTGTGTTTGGACATTTGTTTTCAATTTTGAAGCTAACAAACACATTTATTACAAAATATAGTATAAAATTATGAGAGAATGTCTGTGGAAAAAGCTGAGTATCTAGAGCATTAAATACCAAGTGGAAGAATGTGCTCTTCTGGATCCTAAAGTGGTGGTTGGAATTTTTTGTCATTTGTGTGATGCTTCTAAAGTTTTCCATTGGTTGCTTTAAGTGCTGAAGTTTGAAATGGCTAGTAATAATCTTGTCCCTCATCACTTTGTCAAGCATCGTACTCCGTTCACTGAAATTTGTAGTGTCACTGCAACACTGAGTCTTTACTTGTAAATGAAATATTAGTTCCTTGTGCAGCATATAGCTGTGTCAAGAGACAAAAGTGCCTTTTAATAACTATGTGTTTAATTTTTTCTTGCTGGCAGGATAGCTGGTGTTCTTGAAGCCCCTTGTAATTTGTCTCTGTGGATGACTGTCTTTGGTCATCACTGTCATACCTTCAAGCTGACACCACACTGAACTCGTAGTCATCACAGACAGCAAGGAATGTACTGAGACCATGTACAGTAATGCAAAGTGCAGTACCATTCCTGTCATCTTTGAAGAATAATGCATTGTACTTCTTTTAAACAATTATTGAAGCTTTAAAGAAGATGAAGTTGGGATTGGAATATCCATAACAAACTAGTTACAGCTGTGAATTTTTATTCCAGCTAGCCAGAGGGGGTTCAGCACCTTTGAAGGTATTAAACAAAACCACCCTTGCTTGTTTTAGCTGTATTTGAAATGCAGACAGGGGGAAAAAAAAATCAATGTTTACTAGAAGAGAGAACAAAACTGGCTTTAGGAGTAAAACATCTTCTTGACAAGTATAAAAATATTAACATGAAAAAAACCCAAACAAATTGGCCTCTTATAGAAATACCTGTAATGTGCCTTCTATTAAGTAAAGTTGTGAGATAAGTAGAGGATTCCTCTTCTAATACAATTGTTAGTATCCAATTTAAACCACTAGATTTTTAATGCTTGAACCAAGAAAGAATCCCTCACTTCTCTTTTGTTTTCTTCATTCTCTTCTGCATCTCTCATTTGCATTCTCAGATGCCAGTGAAGCATTAGACTTTGATCTTTCACATACTTAATAATTCGCTTTAAGCAAGTCCTTAGTCCTTTTGAATTTGATTTACATTTGAATTTGATTTACATTTGAACTAGCAACCTGATTTGTATTGTTCCAGCACTGAAAAGGGATCATGAGCCATGTGTAAGCACTGCTTCACGCAGGCTGTTCTATAGCTTGTCTTTTAGGAGGAAAAGACAGCATCTTCAGTGTGAAGAACTTGGTTCCAAGACTTCAGTGTGAATCTTGCATGCTTTCAGTGCGGATGATTTGATGAACTTGGTGTTGGCTTAGTAAGTTCCCTACAGAACTGCATTAGTCCTCTGTATAGTATTATTAAGATTTTTAAGAATGCTTCCATGGTGCACATTGTATTAGCTGTGTACTCTGAACTGTGTTGATAGGAGTCAAAAAGACTTCCTAGATTCAGGCACTATTAGATTCTGACACCATATTGGCTGTTCTTTTGTGCCTTTCATTATATTGAATATCTAGCAAGTTATTATCTTTCTTCTAGTAGATATTACAGTACTTGTTTTGTGCAAGTTATTCTTAAGTTTTCTGAAAAGAAAAGTCTCATGCTCAGTCATGGTCTATATCAAACATTACCGATGCAGCAAAATCTTTAATTGGWTTTTTTACTTTTAAAAGAAGTGACCAGAAATTGTTTTTTTCTGTAAATAATAATGAAGCAAGAAGGTATGCAAAAATTATGATTCTAACAGAGAAAAGTCATGATAATAGAACCATTTTAAAATGAGACCTGTATTACCTTAATGTAAATTATTCATCAGTTATCAAGTTTCGATGAGGTTTGTGAACCTAACTTTGTTATGGTTCTTTAATATAACTTTAATATAACTTTAATGTTTAAACCTATGATGCAGAGAATGGAATTCTACTCAGGARAACATTCTGATTTCTGTGTAATTGGAAAAGTTTATGTATTCAGTGGGCCGGTAGTACTGAGAGCAGACATCTATCTCCACGACTTTGTAATGTCATGGTATAACATGGGGCATAAACAAGATTGTACTTGGACAAACAGTGCTATTTTAGGAGAAGAATGTGCTACATCTGTTTTGGTATCTTTCCTGTAGCCAGGGGCTGATCAGGAAGGTTCTCGGCTTCTCTACCTGACAGATGGAATTGATTGTACTGAATTCCTGTCTGCTTTATGTTCACTTTACTCAAACTTCTTTT
Source organism: Malurus melanocephalus (assembly GCF_030028575.1). NCBI lineage: Eukaryota > Metazoa > Chordata > Aves > Passeriformes > Maluridae > Malurus > Malurus melanocephalus. The sequence goes on from NW_026623242.1 coordinate 4,174,072, forward strand.
TATAGCTTCTTTTGCTTGTTCAGTTTAGCTGCTGTTTGTTCTTCAACATCTTTGATACTCGTGTGGTCATTCAGTTCTCTGTGTCACTGCATTTTGTGTATGTATGCACAAACACCAATACAATACAAACACAACACAACTTCACCATATAAAGCTGTTTCATAGAATCACAGAATTGTTAAGGTTGGAAAAGTCCTTTAAGAACATCAATCTAACTGTTAACTCAGCACTGCTATGTTCACCACTAAAATGTGTCCCCAAGTGCCACATCCCCAAATTCTTTGAAGACTTTCAGAGGAGGTGATCCTACCACTTCTCTGGGCAGCCTGTCCAATGCCTGTCTGCACTTTCAGACTCACTTTCATGGAGTTTTTCCTAACTCTCAATCTAAACCTCCCCTGTTGCATCTTGAGGCCATATGCTCTTGTCCTGGTGCATGWTACCTGGGAGAAGAGACCGATCCCTACCTGGCTACAAGCTCCTTCCAGGTGGTTGTAGAGAGGAGTGATGTCTTCCTTAAGCCTCCTTTTATCCAGGCTAAACAACCGCAGCTCAATCAACTGTCAGACTTGTGCTCCAGGCCCTTCACCAGCTCTGCTGCCCGTCTCTGGACACTCTTCAGCACCTCAATTCCCTTTTTGCAGTGAGGGGCCCAAAACTGGACTTAGGATTAGAGGGGCAGCACTAGCAGTGCTGAGTATAGGGGGACAATCATTCTGCTCTGGTCCTGATGGCCACACTCTTGCTGATGCAAGCCAGGATGCCATTGGCCCTCTGAGCCACCCCTTCTCAGTAGCAGCTATGGTAGTTGCTCGTTAAAAACCCCATACGTCTGGCACAAATTGGGACACATAATCCATTATTCCAAGGAATCTCAGTATCTTTTCTATTACTAGACATGATGATAATGCTGCTGTTGTAATCTGCCTACAGATCTCAATGCACTAACAACTCTCTGTACTTACACTGCAACACTTCCGATGTATGTCCTTATATCTTTTTTTTTGTGTGTTTAGTTWTAGCTTGGCATTTTCTTAATCATTCCAAAGTTGTCCAACCCTCTTGTTACTCTCTCTTCCTGTTTTTTTCCCATATGAAACATTACTCTGTAAATTGTGATACCCTGTCTGTGTCATCATAAGATGAATGCATAACCTTTTCAAATGGCATCTGCCTGAATTTTGCATATTCATCTAACACAGAAATACTTGATATCAATGGCCTCTCAAAATACTTCCTTTTGCAGGCAGTAAAAAAAGTTGCAATTTTACACAGGTTCTTCCTTATGCAAAAGCAAGGGACGAGGTAGCTACTTTATGTCATATTTGTTACATCTTGCARTTGTCCTACTCTGCTCCAACTTTGAGAACAATGAAGCTGCACTGAGGCTCAGTTGCTGCAAATCACTGTTATCCCAAAGTGATCCATTACTGGTATATCAGGATTATTGGTCTCAGCAGTTGGCAATGAGCTGCATACRTTGTATTTATTTAGATCTTTCTGTAATGCAAGTAAAGATTGATACAGAATGTAAGCTCTGGTGGAGGTCACATTACGCACTGAAAAAATGCAAATGAATTACTAAAGTGAGAGGAGAATGTTTTTATCCCCCACTGAAGTAAGGAGCTGCTTACCAGCCAGTTTAGCAGGGAAGATGTTTTTTAGTTTAATAAACATTATTTGCATATCTAAGGAAGTGAACAAGCACTGTTAAGAAAAATGGACAGACTGTGTCTCAAAAATGGAGGAAACGGGAGTCAGGATGAAAGATGTAAGTCTGTTTAGATCCCAGGATAATTTCAAAGCCTGTTGTGGTGTAACTGACAAAGAAAGATGAAGATCTCAGAGGGAATGGAGGAGTGCATCTGAAAGTACTCAGTGAGAAGTTCATCTCTTGCAGTTGAATTCTCAGACCAGAACTCGTTTGGGAAAATATGAAACATAAGGTGTGCACAAGGACCTGAGCTGTCATTATCATTGTCAGTGCCAGCTCAATATGGTTGTAAGTGTGGATCAGTGTAACTACATTAAACATAGATTTTGTCTGTTCAGTGATAACTTTAGTAAGCATTCAGCAGTGTTGTCAGTTTTGAAAGTTACTGATAAAATGCACAAATGATTTTTTTACCTGAATTTGGCTTAAATGTGATTTAAGGGAATTAACAAGGCATGCTTTATACAAAAGTGGAACAATACCATACCGTAGGGCTTTTGTGTATCATAAAAGTACTAATAGGAGTTAATGTTGCTGGTATCATACCCTTTGGCAGTATAGTCACTCCACTGGTGGAATGGAGAGATGTAATCCATCACCTTTTCATTATTTCTTCCTCACTCTGACAAGGACTGTTGCTTGTCCAGGCTGTCGGTCTGTTTGCAGCTCCACATGTTCTCTGTGCGCTGGATGATTTTCCATCTTGCCTCTATTTTCTGGTGGGATATTGGATTATCAATCTTACTCCCTGTGTCAGAAATCTGATTGATCTCTGTAAACTTTGCTCTGGACTAGATGACTCCTGTTGTTTGTCAGGCTCTGCTTTTCCTTCTTTCCTGAGGAAGTCAGGAGTCTGTTCCTGAAATACTTGTCGCAGGTCTGTCCCAACCTCTTGCTGTCAGCTTTGGTTAGCTCCTTGCCAGACTTAAGTAGTGCAGTTCATTTGGTATCGGTCACCAGCCTCTCTTCAGTGTGTCGCTTTTCTTTTGTAACTTCAGATAACAAATATTTCATCCTAGRGTTTTTTATTTTTGCAATTTGCAGTATTCCATTTTTGTGACAGATTTTCATGTTTGGGTTCTGCTCTCTGAGCTAATTGAAACTATTAAACACTTGAAGTATGTCTGGAACCACAACTGTCAGAAATAAGGCTATTTTCTAATTACTGTCTTTCTCGTCACTGGTATCAGTTGCTTCCAGGTGCAGAACAAAGCACAGTTTTCATCTCTTCCCATTCTTTTCCATGCTCAGAGCTGAAAATCTGGTGAATGTTTCAGCTATTCTGCTTTTTCATTTTGCTAATTTCTTT
>NW_026623242.1:4177172-4316214 GCF_030028575.1 Malurus melanocephalus
GAGTAATAAGTCTGGGCCCAGATGCTTTTCTGAAGGAAAGACCCTCTTTATTCAGAGCCACGTTACTGCCTCCCTCTGCATAACATACTGAGTGGAACCCATCACTCAGCCCTCCTGTGCCAGGGAAGTGAAGCTTCTTGGTGGTTCAGGTCTTGGTGCTGCATTTTACTGTGGGAAATATGGGGTAACTGCGCAGAGTTGTGATTTTTTTTGTCACTATCTTGCTTACCTGCTTTTTAACTGTTATTTTTCACTTGTCATGAGTGTGTTCACTGTCTGCACAGCACATGGTTGGGGCAGGCTGTACCCATGCTGATAGGTAACAGAGTGAAGTAGTAGATTCACTTAGTTAAATCTCTCTGGGATATCTAAATGCACCRAGAAGTTCATCTTGGTCTTCGGTACTCTGATCTGTCAGAGTGTAATTTGAGTCTCCTGTGAATATGGATTCTGTGACAAGATTTAGTTTACATGGTTGCATCTTTAGGTAAGAGTGGGAAGGAGAGAGTTTGAACTTGCATGAGGACAAGGTGAGTCCTATGTTGCTTTATTTCTTTAGAATTCAAGATGATAGGTTTGATTGTGATGTGTCATGGAAAGTTATTGATTCTTTTATTAAAATAACTTATTAAACAAAGTGATTAATAGATTACTACTGTTAGTGTTAAGATAGTAAAGTTTTAGCCTGATCTACTATATTGAAAGGATTTTCATAAGAACATAAGATAAAATCTATTCTAGGACTTACATTACGCAGCAAGATCTAAAATCAGTGTCTCAGGAGCTATCCAGGACAGTCCATTTGCATTTCTTCATCTTACTTTAGGAGCAGAAGATAAATAGATACAGTCTCCACAAAAATATTGCCTTCAGATGTAGTGGAAATGATTAGGTACATTGTAATTTTATCTCAAGGTGAAATATAAGATACTGCTAATGCAAAATAACTGCCTGTCTTCCTAAAATTCCTATTTCTACTTTCCCTGTTAAACCATGCCCATCACCTGCGAATGTGATCTCACTTTAAAGCAAATAGAAAAGAGGTAAATCTTGGTATATAGAGTGTTGTACTTACACAGACATTCATCTCTTTATCATGGTGATGCAAATCAATTTAATGTGTTCCAGATGAAAAAAAAATTGTCTCATAACCACTCTTAAGTAGAATGGATTTCTGGAGTTTTCTGTGTACCTGCAACTTGATTTTGCAGCAAAGAGAAAGAATATGGCAGTGGCACTTGATCATTTTCTTTGCAGCAGCATTCATACTGATAGTACTCAGTAATCAGTGTCGTGTTGTTCTCAACCATAGAATCCTTATGCTCTATTAACTCTGGTGGTAGGAAAATGGCTGTTGGCAATTTTCTATCATGTCAGTGCTCTTAGTATTTATGTTACAAACAGTATTTGTGAAGGTAACAGAAGTATTTTTTGTTTTTTCTTCTCTCTAGATATTTCGGTGTTGGAAGTTGGAATGTATTTTCTCTATTCATCTATTGGTTATTTACTGTGGGGGGTATATATACAGTAATGCCCCTGTTACCTGGAGTAACAGAAACCTCAGCTCATTTCAGTCTGTGTCCCGGTTTGATCCATACAACTCCCTGTTTGAATTCCCACATAAGGCTGAAACTGAGAAAAAAGTTTATAACTAATCTTTGTAAAAGATTTTTTTTTTGCCTTGTTTAATACTGTGCAGCAATTCATAATGATCTGTCCAGGTATTATTTTAAGAGAAGGGCATTGTTTATGTGGAGATCAATACAACCAAGATGATGTGCAATTCATCCTCAGTGGGCGATTGCATTCATTTTTCATCTTAACATTGAATCATTTGATATACTTTGAAATAACAAAGCAATGATCTATGGACTGGGGGTATAAAAATTGAAAGCAATTTAATAATATGCATGTCAAATAAAATCAGCAGATTTCTATTTTATTTTCTTAAACTATAAACTAGCTGTCACCCAGTGTCAAGGATCAGTTGCTTGAAAACATAGCAAAGTTTTTTTTTTTTCTGTGTTTCTGCATATTTTCTCTCCTTACCCTCCCCAGCTTTCTCTCCCACAGCTTTTCCCTCTTGTATCCTTTAATATTCACGTTGCATTAAACAGYTGCTATAAGTATCAAACACTCTGAGAATCCATCCATTGTTTATGTCAGTTAATGTTAAGTAATACTTTGTACAGCAATCAGAAGCAATAAAAAACCCAGCAATAAACTGCTGTGTGSTAGTGATTTCTCCTCAGGGTCTGCAGCAAGCCATTTGATTTGACCGAAATAATGGCAAACAATTTTAGACCTTTGCATTAACTCTGCAGGCCAGCGTCCGTGTGGGTTGTTAAGTGTCAAGCTTATGGAAGGGTATTGGGGGTGCAGTCCTAAAGATAAAAAGTGATGGCTGCCAGAATAAGGGTTTGGCTGAATAGAAATCTTAATGGGAGATTTCCTGTGGGGGTGTCATCCAGGTTATTTGTGGCTTCTGTGCATTTGAATACTTTACAGGTACTGAGATAAGACACAAGAATACTATTAAGTCTAAAGACAGCTAATTTAAGGTATTTAGATCCTAAATGCCTAAAGTGAAATGCTGAATTGATTTAGTTCTTAGGAAACATGCACTTAATATTTTCTGAAAATTGGGTGTCTCAAAGTATCTCAAGGTGAACATTGGCTTGAGAGAGCTTTCGCCAGTCCTGGGATGTTTGGGTTTTTTGGTGTGTCATCCAATTGTGTCATTCCCCTGCCTGCCTCCTCCCTTATCCCCCATATCTTTTTAAGAGGATGAAAGTATATAGAGAAGTTACTTGGTTATCCAGAACAGAATTCTCTGTCATGTATTAATCAAACAGTGCAGGAAAAAAGTAATCAGTAGCTAATTTAGATATTTGTTATAAGTGCTGTTATCACTAGTTCTGTATCAGTAGAATATTTGGATATTTTTTAGAGTAACTAGTTTGACTTAATGATATTTGATGATAGCTGTCACATTTTGTATTTAGCTTGTTCCTTAAAATCTGCATAAATAGTGAAATGGTCTTGTGCTRTAGAAATTTATCTAGAACAAATTACTTTGATTAAGGAATCTGAGTGGCAGAAATAGAAATCCTTCTGGTAAATAGTTACCTTTTTGTTTTATTCTATTGGCATAGTAGCATTCATTTAGGAAATTGCACAATACCTTTAGAGAGCTTTAATAAAGCTATTGATTGCATTATGCAGTACTAGGAAAGGGCAAGAAAACATTCTTATTGTATGACTTAAATAAACTGATGGTTTAAGTCCATGCTTCCTCTTAATTTGTTGAATTTGTTGTCACAAAAGTGGAAATCCTGGGAGCAAGATACCTGTGCCAATATCGTGAAGGAAGCTTCTGAAGAAATGAATGAAAATAACATTATGAGAGGCACATCGATAAATTCAAATTATTTTTGTAGTGTCATTTTTGTAATAAAAGTAGGGATTATAAGGGAAAAACATGGAGTTCATGGATTGAACAGTTTATTCCTGCATGTCTCCTGGGTTTATTAGGAAAATATATGTGTAAAGATAGCTGACAGAAAATTCTTGTTTCTCTCTCTGTGTTCCCATTTACAACTTGCAGTATTTCAGGGTTTTCAGATATTTATTTGGGAGACTTCTCATGTATGCTAAAAGAAAATTTGCAGAAATAATTCATACATGTAGTTATTTTTTACCCCTTAGTAGTTGCTTTTTAACTTCCACCATGAGTATTAGAAATTTAATGCTGTCATATGTTCTGGAGTATCTAGCCCTTGGTTACATTACAACCAGCAGCTAAAACAAATGAGATTGCAGTACATAATGTTAGTAAATGTGGATGTGAATGTCTGTGTTTATACTCACACTCATATTTATATGTAAGGGATGTGTGCCTGTTATACCAATATCCTTGTCCAACTTCAAATGGAGATAGTTAAATATAGTGGAATCCCAGCAATGAAGGTGCTTTGATGTTTGCAAAAGAGTAGGATCGTAAAGGAGGGGAAAGGCCCCACAAATTCATGATACTCTGCATGAGAGAGCTGGATCATTTTGTATTTAATCCCWTTCTGTTCTAACCCTGCTGTCATTTAAAGTAAGGGTCATGTTCCCAGCTGTGTGGTTTGGGGACTGTTATGGTTTTTAACAGAACCTAGAAGGTAGTGTAACTGAATGGCAAAGACTGACAAAAAGTGTAATTTGTGCAAATTGTACAGATACTAAGTTCATAGATAAAAGCCCCCATCAAATGTATATTTGCCTTGTGACCAACTTAGGTGTGAAATTGCTAATTTATATTTTGCACTATGATGACTTGCTAATAATGTCAGAGGATTATATTTTTATAGTTTTATAGCTCACATAGTTATGATGCCTTAATTAAAGGTTTGGAAATAAAGCTGTTGAGCTATGTACAATTTTCCTAAGTTAATTTTTTCTTCATGAAATTCACACAGAAATAGATTTAAAAAAACCCCAAATGCTATCCTTGTATTCAAATAATTGTACCAGTGTAGCATACTACTGTGAAGCACCAACACAATTTTTTCTTGTGATTTTATTTTAGCCATTTAATTTTTACTTGTTGGTCATGAATTTAGTCTCTGTGAAGGCCAGGAGGTGGAAACCCTCTATTATTCCAGCACTGCACAGAACTATGCACTGCTGTATCAGGAGATCTCAAGTAACAGTTTTATGATGCATGAGGATATTATTCTCTGCAAGCAATAACACACATTTCTATTTCCCCAGCAATATCCACATAATCAAACATTCACAAGTGCTTTACAAAGAATTTAATTAAATAGTGTGCAGAGTGACTGGATGCAGCATGTACACAAGCTGTTATATATTCAGTAGTTCCCATTTTGCAGTTAGTGCAGAACACTTTTGTGCAGTAATATGTGTGAATGATATTTCCATCAAAATGTGCATCATCACCCTTCCTTTTGTGCCTTACTCCTTAAAAATGACTCGAAAACCTTAACAGATACCACCTCCAGAGGCACAGGATACCTTCCTCAGGGTTCTAATGGTGTGATAAACAGGGAAATGCAAATTCTCACGTTGAGACTTGAACATCACACATTGTTCCTCTGAAATCAAATGTTTATTACTCCCAAGAGAAAGATATAGATTATTGTGTCTCATACCACAAAACTAGACGTGTACAGAATTTTACTTAAGGGTAGAAGAAATTTTTGAGGCAAAGACCAGACCCTGAAAAATTAATATTGAAACTTGTATATTCATAATTTAGACACGGACAATAAGAAGCAAAAAAAATTGTGATGAGGAGTATTTTCAGAGACCATTCTGACAGTCAGTGGAGAATAAGAAAGTCTCTTCTTTGGCATTAAAGTGTAGTGTATCAGACCCTGTAGCAGAAAATGGTAGTGTGCTCATRCTCACTCAATATTATTGGTATGCTCATGTCACCTGCAGGGATTAGCATTCTGGAAACTGACAGGGTTATCTAATGTGTTTTGTTTTCTCTCTTCAGAAAAGCCCTTTAAGCAGTAGCCGATGCATGAAAGGACTTTTCAGGCTTGCAGAGCAATGGGGTTATGTTAGATGAAAGTGATTTAAAATATCCCTCTGCGGTTGCCTACCTGCAAGGCAGTTATCTGTCCATCAGATTGGAAGGTTTTATTGGTGTGCCGGTGCTATAAAGTATCCATCTAAACCAGCAAAGCAATACCAACGACACAAACAGTGAAAGACAGTCTATAATTAGCTGTAAATGTGTTTAGTGTGAGACCTCACCCTTGTTTCCCAGTTCCACAAGAGTTATTCCAGTTTATTACTGGATGACGCTGACAAAATCTGTCCATTTTGACTAGAAAGAAAGAACAAAAACTACAAATGAACCCATTGGAGAATAAAGAGACAAAAGGATCAGTGAAAAGTAGGGAACTGGTTTTACTTTTGTGCTAGTTCTGTTCTGTGTTTGAAAGGAAATGCTGAAAACTTAATTGGGTAAGTAAGAACACTATTCCTCTTAGAAAGACTCCTTTTGGAGGAGAGTTAAAGTGGTGTAGGGGAAGTTACGACTTTCTTTACAGAGTTGAGAATGAGAGAGATCCCTGTTAATGAGAGATCCATTTAATGTTAATGAAGATCTGCCATTAGTTTCAGTGATTCCACAAAGTTATGTTTGTGTTCTTTTTTTTCAATCCCTATTCCTTYTTCGTATAGCAGACAGGAGTTTTTCATTTTCTGTGTAATTTGTAACAAATTGCAGTTATTCTAAAAAAATTGTACAGTTTGAACTTCAACTGAAGAAGAAAAGGAAAGCATGTAGTTTTGAATTTATTCACATGTCTAATCTTGAACACCACGTTTTGGATTTTTACTTTATCTTCTTTAATTAGGCTCATGTTCTAGTGTCTGCTTTTCTATAAAATATTTATTCTTTAGCATTTGAAGTGTGTTTCTTTGCATTTGGATATTTCCTGAATTTGGAAGTATCTGCTAGACTCCCTTTGCTTCCACTAAGGGGCTGGTATTTTTATGCTTCTTATGAAGAAGCCCCTTTAGAGGAATGCCAGAACATACGCAAGTTCTCCTTCCCCAGTATTTCAGTGGCAACTTCCTATGAATCTTGGAGTAGACCTCCTGCAGTCTGTTTGTTCTCCAAGCCAGTTCTAACAGACATATCAGCAAGCCAAAACAGACAAACTTAGGAGAGATGTTAGTGCTGTATTAAAATTTAGAGTATTATTTGGAATAATTAGGCCAGAATTTCTCTTTTTCATATTAGGAAGTCACCCAGTGAAAGACCACTAGATAGACTGGTGATAACTGCCAATGAGCTGGCTTTGGAAGCAGAAGTAGTAGAGTCAAATGAGACAGGAGTGTGACAGGCGGCTAATTGATTGCGAAGTGAGACTAATTAGTTTGACTGGAGGGAGCACCATGCTGATGTGACATTGTAGCTTCCAAAATTCTGTCTGATTTGTACATGGGCTGCACTGGGCTTCTAATAGACAAACAATTGTTTCTGGRCTCTTTCAGATATTTTTTGCTGGGAAGCAGCATTATGTATTGGTTCATTCCCTATGGAAACTTACTGTAATTTTAGATTTCTTTCCAGACTTGATAATCAATTTAGTTCCTTTTAAATCTTCTGCAGTAATATTTTTTCTAAGACATGTATTGTAGTATTGTCTTGTTCAACCTCATGYCACTGAGAGAGATTCCTTGGTGCTTTTTTTTTTTTTTTTCACTTGATGAAGAGACTTCCCATCTTCTTCCTCACTTACTGAATGCAAAGCTGAAGTAATGCTCCTGAAGCTGTGTATGGTTCCACTGTTCCAGCCAGCAGGGCTGAGAGGTGGCTGTCAGCACTCTTGCTCCCAGAGGATGTCTGCTAGCAACAGTGCATAGCAGAAGATGCCTTGTTTAGTAAGAGCTGGTGATTCTGGACAGTTTGCCTTTTTTTTTGATGTTATGAAACAGTATTTCTTCAGTGCAACCCTTAATGTTAATCATTACGTACAGTTTGATGTGTAAGATGTTCATAAAGGACCTGCTTTAACGAAAAGATAAAAAACACTTGGGGTAAAAGTGTATTACTGTGCTGATACGGTTTGGTAAGCATGAGAAGCAGTATTGAATGCAGAAGTAAATCAACAAGGTGTGGCAAATAAGCTGGATCCTGTATAGAAAGCTTGATTAAAAATATGAAGTGCTGTATTACATCAGTAACATGGTAATCATTTGTGAGCAAATAGTGGTGTGCAATAAAAATGAATATTTTATTAATGTTTCCTAAGAAATATTGCGGAGACCTAAAATTGAGGGTTTGCGTTTTTTTTTGATTGAAATATTTTTTTTTCCTTTTGTTTGGCAATTTTTTGTATGTTATTTAAAATGCTTTTAGTGGTGATTGATGGTCCTTCTTACAATAGCTTTTCAGCATAGTAGCTCCAACAAGGAGTTAACATATATTTTTCTGTTTCTAGATCTGTTAGCTGTGCCTAAGCATCCATATGCTGCTATGGAAAACTGGGGACTGAGTGTTTTCGTGGAGCAAAGGATACTGCTAGATCCAAGCATTTCTTCTATTCTATACCTATTGGATGTCACCATGGTCATTGTACATGAGCTGTGTCATCAGGTATTAAAGGTGTTCATGTATTTGATCTTAATGTCAGAAATCATACACTCCTTTTCAGAACTGGAAATGGATTTGTATTGTACTTATGGATGGTTGTGATTTCTATTGTTACTGGAAACCATATAACAAAATGGTCTGTAAGAGACATCCCACTACAGAAGCTGTGAAGACTCAAAATGGGGATAGAAGAGAAAATTGGTAGCAATGAACAGCCTTCCTATCTTCTGTAGCAATCTATTGCGTGTGTTTGTGTGTCAATGTCTTTGTTGCTGGTGTGTGGAATAAACATGTTGATAGCAGTTTCATGCTAAGTWGCATGTTCATGTCAAAAATGTTTTGGCTGAAGTCAGTTTGGTAGTAGTCTTTGTCTTCTGTCATGTATACACATACTTCCATTTCCTTTTTCTTTTCAATTTTTTTCCAGTTGTTCACTAATGTGGATAAGCGAGTCTTTCTGTGAACAGAAATGATTGTGTCAATAAGAAAACTTAAAATAATAAACCCATATTACAATTTATGTTTTTCCCATCTTCTTATCTCAAACTAAACACATTACAAGTGTTAGTAATACTGAGTTGAATGCAAATGTTATTGAAGAAATTTGCTACAGGGGCAGGAAACGCTTTCTTACACTCATAAGAGGCATAATCATAGCCTTCAGGTTAAAATGAATGAAATCCCACTGTGTAATCACCATGGCTTACATCTGTGACTTTACACAGCATTCTTTAAAGGCAATGCAAATTCTTAACACTTTCTGGAAATAAAAAGTACCATGTAAAAGGGAGCTATTGTAACGGAGTTCTGGCAGATCAACCTGAAAATAATGTTTGGTTCATGTTTCACATTCAATCAGTGGATGAAGTCCTAAACTACAACATGAAATTTTTATTGAAAGTTATTGCTGGTTTGATCTTGATACCATCGTCTGATTTTGCTGTAAGCTCTTCACTTTGCAGTACAATACAGTAGTACACAGTTCAGCTAGAAAAATTACAGTACCTTAGGAATCATATGTGGAAAACATACATTAGGTCATCAAGCCCCAGCTCCTGTGAGTATTGCCTTTTTCCCTGTGGTGTGTTTGTGGTGCCGGGTTCAATGCTCCTGATTACAGGGCTATATGACTTCCCTTAAAACCTTTTGATTAAATCTGATAGTAAGTGACTTTTTCTGAGTGTTCAGCTTAACTCTTGGTTTTTGTGAAGTCATTCTGTTACTTCCAGTTATTCTTTGCACCACTTTGATAATTTCCTCTGCTTCCAGAGCAATTTGTACTTCAGATGTGGGYAATTATCTCATCAGTAACTGGCCAAGTTTGTTTATTTGATTCTTGTAGAAACTGAAGCTCTTTTACATTGTTCTGGGAATATTAGAGGATCATGAAGTGGGCAAAAACTATAACTAAATTTATTTTAGGGTAGAAATATGATCATAAAATGCATTTAAGTGGTTTAAAAATTGCAGATGAGGGGGTTTTATTGATGTCCATTTTGATATTACTTCTAGTGCTATTTGCTTAATTAAAGTATCTTCCTCTATTCCTGTGGTTGCTGTTTCTGTTTCAGTATCTTGTAGATTAGGTCCTTGCTCAGCTGCTTCACTGGATAACTGGACAAGATTAAAAATATTCAAGTTAAAGAACCGTTATTTCTACTTTTTGAATGCTGAGTTGAGTCACGCAGAATGTGGATTGTTCACCTGCAAATAAAGATTAAAGGGATAAACACTCAAAACATGTAACTTAAAAACACTGTCTAGCACCTCYATCACAGTATTGTCTTTATTTAACTCTTTTTTCTTCTTTTGTTTTACCATACTCAGAAGTTCCTCAAGGAACTCTAAGCTATCTTAGCTGAAAATGTGCTGAACTGAGACCAGGTTGGGTCCAGGATCTCTTGCCTCTGCTGTTTAATTGTTAATTATGCACTGCATTTTTCATTGTCTTTTGCTGCGCATCATATCACCCGTTAGCCTGTGATGACACATGAATATTCTTCCCCTTCGCTCATTTTTGCACACAGAATAACAGAAAGTAACTGAAATCTCTCTGGTGCAGGCAAAACTAGAATTCACATCTCCACATCCCCAGTTTTACTTTCTATTTATTGGTTTTTTTTTTTTTTCAAATTTCAGAGAAGGGAAAAAGGAACTGTTCTAAAATACAGGTTTTTTTTTTATTATTATTTTATTTTTAAGAATTGGGTCATGGTGTGATTTCCCTGACTTTAAACCCATGACTTTAAGATTTTTGGAACATATCTGAGCCTGTAGTAAACTGATCTGTATGGGACCTCTGTTACTTAGAGTAATACAGCAATTCCTTTGCTAATGTTGTTTCCAAGATTAGAAAAAGCAGATGAATATTGAAAATCCAGGTAGTTGCCTTTAGATTTGACTGTTTAAAAATTGTAATTACCAAACATACTGTGTATTAATTCATGAGCACAGTGCTCAGGACAGATAGAAAATGAGAGACAGCATTGCAAAAGGGCAAATTCTGTGGTTGTTAAAATACAGTTAAAGAGTGTGTAGCAAAGAATTTCATGTCCAGTTTCTTCACAGATGACTTTGTCATGCTTGCCCAGGTATTTTAGGTACATGTTTCAGGACTGATGCATGAAAGTTACTTTGGTAATTTCRGTTCTGTAATTTTGTAGGGTGCTATTTTTGATTTGGGCTTGAGTTTCCTTTCAGAATATTTTATTTATTTAATTAAAAATAAAAATTGAAAATATGAGTGTTTTGGAGTAAAAACTTGTCCTCTAAGCTCCAAACCACAAGCTGGTCAAAGCACATGTATTTGTAACAACTTAATTTGATAGCTTGAAATAATTACCATAATTTATTAAAATAATTCTGTTAAGGTAGTAATCAGTTTTATTTGCTTATCATAGATCAGTTCCACCTACAGCCTTTGAAGGGTCATTTGAATTTATGCATAATGATTTTTTCGTGTTAGTTTTCCCACCTGAGCACAAAACTTGGTGTGACAGATTGAATTACAGAGTCATGRAAGCAGAAAGAAAATTAAAAACTTCTAAATCAACATTTTAAAAAATAATCTATAAAGAAAACATATAGGAAAGAGTCACCTTTCAGTGTATCTRTAAAATAAGTACCTTCTGCATATCAGGTTGAAGATAATACCTCAGGGAGATGAGAAATATCTGTGACGTTTCAAAATGAAAAGAAGTAATGGTCTTCACTCCAGGCAGATAGAGCCCATAGTCAAATACACAAATAAATAAATAAATAATTACTTAAAGAAATTAAATGGCTTTACCCACAGTTTTCCTTTCAGACGTGTAACAACTAGGAAGATAATAGCACCTTTTTGTTGAAAAATTTGGATTTCTTACTTGCAGCCTCTGGGTACTGCTCTGTCTCTGACATCCATAACTCTCTCTGATACTGTTCAAAAGTACTTAAGCAAATTCCTTACTTTTTCATACTGATATCACATGTTTGTTTAAAACATGCCTTTAAAACATGCCTTCCTTTAGATGGATAATTAAACCAGTTGTTTTAATTGTATCATTAAGAAATGAACCCAGAGAACTCACAAAGAAGTAGAAGAAACTCTCTTTTGTGACATCATAAATTAATGTTTTTAATTCAAATTACAGGGGGAGTTATTATAAACTTTACAGCCTTAATTTTTTAAAAATCTGCTTGACCAGCAGATTATTATTCAAAATAATTATTTTACTACTGGTTTTACATTTGTTCAGTGATACTTTTGCAATTCAGGAAATAAACTCTATGCTGTTATGTTATCTAGTCATCAGAAATCATTTAAGCAACCTACTCTAGTATGAATTTAACTTCCATACTTCTTGGTGTATGAAAGTTACATTCATTTCAACATTCAGAATCTGAAAATGCATTAGCTATATGAATATGTTTCCAGTATTTATTTGTCCTTTCAGTTAAATATTCTTAAGATCAGGATCTGTTTAGTGCCCTGTAGAGTGAATTTATTGATAGCCTTCAACTATATTATGAATACTGAGGGTACATTAAGTTTAGCTTCACTTAGTGTATGAATATGACCACTATTAACCTTGTCTTTTCTCTCATTTTAAATTCTTAAATTGATTGTCAGTGACGTTCATTATCGTGTTCTTAATTTTTTTCTTTCCAATTCTATTTGCTGACCCTTGTGTGGCCATCTGGTGATCTTCCTGCTTGTCTGGTCCTTGCCTGCTAGTCTGTYCTTTGAAACTCCAGTGTTCACTACCGTCCTCATTGCAGCATTGATCCTTCTGTGGTGTCACTCTCACCTCAAAAAGACACGCAAGAAGTGACATCTTTCATTCAGGTCCCAGACAAAGCCTTCAAACAAGCCAGCTGTCATGAAATCAAATTCCTTATGGGCCAACTCCACTTTCATTCTTTCCTCACTCACTTTACAGTTGAGTCTCTCCCTGTAGAACACTTAATTGCTACTCTCTCTCTGTGTATTTATCAGAGCTTGCTTACACAGAAAGCTCAAAATTATCTCTGTTGATTATGCATTAATCTAATTTTTATAAATATTAAGAGAAACCTGGGTGGTAGTTTTACTGAAACAAGGTTTTGATATTTGTTGGCAGAAGAGAGGTTTTCATAATACTGTTTATGTGTCTGTTCTTACCACTAGTGTTACATTATTCAGGTTGCACAAGGACATTACAATCATTTAAACAGGGTCATCCATCAGGCCTGCGTGGGTATCTCAGGTTCCTAATAACTTCTCTAACTGCCTGCTTTCAGGCGTCTGAGTCCTTCACACAGAGAAGGGGCATTATTGTGTAAAACAGCTTTCCATCGGAAACCTGCCAAGGAGAGGAGCACCAGTAGTATTGTAAATCTTAGTGGGCAGACAGTGGAGAGAAAGAAATGCTAAAATTTAGGTCTGGGGTGGAGAATTTRTTCCCATTTTCACATGTATGTTTTTCAATATATGCACTATACATCGTGAGGTTTCCATGTAATGGATCAGATTACTTGAGTTAGAAACCTTTTTTCTGTCCCATGTGGATGTTAGTCTCTCAAATCTAGGTAGACCATTTGCTTCAGAGAACTAAAGTTGACATGTGAATACTGTCTTCAATGCTTCTTGTTCTTTTCCTATATTTTACTTCATACAYTTGTGCATCCTGTAAGGTTGAATTAATTAGTAGAAGAAAATAAAGTTAGTGGGTTTCAGTGGATGGTAAATGCTACTGTTTTTATTAATGTGTGTGGAGATTGTGTGTGTCTAAATGAAACATATGCAAACATGGTTTCTTAAACATTGTTCATTTGAACTTTTTTTTTTTTTGCAGTGGTTTGGTGACCTTGTGACTCCAGTTTGGTGGGAGGATGTGTGGTTGAAAGAAGGTTTTGCTCACTATTTTGAATTTGTTGGGACAGACTACCTCTACCCTGGGTGGAATATGGTAAGTCAATTCTATTTCGTTAATGTGTAGATTCCACAGACAGTTGCTCTGCTGTTAGACTCCTGCTTCTGTTATAGACAAGGACTGCTGAARAATACCAAATGATGCATGCTAGTATCAGATGTCAAATGAAGCAAAATCACTAGGTGTGAAATAATTTGACAGCATTCCAAAAGTGTAATCTACAATTTATTGGAAAAGAAATAATGTCATGTCTATCATAACCCAGCATTAAAATAGCTACTGTCTCTCTGTTCAGAAATATTTTGGATTAAAGCAGTTATGATTTAACATGGACTGTTTTTTAAAATGTTGAGAATATTGAATTTTATCCACAAGATAAATTGGAAAGGAATGTTTGGTTAAAACATTGTATAAAACTGGGCACATTTTTTCATACAGTATTCTCTTCTTCTCTTCCTAAATATACTCCTTTTATCTTACTGGTATTGTTTGGTTATCTAGAATACATGCTAAATAAACGTGGATTACATGGATTGAGAGCCTAGGTTTTGGTATGGTTGCTAGCTGTACACAGTTGGACATACTTTTTCAACCAGTATGCAAATACTGGAGCTCTCTGAGGGAACTGGGAATTCCATGCTGGGATATTATTTTGGAGTACTTCTCCAAAATAATATGATATGTTATATCATATTGTACCTAGTCAGGTCCAGTTTATATGAATTGCTGTGGTCTAACTATATTAAATTCATAAGAAAATAAAAGATGTGAGACCTCAACACAAGGAAATTATGTATGACACCACGTGGAAGGTTCCTCTAGCGATTTTATTGTCCATTGGAGGCATGTTTATGTTTGCTAASCTTTTGAGCTTACACATGTTTAATTACATGGCAAAATATTTATTATGGATCATGATTGACAGATTTTTTGGGGCTTGGGTGTTGTTTTGCCTAAACTCTTAAAAACTAACTTCTGAAACATTTTTCCCCCCATTTCTGGTGATTTCTTGAATATACATATCCCATTAATTTTTGTGTGCCATAAAATGAAGATGCCATAATTATGAGTTAAAGCTAATTTAAAAAAAAAATAGTAGTATACAGGTTACTCTAGARTTAGTTACACTTCTTGTGAAATTTGAATTCTTTGTAGTATATTAATTTTTTTCTTTCAGGTGTCAATTTTGGTTTATAATTGCATTATGAAAAAGAAAATAAATCTTTATTTGAACTGACAACTTTCTTGCATAGGTAGGCTTTGTTGGGTTTACCTGTCTTTGGCTGTATTAAAACTCATTCTATTCATCTTGATGAAGAAMACAACCTGAATTACAATGTAATGATTCTAATTATGACCGCAATGAAATCTGGCAGGCCTTTGTGATTTAGCATAGTGAAGTGTCATAGATGACAACATTTATACACTGAATTTTATCTTCAAATCATCAGTCATTTGTTCTTCACATAATCAGTCTAACAAATTCAGAATAGCTTTGCTTTATAAGTCATTTGGAATATAGTATGTTTGCTTGAAATTTCTGTGGAATGATGATAATGTTCACTGTTATGCAAATAATATGCCCATCATGTGAAATCTTGGCATCTTAGCAGAATACAAGCAAGAAGAGTGGATTGAACAAGTATGGCAGTTAAACTGGGGAATCAGAAATGTGCTGCATAAATTAGAATTAACTACAGTAATATTGCTGTGCCTGAAAAAGTACTAATCTGTCAAGTTTTTAATTAAATTAAAAAGAAGGGAGACATAAATTGTTCATAAGACTTTGGATATCTTTGGCCTTTGGTATAAAAATGACTATATTGACATATTYAAATTATCAGAAAATGAGGTTAAATGCATAATGGGTTAAACATGCTTCATTCTTTTGCAGACTGGAGTAAGAATCAATACTGTCGTGTTTCAGCATATTTATTRTAGAGATTGTAGGAAGAGGATTTAAATGTTACAGTTACTGAAATTTGGCTTGCTGGAAATTTTGTTATTGTTGTAAAGTGCTTTTGCAGTTTGAACATATTGACTGATGTTTGTAAACTCAAAAAAATGAAAGTGTTCGTGTATAAAAAGAGAAACAGTTCCAAACAACTTACTGTTCAGAAGAGAAGGATGAAGTACAAGCTTCAAGTACAAGTTGCAAAAATGAGAACTACAAATCTTATTATCTGTGGCCAAAGAGTGCAATATCCCAGCATTCTGCTGTGTTTTGTCAACAATAATTCATACCTAAGGAATACAAATTAAAAAAAAAATTGTGGTGTATGTAACCAAAGCYCTTTGCAACAGGAAAATAAAATGATATGCCAAAATCCTCTTTATTTCTAAACAATTGGGCGARTTAGATACCCAATTTCTTTCTCTTGTAGTTCTGAAATGTTAACCTTGAAGGTTTGCTCAAGAAGCCCATGGATTAAAATATCAAATTTAGCTTATTTTCATCTTACTAAAGGCTTTTTCTCACATTCTCTTTTGGATAAATGTACAAGTAGGAGACTGGTAGTCCATTCCAGAAAAAGGACTTTGCCTGGAAATGCAATTTGTGCAATATGGATACAACTGAAAAATTTGGATCTGTCCTCATCTTCTTCTCTAAGCTGGATGTTTATAGGCTTCTCTAAGTTGGCTGTTTATAGGCTGTCAGCATAAAGGCTCATAAGCCCCTAAAGTTTTGRTACTTCTTGTCTGAAGATGCTTCTCTTCTAGCAGAGCTGAGCATTTTGCAGTGTCCATCTTATTTGTCCTTCACAGCCTTGGCATGGCTGAACCTGATACTCTTGAGAAGACCTGTCTGTTAGGCATGTTCACACCATTATAGGCATATTCACACCATTATAATTTAAAACAACAGCCCTGAGTGCTGCACAAAGCAGAGATCCATGGATTTTGTCTGAAGTCTGTTTCTTGGCCTTTCCTTCTCTAGGTTCTTTAGCTTGCTTAAATATTTCTTCCCCTGTGATTATTCATTTTATCGTTTTTCTTCAATTGTATCATAGACTCTTTTACAGCAGGAAAGATGGACGGATAAAAATGGACAACTGCCATGGAGCTGCAATACTTCATGGAGCATTCCAACAGGTGTGGAATTTCTTGCATTGTCCAGAAGGCATTTACTGCCATGCTTCATCGTGTTTACATAATCTTAAAGAAAAAGGAAATCCAGTCCTTATTAAACCTTTCTTATCCTTATGTCCTGAATCCTTTGGCCGAGGTCACTTGGTCTGTTCAGCCTGGACGAGACTGAAGGGAGACCTCATGGCAGTCTAGAACTTCCTCATGAGAGGAGAAGGAGGGGCRGGCACTGATCTCTTCTCTTTGCTGACCAGKGACAGGACTGGTCAGGGAATGGCCTGAAGCTGCATCAGGGTAGATTTAGGTTGGATGTCAGGAAAAGGTTTTTCATCCACAGGGTRGTTGGGCACTGGAACAGGCTCCTCAGGGAAATGGTCACAGCATCAGCCTGACAGAGTTCAAGAAACTTTTGGACAATGCCCTTGGTCGCATGGTGTGACACTTTGGAATGGTGCTGTGCATGGCCTGGAGTTGGACTTGATTATCCTTGTGGGTGCCTTCCAACTCAGCTTATTCTGTGRTTAAAACTGGGGSAAGAACACAATGAAGWGGCATTCTGATGGAGGTGTCCATTATCCATTGCAGTTAATGTGAAATACATCAGAACTTTCCCAAGGAAGGGAATGAAATTTTGGTTTTGAAACTGGAAGATGAGCTTTCTATGCTAAGGTCCTTAATGGTTACCCCACTGTCTTAATATCCTTTTTCAAAGCTAAGTTGTTTCACATTAAAGCTAGGAATTTTCATTTCCTTCCCTCATGTTACTTTCCTGCATGTTACTTTTTACCTGGTGAAGATGAAATTGCGTTTAATTTTGCAGGAAAGCCCTCTCTGCTATATAGTGATTAGACATTTGTCACGGGAAGGAATTCACCATTCTTCCCATTTCAGGCTCTTGCCTTGCCTGTCCCCCAAATTAAGAGTTTTTTGAAATTCTCATTCTGAAATGCCTTAATTTCTTATTCTTAGATCTCATTCTTAAAGATTTGGAAATCTAAACAGTTGTTTCTATGTTGTCAGGATGATGTTAAAAAGAAGGCTGTCTTTGCAAAGTGTTCCTCTGAGATCAGAGAATTTCAGTTGATCATGAGTGCTCAAAATAGTCATCTTCATGTGAATTCCCTGCCTGTTGCTATTTCATGACCTAGAAAGAGATGAGATTTCTGTGTTAGAGGTTTACCATATGGTTGTCTCTTCCTGCCATCAAAAAGCAGCCGCAGCTGGATATAAGTTCTCAAGGTCTAAGATCTTATGACTGACGCAAGGTAATCTCACCTCTGTGGAAGRGGCCTCTGCTGGTTTTAGGATCAGAAAAAAGAGAAAATTACAGGTGAAAACTCCATGCTGGTAATTTCCACTTCAGAGCTCTGTCTTTTCTCATCTACCCTGTTCCCCTTCCTCCTTTTAGAGGCCTGTTTGCAGCTCTATATTTATCTTCCTCTAGACTTGTTTCTCTCATTATCCTGAAGTCCTTTGCATGAGGCTTTTTGAAGGAGGGAATTCAGCTCAGGCTTGCAGATCAAGGAATTTATCAATTGATCTTTTCCCTCCTTATTTTCTGGTAGAAGGAACTATCATGTTTGTCCTTGGATGTCTCTGGTATTGGGGTTGGTTTTGAGGACTGTGACAGCAGAAATTACTGGCATGTAATTTGCCCTTACATCCATCAAATGAGCATCAAGTATGTTAGCAGTGAGTACCTGGCTTGATGCTGAGAAAGCATTTCACAGAGCCCAGCTGCCTTCTCCCTTTTCTTTATTATATAAAAGTTAGCTTTGCTGACAGCTGTATTGGCTGAGTCAAGGTGTAGCACATCAGCAGCAGCTTTGGATCCTGTGTCTTCTTGATCCGTTAATGCCCTGGGATTAGATTTCCTACTTTTTTGTTTGCTTACTACTTTTACAATTAAGTATGGTCATATTTGCCAGAATTTTTCTTGCTATTAAATAAAAAAGGGCATCTTTCCTCTTTCCTTAAATGAACCATGCTTCCTTTACACTATTAGGGTCCATAGTTTGGACAATCCAGCTATTACTATAGACAGTTGGAAATAATGGAAATAATATCAACATGCATGTATCATAATAATTAAGAAATAGATAAATGATCTTAATTGCCTATTTTTCTCATTGACTTGGTTGAAATAATAGGAGTGAATTCAGCCCTTGAAAATGTTTATGTCTTTAATGTGCTTTGGCTCACATGCCTCCTAATGTGATTGCCTCTATCTGTAAAGATTTCTAAAGCTTTGTTTGACTCATAGAAAACCCAGTAAATCATTGCAAGTTTTGAGGTAGACTTAAGATATGGACCTTTTTGATTTATTTCTTTATTATTTTGGCATTTCAGACCTGAGCTATAGCCTGCTTGATCCTTCTAACCCAACATAAATATCATGCTGGCTCAGCATTGAGGGAGATTCAGCCTCTTGTTTTTTAAAACTACTTTCATCTCTTCTTTTTTGGTTAAAGGCTCCCCATGATGGTGTAAAGTAAGCCTTTAATTAATACCACATGGAGTGTTTTTCCTCCAGTAACTGCTCAGTGAAGTCAGTCCTTGTATGATTTTTCTGTTTTAACTTGACTATGGGGGAAGCTTTCCATGTAAAATTAACTAGAATCTCATGTATAATTGACTTTGGCAGAAAAAAAAAGAGATATAAAGGTAAGGTGCAAGATCTTCTGTTTCCTAATTGCTAACTCTTTTTAAGTATACCAGTTAAGAAATCTTTACATTAAATTTTGCTTGTAAGTAAGAAAAAAACTTCCATTTCCACATTTTTTTCCTGAACACAGATTTGGGGTGTACTAATTATCTATGTATTAATCTACTTTGGCAAAGTAGATTAATTTAGGGATTTCTTAAGTTTAAGTAGTTGTTAACTCTTTAACAGTTATAGATCAGACATAAGTGAATATCAACATTTAGATAATACTTTTATTCAAGAGTTTAAGTACAGGTTTGGAGAATGTCAGTGTCTCTTCTTGCTTCGTGTCATTTTCTGCTCATCTTGAGACAGCAGTTTAAATGACATTATGATGAGAGCTTTAGAGTCATGTGAGTTCAAACCTTCTGAGTTCAGGGTTTTGAAGAAGCTTTAGTTTCAGAAAAAAAAAAAACTTCACTCAACTGTCTGAATTTCACATAATTTTGAATTAGTAGACACTTTGTCTTCAGCAAAGATGATATAGAAACTTTATAGCAACTTTTGTGTTAAGGCAAATCCGTGTTACTCACAGTTGAATCATTGCAGGGTTGCCCTGCTGAAACAAGAATGTGCATTTCATCAGAAGGCATAGTTGATATGGGAAATTCAATGGAAAGATTATTTGTATATTTGAGGGCATTGTTAACTGACAGACTGCTTGTTAAAGCTGCTTTTCATTTAAGTATTATTTACTGTTTCTTGAATTTAGGTGATTTTCCTTTACAGACTTCCTCTGTGGAGCTGGAATTAGAGGATAAGCTTCATAGTTTGTTGCATAATGCTTTAAAATGCTCTGAAGACAGATGCATGAGGTAACAGCTCTCTTCATCTGTTTGCTTAACGACTCTCTTTCAGTGAAGGCAGCTACACACATGGTGGCAAAATGTGGTCTTGAAGAGTAAAATTGGCCTTTTTTTTGTGAAGTGCTGGTGGTCAGTATGTGTTTCCTTTTTTGATGCTCCCCTTTTTGCACTGCGTCTTCCCATTCTGTAGGCATACATTTGGGAGAGTGCATCTGGTGTACACCGGAATCAAAGCTGAATCTGATAAACAGTGTGGAGAGTGGAAACAGAGGCTGAAGTAGCTGGTGGAATTGCTTAAGAACTCCAAATGAGTTTGGCAATCCAGTTGCTTAAGAACTCCAAGTCAGTTTGGTGATTGTGATTGAAAAGAAAATACGTATCCAGTTCTCCTTCCTGGTACTCAAGGCTGTTGGTCTTCCTTAGCTTTGAACTCCTAGGTCATTTACCTTGTTTTGTAACAAGACTTTTCAATCAGTGTGAAAATTTGTCTAGCACAGGAACAGAAATTTTGCAAGATCTTTTGACAGAAAGTACAGAAAAGAGAGTTATGAAGGTAAATATGGAACTGTGACATCTTCACAGCTGATCAGTGTAGAATCCATTGCACTTCCTGCATTACCTCCTTCAACAAACTATACATGTAATTGAAGCACACATCAGATATGCACATTTGAAAAAAAAAAAAAACCAGTCTGTAAGTTCCTCAAGGTATTTACAAAAAATTACTGTTGGGAAGAGAGAAAGAAACGTCTTTTTCATTTGCAAGGACTCAGGAGACTTCCTTTGCTATGTGCTATGACAACTTAGGATTTATAAGCATGTAAACAGAAAATGCTTACTTTTGGTTCTCAGTGGATCTTATCTGACCGTAATGTATTTTACTGAACCTTAGATTTCCTCATATATGATATTTCTCTGGTTTGTTAAGCTTCTCCCTGAAATATATTCTATTAGAACTTGACTGTTGGTAGTGTATATGCTGATGTTCTTTGATTGCTTTCAAAATTTGCCCCTGTTTCTTTTTCCCTAAGGTGCACTTTTCCTATAAACCCAAATATTGTGTCTTGCAAATGCTTGTTCTCTCAGGCATGAAAGATCACTTATCTTCTTTGTATGCTTGATGGCTAGTAAAGCTCTTGTGGAGAAGATATTGTCAGAAAATTTGTCAGGAAAGTCATTTGCAGATTTGCACACCAATGTTAAGCTTCATTCATGTAGATTTCTCAGTCCATAAAGTGTTCAAATGGCTGTCTCAGAACAAAGGCAATGTCTTTAATATTGAGGCCTTTGATCTCTTTTGCGCGCTAATTATCTGTTGGGGCTTTCATTATCCTGTTTCTTTAACTTCTTTTTTTTTTTTTGTTAGTTCTTTCCCCTGGTATTTCATACTAATTTTTAGAAATTATTTTTATATGACTAACTTTAAGTATTACGTTATTATCATGCTAATTCGTACTCTTACATTATACTTCAATATGATATTGTAAAATCATCAGCAGCAACCCCTTTCCATTACATCATTGTTATCCTGTTATGCACAATAAATTTTCTCAAAGATGGGTGTTTCTTGAAGGTACAGTCTTTTTTGCCGAACAAGTTATTTCACAATTGCTTTCTTTCCATTTAGTAGTAGCGAAGTTGAATGGTGGGCACCCTATTGGAGATTTGTACAAGAAGAGTGACCACTGCCTTTCTCTAAACCTTTTTTCCAATAACAAGATGAACTTGAATGTTGGTTATGGAGGAGAGCACAGGAGAGCACAGAAAAAGGATAAGTCTGTCAGGAAAACCTTGTGCAAAGCAGAGGAGGTGAGGATTAAAAGTAATCATTCCTGCGAAGAGACAAGTGCTTGAATCTAGTCACCACAGATGTCTGGGAAATAACCAGAAAATGTAGGTATTTTAAAGACATGTTCACCTGATAACAGCACTTTATTTCCTGCTCTTGGAAGCTTTCAAAAGAATGAGAAGGAGAGTAACCATATATAACTGTCATGTGTTTTCTTTTCAACACAAGYCTGGTGTCCCAGACTTTGACTATGCACAGTTCAAGGAAAGCTCTGATGAGAGAAGGTGAAGAGTTGGGAATCCAAGTGCACAGTAGGAAGATAGGGAGTGCAGGAACTTCCTCTTTGTCTTTAATGGGAGGCACAAATTTGTGTGGAAGCAGCTCTGTCCTTATTTTGGACTCAGTTTGCCCTGCTGAGGTACCGTTGCTGCTCAGAGCCTTGGCCCTGGGTTAGCATTCACAGCTTTGTGCTTCCATGCGGCTATTGACACTTTCCAGGCAGGCTGCAAGACTCACCCGAAGCCCTTTTGTCCTCACAGGTGGATCACAGTCTTTGGCTCTGTTCTTGCAGTTGAACTCCCTCAGAGGAGGGTCATCTTGAACAACGGGTTGTCATTGTCTCATGTGTAGCTGCAAACCTGTCACCTACCATGTTACCAGCTCGCTGGTCTCATTAAACACATTCCAAGATTGATTTCCTTTACAATTTCTGTCCTGGGTGTTTCTTTGCTCCTGTAGGTGTCATTTAAAACAGATCAATTCCGCTGCATCGAGTACAGTAATGAGGGAATAGAAAGCCCTGCTTCCATCAATATAAGCAGTTTGGTCACATGTGCAGGCCTTTTCCACTTAATGTGATATTACGAGCTGAGGTAATGTTTCTTCAACATTATTAAGGCAGTTTTGGTTTCTTTCTGCATTTCTGCTTCTTGTTGCCTCTTCAAGCTGCAGGCCTCTTGTGAACCAGCAGTCTGTTATATATATAACTCCCTGGAGTTATATTTGAATCTCCTTTTCTAGTCTGCTCTTAGGGGCTTTGTACTAAAGGGAGAAGCTGGGAATCCTTTTAGTTCGATAAATTTAGCTTAATAGGTCAAAATCCTTCTTAATTCTCACTAAACTGTAGGTTTGCATCTTTGGAGACATACTATTCCACTTAGATAGATCCCAGTATGTTATATCCACCATAAATATGAAAGAAGATTTTCAGCTATGGTTACTTGAATGAATGATCATGAATGTAAAATTCTCATTTTCAGTCCTTCAGGACATAACTAAAGAAACAAACAGAAAACTAAAATGTAGCCTGTCCTTTTACAATGTTTTGTAGTTTTTTTCTTACAGCTTCACTTTATGTTTCCCATGATGATTTTCTTCATTCTGGTATTAATTTATGATTATCCAGGGTCCTTTTAATGAGTTAATTCAAAACAGTAACAATCCACCCACACAACTATTTGTCTTGTGGGATCTGAACTTGTATTTGGAGACAGGTCCTTGCCTCTGTGTGTTCATACCTGGTTGTGTTACATATCACACATTTCATGAAACTGGGGCTTTGCTACTGACTAATAGAGAATATGAGCCAAGTGCAACCAAAATATCTAAAATTCTTTATGCCTCAGCAGTTTTCCCTTGAGTAGGACTGTCATTATAATTGTTTCCCTACACCTTTTTTCCCATTAAAAAAAGGACAGTTACTGCTTATGCCTGAGAAAATTTGAAAATTAACATTGATACGAAGAAGACATTACTTTTCCTTTTACAAACCTTACCTCATGCAGCCTGATGAGAACACTTAGGAGTGTGTTAGGTAATTGGCTTTCCTGCATCCTGTGCTTTTAATTGCCTGGATATACAGTCAGCTCAAGGTACATTTCTTGTGCTCTAATGAATTTTAACATAAAGGTTTATTTCCAGGTGGATCGGCATTGGAAGAGTTTTATGGCTGTCTTATAAAAATTATTTCAATTAACACATTCATACCAAAACCTTGCCACCCAAGAAATTAAACATAGAATTTATTATGTAATTGTGTGTGTGTTTTACCTGAGGACATCGAGGTGGCTTTTGAAAGAAATGCAGCATTCCTTAGAGTTTCTTTATATCATGGCAGTAGGTTGACATTGATTCAGGAATTGCTATAATTTAGATGAAGTTTGAGTTATGTCATTTCAGGGTGAAAAAGCTTATTTAAACCTTCTGTAATTTAAGTTCACTCTTTGCATTTATTTCTGACTTGAGAAAGCAAATAAATAAAGCTCTTCCTTCCTCACACAGTGTTCTGGATAAAAGACATCTACATGAATTCAATATGAGGAGTTTTAAAGGCACGACATTGCTCAGCTGAAAAAGCCCCATCTGGCTGTACTGTACAAATGAGTGCAGCACAGTGCATAGAGTATACGTGAACATTTCATTAATGTTGCTGTCAGAATAAACAGGCAACAGTTTTGAAATACCTCTGCCATCCATATTTATAGGAGATACTGAAGCAAATGCATATGTTGGATGTTGCTTGGGTTTGTACCTGCCTCTGATGTAGATGTAACTTTGAATGTCTTTTAACTACATGCAGCTCTTTTCCCACTTGTAAAGAGTGATGATAATGGTTTCCTTCAGATGGAAGTTACAACATCTGTAGATGATTCAAGCTCTTGAGGAGAAAGTATTACCATTCCAGGATTATGAAAGACACTGCAAGCATCTGCTGTGTCACTGCTGTGATCTCTTCATTGTTGTGTCCCACTCTGATCTGCTATGTGAACTTGGCACAAAGAGCCAAGTGATTTAAACTTCACTAAATAAAGCAGTYCTAATTGTATTTACCCATCTTTGTCAAACATTTTTGTACCTGCATATGCAATGAGCTGGAGGACCTGTAGCATCTATTTTTGTGATTGAAGACTTTGCCATTTTGCTTCTCTCCCCACCCCCTTGTAGGTGTGWATAAGTAGTCACAGTCAGAATTCCAGTCTGCACCTATGGATGCATTTTGTCTCATTTAGTACTCTTTAACTGCAGTCAAGTTTTATTGCAGCGAAGGACCTCAAGTCTGCATCTATTCCATATACGTGCTCAACATTGTAGGGGGTCATAGTGGTTTATATTCAAACCAGAATGTCTGATTTTAGTCAACGGTAGTGATAAACTGCCTCTCATAACTGTTCATCATTTCTCTATCGCTATAAACATGTATTTGTCTGTGATACCACTGCATATGCTGTATTTCAGGAAAAGCAGAGGTTCCTGACAGATGTCCTGCATGAAGTGATGTTGCTGGATGGGTTGGCCAGTTCACATCCAGTGTCCCAGGAGGTGCAGCAAGCCTCAGACATTGACAGGGTGTTTGACTGGATTGCTTATAAAAAGGTGAGACTAACTAAGCTTATCTCTATGATACAAATGTGTCAGTAGCTATAAGATGATCATGTTCTCTCTGTAAAAGAAACACCATTTTAAAACTATGTATGGGAAAATTATTTGTGTGGAATAAATTTAGAATATTCTGCAGTGATTATAGCAAATCACATTCAACATATCTAGTGTTAGTAAATGTTGTAAATAAACTTCTGGTTCTTCTAAACTTTGGGTCAGGGCCATCAGTGAGGACTTTTCTACTGTCTTAAAGTATTTTAAAACAGTTTACTACTATATGCAGTATCTTTTCCCTATTTTTTTTTTCATTCTCTTTTAACTTTTATTTGCATGTCCATCTTGTGCTCCCTGAGACCTTGGATTGTCCGTGTAATCCCTATTCTCTCCATAGTTTTCCACATGATATTGAAATGATGAATCTTTCTCCCATATAATTTTTCTTCAGTGAAATGACAGTCATAGAATGTCATTGTTATTTCATTGTCTTTACTGTCATCAATATGGCATAAATCAGTTAGACACCATGAAAGTGCCCATCTCTGCTAGACACCCAGCTGTCATTCTAAAGATATGCCTCTTTCTATAYGCTTCAGAAATGACCATTGAAAATGTGCTATTTAAATAGCTCAGAGCTGAGTATATTTTTAATTTCCATTTTCTCATTCATTGGTGATTGCATGTGGTAAGAAGTCCATGGCATAAACCCCTGAAGAATGGCATTCAGGTAATCCCACAAGCAGAGTGAAACACTACAGCCTGGCAGTGTACAGTGTTTTTCCTTTTAAAGTGTTGAGGGAAATGTTTGCCTCTTTCAAAAGCATCACACTAGTAATTCCTCAGATAGAAGCATGCCATCCTCCACTAAGGCCACAAATAAGTAGAGAAAAATGAGAAGTCGTGATAGTTCATTAATAAACAGTACTTGTAGATGATTCAAGTCTCTCAAGTTACATCAGAGAGTGCATATGTCTTCCTAGTGCAGCTGGAAGTGAGATAGTGTCCTCCCACGATGACGGGAAAAGTGGTTATATCCCAAGTGCAGCAGAAAATATAGCCTGTTGAACACAAGAGTAGGACTGAGAATTGTTAAATCAAAGCAAAAAGCGTGACAGCCTTTCCACACCAGAAATAACTGACAGCAGGAATCATAGCCCTGGAGAGCTACAGCATCACGGGAGGAGAGAGTGCAGCAAGAATAACATGAGGAGCAGCAATCAGCACGGAACAACCGGCTGTAATAAAATGGAGAAACAAGGCAGCTGCATCTCAAAGGGAGCAGCCAGACCCGGAGCAACGTGAGGGAGAGCCATCCCAGACACAACCAAAGGAGTGATAGCCATAGATGAGCAGCCACAGCCAGATAAGAGCAAGGATGAAAGGACATGCAGAGAGCCAGATAGCTGAAGTAGTTTCTGTCAGCCTGCTGCATGCTTTGAAGTGTGCTGGTTGAAGATTCTGGCAGCAATCAGGGCAGGCAAGACCATCGTGATGGAGTATAACTATAAAAATACCTCCAAAAGTATATATCTTGGCAAGTGACAAACAGCAATCAAAACAATGTAAAAGGATGACTGGAATAGGGAAGAATATTAATTTTTTCCCTCCCTGTAAGCAAAATTAACCTCAGCAGTGAGATCAGTTACTGGTCCTGACTTTGTAWTGCAAACCATTAATGATTTCCTAAACCCTTGCATGTATAGCTTCCTTTTCCTATTTAACTCTGTTCCACATCTTTAAAATTTCCTTTTTCTGCTTTCTGTGTCAAGTGATGGAAGGAAGATCTATTTCTGATAGTAATAAAGGGAGACCATGCTCCCTGCTTCCCCTCAAAAGCAGCATTCTGCATTAGAAGATCTTTTCAACTAAAACTATACAAAGAAAACTGCACAGCTTTCCTGTATTCTGGCAAAGGAGAATTTAAGAAATTGAAAGCAGTGGCTCACTCATGCTTTTGAGTGTAATTCTCTTTGAATATTTACAGTGCAGCAAGTTCTGCAAGAATGTGAAAGAACAGGAGGGCTAATGYAGTCACTGAAAAGGCTCTCTGAAAACTTCCTTCTTTTTACTTCTCAGGCACTGGGAAGGACATTTGCACTGTAATAACAAAATGACAAAATAAAAACAAAACAAAAGCTCAAACCACCATGCCATATTCTGTCCAGGAATAGTAGTTTATAGGAAAGTCAGTCCATGAATGCAATGAAATTGTGATGGTGTGCATCTATGAAGTGGCAGAGAAGTGAGAACTTCTCATTAACAATGAAAGAAATACAAGATAGATGCTTATAAATTTTAAAATTGTTTTAGTTTTAGTTTTTCTTTGTTAAATTGATAATATAAGGTGGTACCAAACTAGTTGAAAGTCTTGCAGTATAATGGGAATGGCTTTGGAACCCAGTTGCTTGTCATAGTATAAAGGGAGAGCTTTTTGTTCCCCCTAATTTAGCTGTGCTGTTGTCTGTGAGTGCCATTAGATCCAAAGGGTGCACATTTGCGTGATGCTGGTTTTTCTTCTGTGACTTGTGAGTGCAACAGGTCAGTGCTCAGATTGCAGAAGGTGTTTTCAGGAGCCATTTGTTCCTAATGCATTGTAACAGAGAACTATCTTGTAATGAAAATAATGTCTTTCTGTTTAGATAAAAAGGCTGTAGGTTGTTATTGATCCCAATATGAAAGTCATTGAAGCACAGTTCATGAAACCAATAGGTTGAAGTTCCGAACAGCCCCAAGAGCCCCTGTCCTAAAGTGGATGCTGTCCCAGTCCAGCTGGTGGGGGCTAATGTATAGGTGCTTCAAGATACTTAAAATACTTTAACTCATCTTTGTACTATCCTGATAAAGCAGGAACAAACTTTCTTTAACCCTTTACACTGGTTAGTGTATGCTAGGTATTATTTTCTGAAGAAGAAGCATGGAAACTTCTGTGTGTGTAGTACATAAGCAGCTGCACATGGCCAGTGCTTCAGGAGTGCTATGTTCCCCGTGGCAGGGATTTGACTGGAAATGATACAGATGGAGTACAGATGTTAATAAAAACATTTTAGTTTGAAGAAGAGCTTGTTAGACTAGACTGCTCCATCAAGGCAGAATGACAGGGAGGACACAACCTGTTGTGGCACAAGCCTTCCGCATGGAAAGGCAATGGCAAGTTGGCAACAGCCCTCTCAAGGGCTGGAAGAGATGATCAAAATAGAAATGGCAACAGTGGGTCTAGACAATGTGTCCTGCCATCCTTCCTTGCCCAACAGAAAGCCATTAGAAGGATCAAACCAGTGCACCTGTGTCTCAGATGTTTTTATATCTTAAAATAAAGTACCAGGAGTACCCTTGTGCAACAGAAGTCCTGAAATGTACTTGCCTTTCCTATGTCTCTGATGCTGCTCTGTAATGACCATTTTCAGCAAAGGGCTAAGCAGAGGTATTTTCTTTTTTTTTTTTTTTTCCCTGAAGGAATCCAAAAAACAACATTTGTGTCCAGGCAAAGGCAGGTTTTGCTGATACACATCCTAGTTTAGATCAATAAAAGAAGAGTAACAGTGACAAGTGTTAAAGCAACTTGGAAGAGATGATAATAATTAGAAATAGAAAATAAATTGGATGTAATGAAATAGAGTAAAAGGAGCAAAAAACTTGATGTAAGAATATGGTCCATATTTTGATCAAAATATGACCCTCTAGGATTTCTATTATAAAAGGGACACTTTGGAACAGCCTCTGGAACACTGTTTTGTTGTTGCTGCTGCTTTTATAAAAGGTATCTTTAAGTACTGCATAATTTATGAAGCTTAAAGGAGGTGTTAAAGAAGAGAAATTAGAATGACAGGTTTGGTTATAGATAGTCACAAATCAGTCTTAGGGAAAGGGATTGAGATCCTTA
The DNA here is from genome assembly GCF_030028575.1 of Malurus melanocephalus. NCBI lineage: Eukaryota > Metazoa > Chordata > Aves > Passeriformes > Maluridae > Malurus > Malurus melanocephalus. The sequence continues at coordinate 4,206,332 of NW_026623242.1, forward strand.
TGTGGCATATAGTGAACTAAAAAAGAGTATTAATTTTTCTTGAAGATGTTCATATAAAGACAGTTAACAAAAAAGTATAATGTTCCTTTGTCCTTGTTACTGGTGTCAGTTAATGTCAGAGTGATTTTGGTGGTGATGCCAAGTAAAACTGTTGTAAGTTAGGTCACAATAGCATTTTGTCTGGGACATGGAAAACATTTTATTATTCAAGGAAAATGGTGTGGCAATATCCAGCTGACAAATATGATTAGTTATGGTCATTTACCCCTGGATTTTCTTCTTTGTGTCATGTTCCTAAAATTTGCAATGGGATTTATGACTAAGACAAGCATTTCACCAAAGCCATCTTACTATCTGACCATTTTGGTATTATCGAGCCCTAGAACAGCTGTATTTGTCAGAATACAAAATTATTATGATTCCCAAGTGAAAAGCTCTCCTTGAATATAATGTTGCTTTCACAGTGATGCTTTCACATCAGATAAATAGCCGTTAATACTGTAAAAACAACATAAGGGGCCCTTATGCATCTTTGAGGATTTAGCACAGTATATTACAGGTTTGTAGATAAATTTGCTGATTTWAAAAATTCTGGTTTACCCATGCTGTTAATAAGTTTTAAAAAAGAGTAAAAGTTTTCTTTCTTCATTAAAATATATCCTGGTTTTATTGCTGAGTATTAACAGCATGTTAATTTGTGAGTGTGCACTGCTTGATAAGCAAATATCAATTGGAAATTGTATTGCTTTAAAAAGTAAAGAAGATTAATTAAATCACTGWTTTTTTTTTCCAGTCTGTATTGTTAAAATCAAGTAGGAATGGTTTTGTTTGGGCTCCTTTTAATGAATGTAATCCCTTAATTTTTAACAATTGTTGCCAAATGCAGGGAAACCAGTCAGAACACAATGAGCCAAGTACATAGTTGTTCAACTTTATGTGTGTAGGCTGTGGAATTTAATTAGGGTTGCTTGTGTGCTTAAGGTACTTTAGTGCATCTCTGAATGATGGACAAAACCCCTCAGGATAGTCTCATATTGTGACATTTTATACCAGTATGCAGCATAATCTGCATAATTGTATCTCCTTCCATAGTTCTTCTCATGGATTTTATGTGGGTTGTCAAAGACAAAGCCGCTAGGAATTGAATTAAAAAATTTTACATTTCTGTCACAGGGAGGAAATCATAGGCACATGTTTACTCATTTAAACAAATATGTTCTGTTACCCTAATCAAATAAGGAAGCATTTGCAGTTATCAAATTCACTTGCATTAAGCTTCATTTTTTCTTGTAATATTTGGAGGTGCCATTGGAGAATACAGAAAATAGTTGTGCTGTTGTATTACAGTACTCAGTTTCTGAAAATGAAAGAGGAATTTAGTGTTGGTGACTCATGATACAATCTAATTAATTCCCTGAAAAGAATTTCTCAGTGGGTACTTACGCAGTTCTCAGAGATGAGATATTTTTGATAGAGACAGCTGAAGAATTCCAGAGAAGCCTTTGCAATTATCTCTGCTCTTACAGTTTGACAGAAGTACTTTAGCAAAGGTCTCTCTGGAGCCTGCAACGGGATCATGTTGTAACTGTTGTCATGAATAGGACACTCTTGTTCCATAATTGTCAGAGGAAGGCCACATGCCATAAAAGACTGTTTAGATGATAAAGGTAGGAAAGTAAAACACATTTCAGCATAACCTTCTGAGTGGGAGCTGGCTGGACTTCTCCCTTTGTGGGAAAGTGAAAAAAGGAAGAGTATACAGTGAATATGTTTGCTTAAGGAAATGCAGATGAAATGCAGTACCTGGGATTGAAAGTGGTTTCCCATTGTTCAGTTGTTCATACGGGAGAATTCAGTAAATTCAGTGCACTGCATGTGGTGTAGCACAGCAGACCAGTTGACCAAGTTTTTAAATAATTCATTTATATATGTCTTGGAAAATTCTGCAGATGTGACTTAGTCAAGACATGTTTCTTTTCTGTTAGACATTTATCTCCAAGATTCAACAGCTTTCATTTAGTTYGGGTGTTTAAAAAATTCTATGTAATTCTTTTTTAAATGCCACATTTTTTCTACATGTTTGATGTGTATTATTCTTTCGTTTTAATTCATGCTGTGTTTTTCCCAATAAGCTAAATTTCATGGGGTATCCAGCTGTGGTTGCTTAGTACCAACAAAGAATGATTGTTTTGAAAAACGTGACTTGGATATTACTTGTTGGCTAGTGCTTACAGTACAAAATTAAAGTGCAAATGTACATCCTCTGTGTAAGTGCTTGGTAGCATGCTCTTCTAATGTTTAAAATGAACTTGACTCACAGAATTATCCAAAATTTTGGGAAATAAAGAATAATATATGTATTCAGGGGCTTTAAACTGAAATGAAATGATACTCACTTACTTAAGAATTCATTTGATCGTGGATATCCTTCGGCTTCTATTTTACAGAGAACTGTAAAAATACGTTCAACATTTAAAAGAAAAAACCTCAACCTGTATGCTGCTTTTATTAAATTCGCAGTTCTAAAAGAAAATCCTTCTTTGTATGTTTCATGAAGAAAAGATATGTTTCAACCGGAACTTAAAACACATTAGTCAAAAACTGGAAATTCTTGGTAGTGTATGCCTGACTTGGCTGTATGCAACAGATATGGCTCTGGCTTGTTTAGTGAGGGACCACATCATGGTTGAAGTGTTAAATGGGGACTCAGATTTTTAAGGATATACCAGTGAAGTGCAATTAATTTTTTATATTGGACTTTCCTGCTAAAGAATAGGTTCATTCCCATGCTCAGTTTATTCTTCATAACTTATAGGTTGCAGAAACCATGAATTTGAGGTAGGTGTGTGGGCAACACTAAACTAAAAGAAGTGTTAGGTGTTGGAAAGTCTTCAGATCTGAGTGGCATCCACCTGCACCTTCTGAAGRTGACCGGATATGGAGCTGCAGAACTTCTGGCAGTGGGATGGAGATCAGACCATCCTAGCAAACAGTTGCTGTGCCAGAAAATTGCTGGGGTGAGGTACAGAAGGTRCTCCAGGGAATGCCCTGGAAGCTATAGGCTGATGAGTTGTCTTCTTTGTCCAATGAGATGGGGACTCTATAGGATATAAAGGGTAAGATAACTGAGCACATGGATTAATGCGTTGATCTTGCATCCTRGACATCACTGCTGCAAAGGGGAATTTACTCTTACTTTCTATTGGAATTCTTAAGGGGAGAGGAGTAGACAATGGATTTAAAAAAAGTTTTTGACAAGGCACCTTGCCTATAGCTCAGGGTAAATCATKTAAGGAGAGAGCTATTTGATATGTGTGTGCTGTGACTGATTCATTAAAAAAAAACCACCAATACTGGTATATATAAGGTACATATTATTAGCCATGAAACTTTTAATRTTGATTTTCATCTTAAATCAAGAAGTCTTTATGAAAGATGCCTTTGTGGGTGCCTTTATGTGGTCTGAATCTTGTTTTAATCAGTGAAAATGAAGCTGATTATAAGAACTTACAGTTCATAACAATAGCTCTAAGATTATGAATAAAAATTAGTGTAATTAAGGCAGTGGATAGACTAATTCACATTTCTCTTAGCTAGAGAGGAAGCTAACCTTAATCTTGAATTGCAGGTATACCAGCACAGAAAAATAACTAGGCCTTCTATTTGTGTCCCACTGTATTCRAAAAACAAGTGATGCTCTTACATATTAATCAAGACTGATTTTGAACTGAATACTGCACAATAGGAAGAAGTTAATAAATCACCTGTATTCAGTGTTGGTTTTGATTTTGTTTATTTAATGAGAAGAAGAAGCAATATGGATGGGTGGAGGTTTTGTGGAAAATAGATGCATTAAATTCCTGGTTTCGAACCTCAATTATGTAATTTTTGGTGTTAGTCCAGTGTTCCCCTCCTCAGCATCTCACTCCCTGTTTACGTCTTGGATACAATGGTGGTGCTTTTCACACCAGGATCCTTCCTGATTTTAGCTTTTATGTCACAAACAGCATTTTTCTGCACTAAATCAAACCGCTTTAATTCCTAAGGAAGGATGGCAAGGTGGATCTTCAGCAAAGAGGAGATAAATTGAGGTCTGTGTAATTATTATGATTGATACTTGGTGTTACGTGAGGTAAATTGATAGGTAAGATGCAACATGCTGTATCAGCCTTCTCAAATGGCTAAAATGTTGTTTTCCCACTGTTTACTTCTTCATTTTTTTAAATGTTGCTTCGTAATTTACAGGATAAAATATGTTCAGAGGGATTGATGGCATCTCACTTCAGATGTTCACTATGTAGACTCCTGCAACTGAGTCCTCTCACTTGCCTGTATCATCAGTGAAGATAAACAGGCATCTTTAGGTGAAATTCATCTGTCCTATTTTAGATGCATGTGTTTGGATGCGATGAATCAGGATGAACTGAAGTGTTTGCTTCTCCTTCCCCTTTAAAGGCGGTCTAGGCAGCTGGCTCAGCTGTGTACAACTGAGCAAGGATCACTTAGCTGCAGTGGAGGCATTTGCGGTCAGTCAGATGAATCTCAGACCTATGGTTAAAACAAAAACAATGAAACACTCAAAAGCAAAAATAAAAAGAAAGAGAAGTTGATACTACAGGAAAATTGATGAATTTTGTGGGAGGAGTATAGAAGAGCTGTGCATTTTCCAGGTCAGGCTTTTATGATCTCTATTCCTTCCTTCACTGTGATGCATTTACAGAATGATTGATTATTTTGCCATTACAAAAAGTCAGCTGTAGTTCATGGTTTCTGTTTTGTGTTGCTGACATTTTTCTCTAATTTTTGGCTCTTCAAAGAATAATGCTAAAGGGAGTTTCTAGCTTATTTGTAGCTCTTCACACACTGCCTCTTGTCCTTGCCTCTTGGCTTCTGCATTACCCTATGTGCTGGTTTGCTGACCTTTATATTGTTCCCTCCACTTCAACTGCTTCACCAGTTCTTTATTTTTCAAGTGCTTTTCTTTATTCTCTGTTCAGTATAGGGCATCTACCTTCAGCTAGCAAGAACTCCGCTCTCCCTTCAGGGCTTCCTGTTGAATATCCACCTTTGCTAGACTTGTTGTATAAAAGTATGGCATGTAGAATAAACCAAAATTTGATCTATATTATTTGACTATATAACAAAAGGATCATGTGCAACACCAGTTTGGTATCTCCACAATTCAGGAATTCCCCCAGAATGGGGAATCAGCCTTTTTGGACAGTGCAAATTTGTCTCCTTGCACTTTAGATGTCTGTGGTGCAGATGTGTACATATGAGGTAGTCACTCAAGCCTACTTTTGAAGCAAATTATAAGAGATGGGTGCTTTTAGAGTACAATTCCYGCGATCCGAGGTTTACTTTTAGATTAGCTAAAGTGCATCCAGAAGTGACTGGTAAAGCCCATTGATTGTAAAGGAAGTTTTAACAATTAAAGTGATTGTAGTCACAGGTGCCAGAGACACCTGCACTGAACCAGGTGTATCACTTCAGTGTGTGACTCTGTAGCAGGACTGTGTTGTGTGCAGTAGTCATGTTTTGGTGGGTTCATACATAAGACTTACTTTTTTTCTGTTACAGAAAATTCCATTTGGTGCTATCTTTTATATAAAAAGTGATTACAAGATGCAAGTTGCTAGTGGAACAATTAATTTAAGAATTCAGGTGCAATAAATTGAGACATTCAGTAAGTCATATAATTAAATTGAGTTATAGTAATTGTGATCTGTAGTGATGTGAGAAGATCAAGATGTAGGAGTGGGTCTTAAAAAATTAGGTAAAACTAATCTGGGATCAAGGATGCAATCATTTTATGTTGGCATGGAGAGAATTAGACTGAATGCCTTAGGTTGGCTCTGCATTTTGTAGCTTTCAAAGACATATTCAGGTTACATATAAAGGAATTCTGTTCCTAATTTTGGTCATGAATGGTCTTTATCATGTTGTGAGTGTACAAATTTCTTCAGGGTAAGAAAGTGCATAAACTTCCATCCCTTCAGGCAGTGTTGGCTCACTATCCATGGGCAAGGCTTTTCCCAAGAGCACTTTGCAAAAAAGAGCTGTATTTTCCTTTCCTGTAGAGGTGGAGTCACAATACTGAGGCAACTTCAGTTGTGTCATAGGTTATATGAGGTGCTGGGTGATATTTGCCAAATGATTTCACTATGGTGTGACACAGTTTCCTTTTAATTTGCAGAATATTGCCATCAATCTTAGAGAGCAATTGTGAGATCTGCTAATGAGCAGGGCTTCACCAGACCCAGGCAGTGCCATTAATCACTTGATGAATAACTATTTTATTTGTCTGAGCAGACATATTAAGATAGGGTACAATGGCTTAAGGTGAGTCCGATTTTACACTGGCAGGAACTAGGTATGTTTTTTGAATAGGAAAGAATTGCTTTCCACTAGACCTCTTAAACCAATGTGCTTTACCTCTTGACAAGGTATGTGGATGACTGAGTCATCCACTGCCTGGAGGGAAGCACTTAAATCATCAATAAACAGTCATTCTGCCCCGTAGGAGAGGCAAGTTTGCTTCTCAAGACATAGTATGTTGTTTCTTGGTTGGACAAATGTTGGCAGAGCAGAAGTGACTCTGAGAGTGAAGTGGGGAGCAGACTCCTTGTATGTCAGGGTGTTCAGAGAGTAATGCTGACAGGTTCCAGGGGGCATCTCCTGCAGCAGGACAGATTTGTTGGATTTTTCTGTAGGTTTATGTCTAGGTCAGAGTAGCTTTCAGAAGGTATGGGAGTGTAAGTCATGTGGATTCCATCTAGTTTGCTGCTTGCCAGGTGGATAGGCAGTGGCAATGTCAGCACATTGGCCTATTCAGATGATCCTGAAGTTATGTATTCGAGTTTTTTTATAATTGAACTTACTGCACATACTTTATCTCTCATGACCCTCTGGTTGGGGTCATCTTCCAAGTTCCTCCTTTTAGTAAGCTGCTCTTCTTTGTGCCAGTTGCTTTTTATCCTTCTGCCTGCAAACCTGTTTTGCTCCCTTTCCAGTCAGAGTGCCAGTGTTTGGTGCCTTATCCTTCTCTTCCGAGAGCTGTGAATGTGTCGATAGCTTCTGCTCTGCTTGTGAATGTATCACTGTAATCTCTTCTGCCTGCTCTCAAAAGTGCAAGAAAGGTGAAATGAATGTTTTCCTCCCATTTCTTTTCCCTCCACACCAAGGGCTTCATTTGCTCCTCTTTCTTCTTTCTCCCTTCTCTCCAAGACACTTTTTCCCCTCTTAAGGTTCTATTGTTTTCTGAATCCATTCCCTTCCTCAAACAAGTCAAGAAAGCATTTGCTTTCCCTGAGTGGGGAAAATGGCAGAACTGGGACAAGCCTATTGTTCTAGAAGCTGGAAGTAGAGCTTCTGGGTCTCCTGAAGGTAATTAATTTGTAGAAATTACTTCTGAAGTAGCTGTGAAAAGGGATCTGTCTTGAGAGAGTAGTCCTGCCTTTGAGCCTTGACTCTCCATTCAGTCTTTGCTTGCTGTTTTATTTTGTTTACTGTGGAAAGGCCAGCCATCATCCATCCAATATGTGTCTAAATGTTGCCTGTGAGAAGAATTTTATCATTTCTTTCCTTAATTTTTTTTCTTTCCTTTTTTTCTTGTGTATATGATAATTCTTGGTCTCTGGATAGAAAAAAAAGACTCTAAAAGTAAGGTTATATGGAAGTATTTGCTTGCTTACTTTTTACAGAAATAAGTAGAGTCAAGGTGCTTATATAAGTACATGTTTTTTGTTATTATGTATATAAGTACATGTCTTTTGTTATTATGTGAAATTTAAGCTGTGAGAAAAAACAAGGGCATCCTGGAATACTAATGGTGGGTAGGAAAAGGGAAGTGTGATGAATGGAACAATGTTTCGTGTTGAGGATTTTGTCTGATCTGGTTTATATTTTATGGGTTTTTTGTTTGTTACAGATGTTTTGGATTGCCCTGCCCAAGTTACTTACAGAATAAATAGGATTTATCTATTTATGAGATTTTTTTAATCTTCTGTTTATCTTCTTAAACAGATTTATCTGCTGTTTATCTGCTTAAGTGTCTCTGAGAACTTTACTCATTCTGTTCCTCTAGTAATAAAAGGGCAATAATGCTTCCTGACCTATGGTTTTGTCTGTTCAGTAATAATCTGTTTTGAAAGGCATTATTTTCTATTTTACTATGTCTTCCAGACATGATTTGTCTTCCAGTAAGATTATATGCCACCATAACAGCATATCTTAGCATTAATAGTGCAAACACCATGTTTTGGTCTATTGACTGTTCAGTTCCTAAAAGCAACTGCAAACATCACCACGATTAATATATTTTTTTTTGCTTCAGTTACTCTGCACACTATGTAATTTTGTTGTTGCCTATATGAARAACTTAAAAATACTTTTGATTTATGTAATAATTTCAAATGTTGTTTATTAGAGATAATCCATTCAGTCCTTAAAAATAGTCACTGTCTAAAAAATCAGTGGAACATGTGTAAAGTGATATAAGAATTTGACAACTAACTGAACTTTTAATTTAGAAGGAAAGCCTTGTTTTGAAAGCTGAAGCTAAATAAATTAAAATAAGTTAAACTAGACACATTCCAAATAGTAAAAAAGTGTGTGTTTTCACTGTGAGAGAAAATATTAGTTGTGACACATTATGTAGTACTGTGAAACATCATTCTATTCTTGAATCTTCTAAAATAGATGCTATTGTGTAAAGAGAAGCCACGGGATTTTTTTTCCTAAATTACCACTTGATCTCTGTTAATGCAGAATAAATGTTGTAATAGTCCTTTTGGCTTTAGAATCTGTCAATATTTGAATCTATGAAATGTTTCTCTTTTTTTTCATTATTTTCTAATTGAGTGTTAACCTAATTCCTGAACCTTCATCTCAAGGTGAGTTTTTTGGGTTCTAGCATCCAGTTTTCATAAAGCCTTTAATTTGTGTCTTTGCAACCACGAGTGTCCTCCCTCTCATACGGTCATCAGTACTAAGTAAAMCATTTAAATATTGGGATTGGAAGATTGGTTGTCTTGAAATTATATTACAAAGTGGGATAGTATAGCTAAATGGTCAAATCAGATTTGTGAAGATATTTCTGCTTGAAATAGAGCGCTTGTGCAAGGGGAAAATACACAGCAATTGTGTTTCTGAGGGGGAATGAGAAAACACAAGAAGGGTGCTTGAAAAAAAGCTACTCTGGCAAGTATCTATCTGTTTCTTGCAGCAAGTACTGGGAATTAGAATCACCTGTCTTTTAGATCTCTATGCTTTGCCTGAAGGGGAAAAGGGTAAGAACTGCTTTAAGTAAGTGCTATACGGAGAAAGAGTGCCATACAAATACTTARCTCTTTGCATGACAGTCTGGAAAATAACCTGACTACTAATAGGTCAAATATATATACCCACATCTTACAGAATTCTTATGGAAATTATTCACTCACAGTCATCAGATCTTGAAGGCTCTTACAAAGGAAAGTAGTATCMCTAAATCCCGATCTACAATATTGTAATGGAGATAAAAATTCTATGAATAATCACTGAGATGGAATTTGCAATGGACACTTTTTTTTTTGCTGTCATTTAAACTTGGGCATTTCTGTTGAGTGCATAGAAGGGTTGGGGTCAACCAGGTATGGAGCTGACACGTGCATGCTTCAGCAGTGAGGAGAGTGTGTTCTATGACCTGTGCCTTACTCAGTATGTGGGGCAGGATATTAACAGTGTCTCTTTGCTTCCTTAMTTTTCCTGGTAAGTGTTTGCATTACCTTCTCTTTCTTTCTTGTTCATTCTAGCACAAATAAAGATTGTATTAGTTACAGGTTTCCAGGATTTAGTGTTGGGTGGAAATGTCTACTTCAGAGTGTTTTTACTGTGTTATATTGACATTCAAAACTGGTAACTTCTTTGTTTCTCTATTATTTTCCATAGGGTGCGGCTCTAATTCGAATGTTGGCTAACTTTATGGGTCACTCTGTGTTTCAAATGGGCTTGCAAGTAAGTACAGGCATTTCTGTATTAGTGTAGATGTGTTTCTCTTGCTCTCTCTTTTTTCTTTTAAAGCAATATTTGCATCAATTTGTGGAAATGTTTCTTTACTTTAGGACCATCTGAGGTACCACTATGTCCTTGAAGCTGAATTTGATAGAAGATGCAGTTTCACCTGTATTTCTTGATGTATGAAGTGATTGCACTTTAACTCTCATACAGTTTCATTTAGATTGCCACATAARAGCCATTTTATGCATGTGACAACTATGCGAAGGACTAGCTGAGGAAGCAGTGACTTCTCTTCACCTGCATTTGACTGCTGGTCTAACAAATAATAACAGTGTAAGCCAGCTGGAAAATAGAGAGCCCTGAAATGACTAATGCTTTTCAGATAAATATTTTTGCCATCCCTTCCTCCATAGGAAAGAAGTCCTTGAGCTTTATTTTTACCTTTCAGAAGCATGGAATGCTCTCTGCCTTAACGATGTTTTGAAAACTCATTCTGTCTTTTAAAAGAAGTTTAAAGTGTTAACATTTCTATACAAAAAGAAAGAAATTCAACATGCTGATTACCAAGGATGAACTCCTTTCAGCAATAATTCAGCACAAGTKAATGCTTCGTAAACTATTTAAAAACAAACAAGCCAAAGCATAAAAAACAATGTGATTCCCTCTATTCCATTGAAATCTGCTTGAGTAAATCATGTTACAGGCAGCTGTGATTGATGAATTATGTATGATGCAGCCTGCTACTTAGAAGTGTCCTTTAAAGTAAATTGATGTTCACCTGAAATACAATTATGCTAAGTTGGAAGGAGCAATCAATCTTATCTGTTCTTAGTAAGCTTTTCATTTTGAAATTTAAATAAACTACGTCCAGGATCAGGTCATTTTTTTAACAGAATAATTCTACCTCTAACCAAAATAAATTGGAAGATAAAATATAAAACAAAAATTAAATGAATACATTGGTCATGTCAGAGAGGTGTATTTCATGCAAAGGCAATGAAAGGAAGCCTGCTTAGGAAATGCAGCTTTTTGGMGAGTTTATAGGACATTCAGGGTTTGCAGCACAACTTACTCTTGGGACCCAGAGGGATCATTTTCTTAGTTGTATCACCAGGTCAGATAAGTTAGATAAATTTGTCATTGAGATGCAAAATCTTTAAATCAAAAGTTTCCTTCATAAAAYCTTGTGTATGTAAAGGGTAAAAACATCATGTTGTTTAAAGCAGTAAGACTTCCGTTCTTCATCCAGCAAACTGCATGTTCCAGCTAGAAACTTCTGCCTGCACAGATCCATTCACAGAGAAATTCAGAAACACTTTTTCCCGGTGAAGTATGTCACTYGGGGTATTAGAAAGGAAAAGTTTCAGTGTGTACATCTCAAACCCTGTATTTCTGTTTTCTTCTGTGTTTTCCTAAGAAATAACAGTGGCAAGTTGTCCTGAAATAGACTTTTAGAAAAAAGTCCAGATCAAAGAATAGCTGTGCAGCGACTAATCATAATTACCATAAAGTTGTAATGGAGCTTTGTTTTTTGATTTGAATGGTTTCCTATAATTTCTGCTTTTCACTGGTTTGTCTCTAAATAGAAACTGTTCGATTTGCTAATGAAAGTCTATGAAAAATCTGTGAAAATCTGGATAGTGAAAGTCTTGGCATCAGTTCAGTAGGAAGATGATGATTTTAACTAAAACCAGTTGGAAATACAGATAGAGATTTTTCATGTGTGTATCTCCAAGTTGAACAAAATAAAACATAAACTTCATAAGCTTTTTCAAAAACTACAAATTATACAGTGGGAAGTATCTGTCAATCATTTAATTATTTGTATTTTGTGAMTCTAACAAAATAGTGTTCCTGTGCTGTACATTTGGATGGCTGTAGCTTAGCTAATAAGGGAAACTGGAGGACTAATTTACCCTATCTGTCACACACTGGTTTAGGCATTTTAGCTCTTTAGTACCATCACTTGGGATTTCTCATTATGTTGCCTTGAATCCTGTTTTAACATGGAATTCTGATTTTCAACTAAATATCCTTTCTGCGGGCCAGCTGCAAAATCAGGTATTACTACTCTTYAGAAATCTCTTCCAATAACAAATACTATGAAAGTGCACTTGATGGTTCATTCCTCCTGAGTTACTCCAATGGCTTGCTGAGTAACTGAGTTTTGAAAGACCTCCACAGCCTGTTTTTCCAGGAGAATGCTTTGGGAAATGGTGTCAAAGGCTTTAGTAGAGTCTAAAATCCACAGCTTTTCCCTCACCCACAGAGTAGGTCATAGAAGGGGTTCAGGCTGGTCAAACAGGACCTTTCTTACAGCGTTCTGGCTGGGCCTGAGCCCTGAGTGTCCTGCACGTACCATGTGATGRCACTCAAGATGATCTGCTCCATGACCTTCCCTGGCACTGAGGTCAGGCTGACAGGCCTGTCATTGCTCAGACCCTCCTTCCAACCCTTCTTGTACATGGATGTCACTTTTGTTAGCTCTGATTGTCTGGGATATCCCCAGATAGCCAGAACTACTGGTAAATGAAGGGAAGTGACTCAGTGAGTACTTCTGCCAGCTCCCTCAGTACCCTTGGATGGATCCTGTCCCTTCCCATAGACTTCTGTGTATCTGAGTGGTGTAGGAGATTGCTGACCATTTTCCCTCTGATGTCTGGTGCTTCACTTCTGCTCTCTGTCTCAGTCATGCGTTACTTCTCCACCCTATTGTATTTCCAGTATTAATATTATTTCAGTTATTTTTAGTATATTAGCTGTGTCCTTAAGTGTTTAACAGATGATTAAAAAGTAATTCTGTAGTCTTATTAAACCAAAATGACTATCTCTTTATTTCTGTTTGCCTTGTTTGGGGGTTCATAAAAATCAAGGTATGATTCATTGTCTTATTAAGAGCAAAAGAATTAGAGCTTCTATATAAGAGAAACTTCAACAGAAAAGTTAAAAAATAAGATTTAAAGCAAGAAGAAAATAGGATTGCTACCTTTTTTGTTAATTGCCTGGTGTTTCTTAGTCATCTGGCAGGTGGACTTTTTGAAGAGAAGGTTGAGACAGCTTGGGGGTGAAAAATCCCCCATATGTCAAAGAAAATAATCTATTRTATTAAAAAGAAGAGGAAATTTGATGGAGGAGAATGGGTCTCTTCGGTGGATGTTCTTTGTCAATAAATATGATCTGAAAGAAATGTACAAATGAGCATGTGATCCATAACAGTTCAGCAAACTGTTCTATTGAGGAGTCTGCAAGGAAGTAAAACTCTTGTAGAAATGCTCATTTTTACAGTGTATATGTCTTTATAGAGATTCATATCTGTCGAGCATAACTGGTCTGTTCCTATCACAGTAAATATACTGTGAAAAGCCATTTGATGATAGTGTGACAGTTCCACAATAAAACAGCGGCCAAGAGACTAGTGGAGGTATGATTTTTGAAAAGCCCTTCAAARATATCATGTCTTGAATCATATGACATTTTCAAACATAAGGTTTAGTAACAGAACATTTTCACTGCTTTCCTGTAGCACTCCATAGACAAAAGCAAAAGAGAACATATTTTCTATTGGCTRTAATGAATAATTGAATAATGACAGTAGTAGCCCCAGCTGGTAACACTTGCATATGAGAAACTTACAGCTATTATTTTTGTAGAAAATGTCTATTAAATCCTTCCTTCTCACAGTGGCTGATTTCCATTTTTTTAAAAGTTCTGGCATCTTTCATAATGTGTAGTTTCTTATGCTCCAGGAAAATTCAAGAAGTGCAAGACTGAATGCCAGTACTCTTCTTACAGAGTGGTTTTGCTTTTCAGTGAAAAAGCCATTAATCAGGTAAGGCAATGGTTAGAGTATGAGGAGGCTTGGTCAGCACCACTTGCTCTGATTATGTTTCTGAACTGCACAGATTGATAGAGGAAGAAGCCATGAGTTGGCCTTATCATTCAGTCATCACTCAGGGTGGTAATGTGCAGTACGATACTAGGTCTGTGTGAGATTTTCTTCTGTAGGCTGTTGTTTCAATGCTGTACTTGAAATAGGTTTCTTACATGTCTGGTGCCACTGGATTGCATTTTTGGGAAGATTTTACTGCTTTATGGCAATGCATCTCTTCAAGTAATCAGAAGTTGGATTTTATTTTTTCATATTAAATAGAAAGAGAAGTCTCAGTGATTTGAATGTCTGGTAGATTTGTTTAAAAAGGCACCTCCAGTGCTGTAATGAGATATTTCTGCACTGGTTTATTTAAATTTTCTTATATTTGGTTTGATTATTTTGGAGCCTCATCTCTATTACTGTATGTTTGTCAACACTGCATTTCATTTGCTGTGTGACAGCTCATTGATCACATAGATCCGTATCCTTTTGAACTTCACTTGCTGCTTTGTATGTGTTCATCACTCACTCTGATTTAGTGCATCATCAGCAGTTTGAATTAGTTACTGCAGGGATCTCTGCTTCTGTGATAAATGAGCTACTTTTTAGGCTTCACATTGTACATTTGGAAGAATTTTTATACAATATTCTGGATATATCTGGATATATCTGTCTTTTGATGCTACAGAGTGGCCACTGTATTGAAACAAATTAGTCAGGCTTTCACAGGAGCTGTCTGGGAAAGTGGCATTCAGGCTGTTCAATACAGCAAGGTTCAGATTTCAGTCACTTCCTAGTATCATATTGCTGGCTATTTAAACTCCATCACACTGTTTTTTTGTGCTTTTTTGACACTACAATGGGCATGTCTGTGTTCCATTTGACTTGTGGTAGTCTGTGTCACTATCAGAAACTTTCGAGGTGTAAAATAAAACCCTAATGTGCTGTTTTCTATATTGGTGCTGCTTCAGCTTTGCTGTTTGYTGTCCAAGAATCTAACAATGCATTAAATATATTGATCTATTTCCACAGTATTATATGATAATCTATTTTCTACATAGTGTATTAAACAGTGTGCCCATTAAATCATACCTATTTATTATATCTTTATTACCAATCTATAATAGTTAGTTGTTTGCTATCTCTAATGAGACAACATTAGAGACTTCTTTCAAGAGTTTTCTGTAAAAACATAAAAAAGCTGCAGAGACAAGCAAACAAAAAAATCAGGCGCCTTAGGATCAAGGTCAGATCAACAATGWACATGGATCTACCTGAAGTTTTCCTTTGCTCAGTTGAAAGAAGTAACTTTTGCTACTCAGGAGGAGCATCTTTACAGCTGGAGTACCTCTGGTGTTGCAGCTGGTGCATTTAGTTGATATTGAGTATTTTTCAGCTGATTCTGCACCCACCTCCTCTGGTTTAGAAAATTAGAGTGTATGACCTTGGTGAACATCACAGAATCACCACAGTTTGTTCTGGCAATTAACTGTCTTTAAGTTATTTATCTCCCTTTATCTGAGAATTGTCTACTGGAGAAATTGAGCATGTTAAAGGGAGGACATAAGAAGTCATAGGAAATCTCACAGGAGCTGACATCACTGTTYCTTGCATTGCATGTCATACAAGATTGTTAACATCTTTCACCTTTTTTGCCCCATCAGCATTTCTTTTGCTTCTAATTTAGATCCCTCTGAATTTTTAGTTTATGTTTGTTAAAGGAATTCAGTGTTATGGACTTGACTTACACAACTCAATAGAAGATGGTAGGTCAGTTTCTTGCATAAGAAACTTCTTTAAGGTGCAGTGTCACAGTATTTTTTTCCTTTGAAGGTGTTAAAGATGTATAGCATAATAGGGGCCAGACTAGGATATCGCTCCAAAAATGGAAATTCTTCCTCTGTCTCTAAGAGTATTTGAATATACTGTGTGTACAGTGAAATGCCAATGCTTAAAGAAAAATCATGTTTGAAGTTGCATAATTTAAATGTACAGTTTTTGAGAAATGCTAAAGTTAATTTTGTTTTGTTGTGTTTTGTGTGGGTTATATTTTTTTTTTTTAATTTTATTTTTGTTTTGGTGTGCAGCTTTACCAGGCTTTTTAATTATGCAAGTACCCGGAAAATGCCTGATTCAGTTCACAAGGTGGACCATGCTAACTGAATTGTTGTCTTGTTCTTCTCCTCAATAGTTCCATATGCTTTTTATTTGCCTTGTAGCCTCAGTTCCTACTGCTACATTCAATTTCCTTAAATGTCATCCAGTGTGGTATCAGAGTCCATCACCAGCAGTTACTGCAGAGGACATAAACCTCATAGGGTGGGAAGGTACAGTGCTAAAGCTTCTTACAGAAAGAAAACCCATTAGTATACACACTGTGTATAAACAAAGTTTGTTTTCTCAGAACAGCATTGCCCTTTATGGCAATGTTAGGGTCAGTTGTGTTGCAGATACTGCACAGCTATTCACTTTGTGTGCTTTCAGTGAGCTGCTTCTTTTTGTTGCATATGGAATTCAGTTATGACTGTTTTCTCCTTCATTTTTAATATAGGAATTATTAAGAGGAAGAGTGATGGATATGAATTCCCAGATAATGTCAGCAGGCTGAGCAGCTATTTAAGAAAATGTTTTCTTTTGGAAGAGAATTACACTGTTTATCTGACAGCAGTTCAGTTCCAGCTTTACCTCTGTAACTGTGAGTCAGCTCAGTGGATTTTACAGGACACTGGAAGTAAAACATTTTGTTTGCAATTCTGCCACTCTTATGCAATCAAAATTGCCATTAGCTCTTTAGAAGTCAATGGGGATATTTTCAGCACACAAATGTTGCAGGATTGAACTCCTAGTTAACACATAATATATATTAGAAATTAAATAAATAAATCTATTAACGTTCAGTCTAGTGGGAGGTATTCAGAAAAAAAAGAGTCCTGAATCTCTGGTGGACAAAAGGAGCTGTTGTGAAAACTTTCTCCTTTTCTTTCTTTTCTTCCTTCTCTCTTTTTCGCTTCCCCATCCCTTTCCTTCTCCTAAATGCATTTAAAGCTAAGTTACTGTAGCTAGGTAGACACCCACATAGCCACATGGCTAATGATTTTTATGGTGTCTTCATTTCCAAAAATGAACAAAAAAAGGTGCAGCTCTAGGGGCTGAATTGTATGARGGTGTTTTGCACCATGAGAAACATTCACTCAATTTATACAAACAGCAAGTAACTTAAAAGTCAGATCTTCACTGTTGCTGCTTCCCTGTTATTCACTGTTACTGTACAAGTGTTGCAGGTCATTATGGTCTAGACACTGTGACATGCTTAGAGTAAGTTTTCTTGATTGATTTATGGAGACTTTTTCATTGTAAGTAGCAATAAGTTCTTTCCAAGTCTGGGGTTTATATGGAGAAAATTGTTACAGAAAAGTACAGCAGAGATGTTTTTGCCTGGTTAGCAGTTCTTGGGCACAGTTCAAGTTAATGCAGAGGAATGAGCAGCCAACCTGTCACAATTAGCAGCTGCCATCTCTGGAAAACTTTCCATCATATTTTTTTTTGTGTGTGTACTAAGAATATGTTTATTGAGCAATGTGTGGTTTTAGGTAGAAGTGTATTATACAACCAGACAAGACAGAATTAAATGAATGTACAAATTCAGATAAATATATGCATTTCAGTTGCAGAGTGCTTTGTTTCTATAGCATTTGTCCTTAGCTCAGTAGTTTAGTACCACTACCAAATAATACATCAGATATATTTTTGTTTAAAGCTAAACTTTGCCTATTAGCAGGTTTCTCTGCACAGCAGACACCATCAGGCTCTGCCATACATTGGCTGCAGTCCTTCTAAGTGTTCCCTTTTAAACTGCTTCACCACCACCCTGCTACTGCTGCTGCCGTGTTTCAGAATGGAACCTTCCTTCTCTTCATGTTAACAGCTAAAAGGTGAAGCTGAATTTTTACAAGGGAAATAAACCTCTCAGTATTCCTGATTTTTTAACAAGGATTCTCAGCAAAGCGGGATATATTTTAAAATAGTTGGAAATTTGCCTGTATACAAAATTTTAATCGGTTTTAGATGCCCCATTTACATTGAGTTCACTGTGTTGCACTGCAGAAGATTATTAATTGAAAAATCAAGTTCTTTACAGTCATTTGAAGTTTTTATTCTTTTCTTGTGTGAGAATGAAAATGACAAGGCCATATCAATTTCAGTTGGCTGATTTCTGATTTACGATACTGGTTTCTTATCAACAAGCCACAGGTAGAGCAAAGAAAGCAATCCCATTGACTTAATGGTGGCTCTTGCCTCCTTTCTTTTACTAGTTTCTGCAGTATCTGAGCCTGCATACACCAGGGCACAGGTCCTATCTGGGTCCTCTAAATGAAGAGAATGATACGTCTAATACCATGGATGAGATACTCTCAACAATGCCCTAATTTTTCTCCTGCAAAATCAATGCTATAACTCCCATTGGCCCATAAAACACCAGAAATGTCAGTTCTGCTGATATGATTATTATCAGATTGATTGGGAATATCATGAATTACAAAGGAAAATGGATGAAGTAAAATGTTGTAATTATGTGGCCCATTCAGCATCATTGCTCCAGGGAAAATTAGGATTTATTTCCATGTGTGGTTCCAGTTGTACTCTTTCTGATTAGTAGTTATAGCTTGCTGTTTGGACATAATGATTTAATTGTAGATCTGACATGTTGACTGGGTATTTTCCAGTTGCTGCTGGTCTGTCAGCATTATATCACTGTTGTATGTGAAAAAAGTCTAAATGTACCTTTTGGAAATTAAGGGCTGGAATTACAGCTGCTCTACAGTGATTGGATTCCATTGAGTTCCTTCCCCAGGATTTTATGTGTTGACTGAGATAGTAGCCCCAAGAGAAGGCAAAGCACAGCTGAAGTGAATTCTTGCATTATGGCTTTGAAGTATGTTGTACATCTTTCGGTCTTTTTTGAACTTCTTTTTACCTATTTGTGAGTTTGAACTAGAAGCTAGCTAAGAAGTTCCTGGTAGTAGACATTTTACACAAAAGTTACACAGAAGTTCACTCAAAGCAGCAGGAGGTGGGAGTTATAATTGGATTAGTTAAACCTCATTGTAGCCCCATGTAGGCACTTTTAAAAATTGAAGTTAAATGATATTTCCCTTTCTTTTGATTCATGATAGTGTTTTAATTATTACTTAAAGTTTCTGAGTTTAGTCTACTTCATTTCTGAATGCATTTCCACACATAAGTTTTGATGAAGGCTCACTAGTTCACTGTAAAAACTAGTTTGTTGGTGAGAAATGACACTACCAACCATTACTTTAACGTTTGAAAAAAACGTTTGAGCATCACTTTTAGAGAAATGCACTTCAGAATAAAATTTGTGTTTCCCTTGAATGTGAAGCACTGGTAATCTTTCTCTTAACTATATTCTGAAACACCACTGTGCATCTTTTTGTCCAGCTTCTTTCATAATACTTGGCACATACTTGGACAGGACACTGGCTTAAGAAACCACTATTTTGTTTTCCTCAAGGCTGCCTCCAGCTGCTTGTTTTCATCCATCCATGTCTTCCCGACACCATTTATACCAGTGGAAAAGTTTGGAGTCCTCTTTGGTGGACTTGATCAAAGAATGAAGGGTGTTTTTAGTGCAGAATGTTATATTTAGTTCTATACAGGCCATTGCAGGGGTCTAGTCTGCAAAGTAGCCTCACAAACAGGGGGATGGGACTGAGGAGCAGCAGAGGTTGTGCAACATGCTTAATCTGGCTGTACCACCAAACTTATCATCAAACTGCAGCTCAAGGCAGAGACAGGAATGCATTTGATGCTATGGCTGTATAGAAAAGAGATGTGATAATTTTAGTACTGGGTAAGCACTGCTATATAGTCAGGCCTGCTATCTGCAYATAGTCCTTATGTGTTTGCTGTTTCAATACAATTTTGGTGCTGGATTTTTGTTGCTGTAAGTTGAATGGCTTTTTTAATTGGTTAAATTCTTGGCTTGTGGGTAACTTCATTTTTGTAGGAGTACACATTTTAATGCAGTAATAGATTAAAGTATAGGAAGAATATCAACATTTTTTATCCTCTGGGAGAAACTGTGATGGAAATATATTCTGTAACTCTAGCATATTCTGTAGGTTGGCAGGTTTTTACTAGACTGCCTGAAAGCAGTTTCGGGCACTTTGGGTAAAACAGTGTAGAAAGTGAAGCACTTGTTTGGCTTACTTTTCCAGGAAAGACCTGTATTTTTCTTAGCTGGCATTGCAGTCGTGTTTTGATAACTGGTCTGATCAAAGTTGTTCTTTCAGTTTGGAGGTAGCTCTGCAGCTTGACTCATTGGTGCACATTAATTCTTGACACAAATAGAGTTAACCCCCAACTAATTTGCCTTTCACAGTGTTGACCATGACCAGTAAGGTGAATTTCCCTACTCCTTGTACCCTGTTGCTTGTCTGACTGCGCATCCAGGAGGGTGCTCACTTCTCCTTTAGGTGTTTCTCAAGGGTTAGTCTGTTGTACAGCTGAAAAATACTGTAAATCTACTTGGCTGTTTTAGCTTTTCTATTCAGTAGTCTTCCTCTCTTATGGGAATCTTAATTGTTTTCTAGCTTGTAGTCCTTTGCCACTGGTTCTCACTCCCTCTTGTTTATCACTCACCATTGCAAACATATGCAGTACCACCTGACCCTTGCCCAAGCTTTTTATTTGAATGTTAGAGAATGTCAAGATTATATATGATAGCAGCTTTGATGTTAGCAGTGTGAAGGAAGGGAGGAAAAAGGTGCATGCTGTAGTTGGAGAGTCAGCATTTGTCAGATGGTGTCTGGTGGCTTAAGTATATACATTTTCAGGAAAACAAACACACTGCATTTGATACCTGGARCCTTAGAGCCTGGTTTCTACCTGAGCTAAAGGTTTTTATTTGTAGCTTTAAATCTTCGGTGATACACAGTAGTCATGTATAAAACCACTGAACAAGAACACATTGTAGGCTGAAGGGAGGAGGATGTGCACTGAGGAATAGGAATGAAATACAAAAAAGGGAGGTAGAGACAAGTCTGCTTTTCCTGAGCCTTGAGAAAGGAGAAACGTAGCCACAACAATTCAATATGAATATAGTTTGCTACTTTTCCTCAGTCATATAGTGGAATTTTCCGCTTATCTTTAGGAGAAAAAAGAATTTATTCAATGTCAATCATCTCAGCATCACTCATGTAAGTCAGGAACTGTTCCTTCAGCTGACCAATCAACTTCATACAGATTAACTGAGAAAGGAGTTTAGTCCTAGAACTGATATTTCAGTTTCTTTTAATAGATCTTAAATCTCTCCTGAAAGTAAGGCACTTGTTTGGAGGCTCATTCCCCCTTACACTTGTTTAAACTTTTGGCATTTTTCAGTCACTACCTTGTGTTAGTTGTGAGCATTATCATGTTTGGATAGTGGGGTAGTTAATTTCTTTGAAACCAAGAGTCTTAGTTACTAGGTAATATTGCAAATTAATACTGCAGGGAAATGAAAGACTTTTTCCTTTTAAATAATCTCCTTTTCTTAGAACAATCTAATACTATAAAAGGTCTGCAAGCTTAATCAATATAGTATTRCTAAAACCATTTTTCAAAATCCTTCAGCATTTTTCACTGTTCCTACTACTGTTCAAGCTATCTGCTTCAGTTTTCAAAAAATAACTTCAAAAGCATTGAACATTTTAATTCTTTTTTTTGGGAGGCGATTAAGATTACTGTATGATAACACATTATGTTGTAGTCTAAATCTGTTGGGATTTTTTGAAAGATCTTATGTTTTGGTTGTGCAGTAAATGGACTTTGTTTTCATGGTATCACAGATTCAGGCTATTACTTATTTATTTTATATTAAGAWTTGCTTTAATATATTAGAAAACTACATTGTCTGATTAATATTTTATCGATAGAGGTGAGTGGATTATATTCCATTATTCTTTCTGGCAAAGACCAGCTTCATGTTTTAATGCCAAGATACTAGGAAGAATATTACAAGAGGATGCGTGCTGAAAATGTAAACCCAAATGATTACTTTTATATGTGAGTGTTTGATTAATTTTCATGTTGAGTGACAGTGCCCTAGGGTCTGTGAACTCTATTCCTTCTTTCTGCATGACAATGAAAAAATTTAGAGCCAGCATTATGGTGGAGGAGAATGGAGTTGTAGAAGAGTACTCTTGAGTCTTGAGTTGTTAAAGAGCTTTTCATGCCATCTTTTGTGCTCTCGTATACTGTAGGGTTGTAGCTGAAAGGAAGGTGGCTAATGCGTATCTTCGTGCTCCAGCATACTGCAGTTGATGGAACAGCTTTTGTCAGTGATAGACTTGCAAGTTTATGATGGGAAGCAGCCTTGCAGGCAGATGGTTTTGGGCATATGTGTTTATGAATAAGTGRCTTTAAGTCACTTTGCCTCCTTTGGAGCTGTGCTGAGTACAGCTTTAGATTCAGACAGCTGTGTTTGCAGTGTCATTCTCCTTTTCTGTTCTGTGGCTTCCATCTCTCTTCTGTTTGCTGTGGTTTTTCTACTGAATATACTGGCAAAGGGTGGCTAATGCTCCTGCCCTGGAGAATAGCAGTGAATGAGAATGTGTATTCCGCCCCTTTGCAAGCTGCTTAAGACTTAGATATGGGTCCCCAGGAGGAAAAATGGATTGTATTCCTGCTTGGTCCATCCTTAGAAGAGACAAGCAGGGTATGTATAGATCTTTGGCTCCTATTTTACTACTTCCTGATATGTATTTGATGCTGATATGTCTTTTCCTTTTTAAGCTGAATGCCTKTCAATGGAAAAGGAAGTGAGGCTGATCATCTGGTAGTGAAAGTTCAGGCGGGGTCACAGAAACTATCAAAACTTCCTTTGGAGTCAGCARCTGGGGTGGCAGTAACAAAGTGTAATTTTGCAGCAGAGCTGGAAATTGTTGAGTCTGGTGGAGTTCTTAGTATAACAACTATATGAGCTCTAGGGTGGGGATACATTTCATATAGATGTGTAAAAATATGGGTGGAATGGAGAGAGTGAGGTGGGGAACAGTAATGCACTGTGTCCTCTGGTGTTAGAATTAGGAAGCAGCAGCTAAAACCAGCAGACAGGCAGGCATTGCGAACAGATATCACACAACAGGTCACTGACGTGGGAAATGCTTTTCATAAGGTGTTGCAAATGCTAATTTGTATAGGTTCAGAAATTAACTAGCCAAATTCACAGAATTATTAAATTATTAAATGTAAGGATATTAATCTGTTTAAGATTTCATTAGCCACGATGTGCTGTATGATGGAAGAGTATTTATAGGAGGTACCACTGTATGCTTTTCTGGTTTTATACTTTTTCCAGGTGTCTGCTACTGGTTATTTTTAAAAACAAAATATGAGGATAGGAATAGGAAGGTAYTTGATGGAATCTGGTTCAGAAAACTTGCTCTTGTACCTCTGGAAAGCGCACTCAGGTTTGAGGTTGCAATGTAGATTTACTACTGAAAGCTTATTTTGATGCACACTGTCATTTTGCACTGCTTTTTGTGTAGAATACATTTGTTAACACTCCTAGTTTTATGCTCTGTTTATGGTCTTGATGCAACTGTCATGAAATAATGACAAAATTGATGATTAAGTTGTATGATACAAGGACTGTACCAAGAACTCTGGTTTCTCATCCTATTTTTTTATTTCAGGATAGTGGTTAGGATTCCTGTTGTTTTTGTTTGCAAGATAAACACGTGAGATTGGAGGGCAATAAATTTTTAATTGAGTGACAAGCCACATTTAAACTTCCCTGTCTGTGTACTGGGAGGAGAAAAAAACAAACCAAACCAAACCCAAGGACAGAAGCATTTAATCTCTTTCCAGTCTTTCTGAACACAAGATGTGAAAGTCATATATAATGTCTAATGGTAGACTGGTAAACAGAATTATTGCTTGTATGGAATCCTCAAGTGTTCTACCCATTTTATTTTGCTCTATAATGATTCTGAAAGAATCTCTCAGAAGGACCAATATGTGCAGCATTTTCTAGTACTGCTTAAAATGGAGATCGTATATTTGTTGTTATTTATTTACCTTGTCCCACTTTTGTTTATTCCTATTTTAGCTTTCTAATTTGCAATTCAACTTCTTCAGCTTTGGAAGCTATTGAATGTTTCACTGTGCCTTAAATGATCCTGTATTTTTATACAAAATGGAAGCACAGTGTGCTATAGGTACAGCATATATAATACTGTCTCTTTTTTTGAGTTAGTCTCATGACACTGTTAAGACTCAGCACTGCATTTACAGAGTCAGTGTTCTCATTTAGCCTTCCTAGTCTGTGATTAAATGGGAGTTGTTGCTTGTTTTGCTATGAGTTGGCTGACAAAAGCTAAATCTGTCACAGGTGCTACAATTTGTGTATCAGAAAATTTGCTTTCCAAATACTAATTATTCCCAAAGTATCTTACTTCACACAAAGTACAGATAACACAGTCAGCAAATTTGTCCCAGTTTTATCATTGTGCAGTAAATTAGGGTTTGTCTTCTACCATTGTGTAAAGATGGTAGAAATTCAGTTGCAGGAGAACCAGTTGATATTCAACCTCTGCTCTGATTTTTTTCACTTATTTCTTCCAATCAAATGCTTGAAATGCATGTTATTCAAATAATCACTGCTGAATTTCACTTTTGTAATTGAATGAGCTGTTATCAAGGGATATAGGATGGTGGGAAATAATGGTGTTGTCTCTCAGGAAGTCATTAAAAATAGGAAGAGTTTTATGCCTGAAGGACCTAGACCTAAGCTGGTCATTATGCTTAAACTACTAATTTGGCAAGTTACTTTAATATGATGTAAACTTACCAGGAATTATCTTTCTGGTTGTTAAGGGAGAAGAATGGACCTTCAGTTACTGAAACTGTGGCAGAATAAGTGAGAGTATTCAGTTTATAACCTCAGGCACTTGAGTCACATATGGCATTATAACACACGTGTAGGTACCTGTGCACAGGCACCGAGTTGAGTTCCTGTCRCACCTCCTCCACTGCTCCCTGTTGTGGAGAGCCTTTATGGTAATCTGTTACAGCCCTAGTTGCCAGTATGATCTATTTTGACACTGAAGGGCCAGGATGCCCTTAGATAAGAGTTCATAGTTCAGATAGGCTATTGCTCAGTTAAATCTTCTGTAATGAATCCAACTGTCATCCGAGTGAGCAAATTTTTGACACTAGACAAAGCAGAACGACCTGCTGAAATAGCAGCTGGAATGGTGTTTCAGCACCTTCTCCTTTCATT
This sequence comes from Malurus melanocephalus, assembly GCF_030028575.1. Taxonomy (NCBI): domain Eukaryota; kingdom Metazoa; phylum Chordata; class Aves; order Passeriformes; family Maluridae; genus Malurus; species Malurus melanocephalus. Next base: position 4,231,486 of record NW_026623242.1, read on the forward strand.
GCCAAGAATTACCTAGGAACCCCTTCAAAGGTTAGACATGTATTCTAAATGTATATATTCAAAATATTTAGCTTGTGGAATGACTTACACAGAAAATGAAGAGCATTAAATGTAAATGAAAATTTTAGCAACAATTTTTGCATTACAAACTAGCTTAAAAACTATTTATTCTCTTAGGATGAGCATATTGTCCATTTCTAGATTTCTAGCAAATGCAAACATTGATGTGTTTTAACTTGTAATAGCAGTGATGCACACCTCTAGTTGTTTGGCTTGTGTTAGTAATACTGACTTGTATTTTTATTTTATTTCTGTAGGACTATTTAACCATTCACAAGTACGGCAATGCAGCCAGAAATGATCTCTGGAACACACTGTCAAAGGTAAAATGCTTTAATCTATTGCACTGAGAAACAGGAATTCGCTATCGTATTTTTCTTGGTGAGATCCGGAGTGAACAGTGCGTATTGAGATCTTACAGAACAAATAAAAAACTGATGCAAAGAAATTCCATTTGAGTTAACCTAGTGGCAACATTAAAATATGAGTTTTGTAGCATTTCAATTCTTTATGTTAGAATGTATTTCCCTGCATGTGCTGTGTCACYGATATTCAGTGAAAGGAGCTTCATGGAATCTGCTATCACTGACTTCAGTGGCAGTGTGCTGAGACTCATAAACTGGAAAGTGCTGGAAAGCACATGAAAATGCCGAGTTTGGGCATTTTTATCATGTGTGTTTGGGATTTTGTATGGAGTTAAGGTTTTTGTTATGAACAAAACTATTAAGGCTTTACAATTTTGTATAAACAGATAAGTATTTACTGTAACATTTGGCATCCTGTAGAGACTTACATTACTACATCCAGGCTTGGCTTTCCAGGCTTGGCTTGARTTCTAAATCCTGGTCTAGGGATCCACAATGGCAGACTATAATTTTTCTAAGATGAGYGAAGCGTGCCTAAATTTCACCTCTTTGGGGCTAGTCTGAGGTAGTCTGAGTCTTCTCCAGAAATAAGGACAGAGTGCCAGGCAATGTGGAGTGCAGTCAGAGTTTTGACACAAGTACCAGTTCAAGCCATACATAATATGACAGTGTAGTTGTAACAGTTGACACCACAGCTAGGATTCAGCTGGAGGTCAAGACATCTGCATTTATCTAAACAAGCAGGGATATAGATGTAAACTTGGTTTTCAAGATCCAGTTGTTCTCACTGAGTCTTCAGTTGCCCATTCACAGACTTCTAACTAGGTTTCTGTTCATTTATCTTACCTGGCTTCCAGCTGCCACATGAGAAACATGTCTGTTGTAGGTACACCGGTTTGGAAAGAGTGTGCTGAATATTTTAGGACATGTCCTTTGCCTCTGGGTGAAAAGGAACAACAGGTGTCCCAGAAATCTTGTCCATATAGTCAGCAGAGAAAAGAGAGTAATTCAGTTGGCTAACCACTACATGATTATTTTATAGTAAGCCTGAACCACTGACTGTTGACTAAACACTTGAGATGGTTGTTCAAATACAGGCAACTAAAGCCAGGTTAGGTACCATAGGATGTTCTAGACATTCAGGTGTGTGTAATCAATTTAGCATAAGATATATGGGGAAGTCTGTGCTCTTCTTGAGTGTCAGGTAAAGGTCAAATGAGATTAGTCACCTTCATTTGGGCAGCTGAGCCGAGTCCTGTGTCTGTACTGACTGCTAATGAGAGTTGAGACATGTAACATACAGTCAGGCTTTTAAATCTATGTCTTAATCTGTAGCTGAATGTCACTGCAAAAATCATTCTTGCTTTCCTCTGTTAAAGCCTCTGGGAGAGTTCTGGGGGATGGGAGGTCAGAGGAATGAACATTGTCTTGAAAGAACAGCAGAATCCACAGCTAATAAAGAACAAAAATGAGACTGTATTTGGGTCCATAACCATTGTAGCTATTCTGTATGCTCATATCTACTGTTGCAACCAATAATTCCATTTGCCTCAGCTGTAAATGCCTTTGTTGCCAGCCCCTTTGTTCCTMATGCAGTGCAATTGCAGCATCAGTTCTGAAGACATCTTCTGCTTGTGCTCATCAGAGGTTGCTCTTGGGCTGTTTGACAGCTATGAGCATGTCCATCGCTGAAGAACAAATGATCCCTGTTTCTCCTGCTATCCAGTCTCATCTCCCACCATGCCATAGTCTCTCTTCATGTTTCAGATCAAAGTCCACTTGTATAACTGCATTTTTATTGGCATATGGAATCAAATACAAACACATTAATCCTCCATGTGTTGTGACAGGTGCAGTTTAAGAAGCAGCAGGGGATATCTTGGGACACATAGCCTCAACTTKGGACATAAGGGACAGTATTTTCAAATAACTAGTCATATGATTTTCAGAAAAGAGAGGCTCTGTATTTTTAGAAATTAAGGCRCTTCAAATATGCCTTATTGTAGGTGCTTAGATCAACTAACACTTGGTCTTTTTTAACCTTATCTAGTTAAGAATAGCTACAAAGTATTTATGTGTCTGTTGTTAAAATCCTGTAAAGCAGGTTATTTCTTCTGTTGCAGCAGAAGTACTTAAATGATGTGAGAAACATGACTTTCTGACCGTCATTCTCCTCTCTGTCAAGATTACTCTGTATTTATTTTTAAGATACACAGAGCCTTAAGTTCAGTTGTGTAGCATCTGTGTATTGGGTGTAAAMATGTGTGTGTGTGTCTGCATGGTTATTTTAACTTCCAAGACCAGTTATGATCCCARGGACAAAAAATCCCCGTTTTATGTGTTGATGCTGCTTCAATGTACTGAAACTGTTGTTTTTTTTCTTCAAGGCTTTAAAGAGGGTTGGAAAATCTGTAAATATCCAAGAAGTAATGGATCAGTGGACACTACAGATGGGTTATCCTGTTATCACTATCTTGGGAAATGAGACTACAGACAACATCATAGTCATCTCCCAAGAGCGTTTTGTTTATGATAGTGATGCGAAACCCAAGGATCCTGCCCGTGGGGACAACAGGTACTTGTATACCTCACTATATTTCAAGAAGCTGTAGTTGTTTAAATAAGTGCTTTATGTGTGCATTTTAATGAAGACTGTTTTTTAGAAACCTGAGCTTTGCTTGGGATCCACAGCATGTGGTGATGCTTTAATTTGAGCCATAGTAAAGTTGAGGCTAATTAAAAGAATTGGAAAAAACTGCCCATTTGCACCCTGACAATTCTCTGTGACGGTGGCTTGCATCACACATCTGCTTCGTCAGCTTCTCCTCTGATTTTGTCACACTCCATGAAGTAATTGGGAATGTGGTTGGAAGGTCTGATACTTCTTAAGAAATTCTTTGGAAGGGACCTCTCCACGCTCATACATTGAGTAGGCAGATGTAAATATYTGTGTCAGATACAGACCCTGCTTGACTTGGGAAACAGTCAGGAGCTGAGCTGGACCTCTGTACAAGGCAGGGGGTTCCAGCTGTTTCATTTTTTGGAGCCAGCTGAACCGGTCCAACAGGAGCTGTTACACTGAAATCAGCATCTCTGTCTCTAGCCCTTTTCCACTTCTTAGATTGCTTTGTTCCTGTTCCCAGATGAGTCTACATGCTTGCTTCATCCCAGAGACAAGCTGATATTCCTGGCTGATCCTGGGGAATCCTCATTGTTTCAAGCAGTTTTGGCATTGTCTTTTAAGGCCAAGAATAGCTGTTGCTAGCTGATGCTAGAGAATTGCATGATAGCCTTTGAAGTTTCTGTGTTAACCTGTTTGTGCTCAGTGTGAGAGGGCACACTATGAACCTGGAATATTCCGTGTTTGTCCAGTAGATTTAAATTACTAAGCGATAATATTTAATAAAAAATTTTGCTTGACATGTCTGGAACTTGTAGAATATTCCTGTTGAGAGAGGCCTAAAATTATAGTTACATTTATTGGAAAGTGTTTAGAAGTTCATTATCCTTTTTTAGAACATGAATGCTGTGGAGCTCAAACATGACACAGAGTAAATAGTTGTTTTTTCTGGCTGTATTGGAACAACCTAACAGGGTATTAAGCATCTGTCTAAATTCTGGGCTAAAATTAGTTTCTTTGTGAAAAAGAGATTAAAAAATGGAATGTGGACTGTTGGAAGTGTTCATGACTCACAGCTCAGTGCAGCAGGAGAGAGATTCTCCATTATTCTCTTGATAATTTCTTTTGTGCAAGTGTATATATGTGTTATGTAATRTGACTGGATTTTACTACTGAGAAGAAGAGCAATTATTAGTTTTTTGATTGACTAAAACAGGTATGTTAAGCCTCCTAAGTATTGTAGAGACTTCCTTAAATAGATTTTCTAGGTATTCAGTATTGATTGAAGTAACTGCTGCTGTAATTCATGAATAAAGATTGCTGGGTGTGTAAATGATACCAGGGTGATTATGGTGGGTTGACCCTGGCTGAATGCCTGGTGGCCACCAAAGCTGTTCTATCACTGCCCTCCTCAGCTGAGCTGGGGAGAGAGAAATATAAGGGAAGACTCTTGGGGTGAGATAAGGACAGGGAGCGATCACTCACAAGTTACCATCATGGGAAAAACAGACTCGACTTGGGGCTGGGGGCAAATTATTACCAATTGAATTAGAGAAAGCAGAGAAGGTACTGCAGAAACAACGCAAAAACTTAAAATACGTTCCCTGCACCTCTCCCTCTTTCCAGGCTCAACTTCACTCCTGAGTCTCTCTACCTTGTTCCCCCCTGCAGTACAGGGGAGCAAAAATGGAGCTTGCAGTCAGTTCATCACACATCTCTGCTGCTCCTTCCTCTTTAGGTGGAGGGCTCCTCACACCTTCCCTTGTGTGGAGTCCCTCCTGTAGGAAACAGTTCTCCACAAAGTGCTCCAATATGAGTCTTTCCCACTGGCTGCAGTTGTTCATGAACTGCTCCAGTGTGGGTCCCTCTCTCAGGGTGCAGTCCTTTGGAACAGGCTGCTCCAGTGTGGGTCCTCTGTGAGGTCCTGCCAGGACCCCGCTCCAGCCTGGGCTTCCCAGKGGATTACAGCCCCTTTCCAGCTTCCACCYGCTCCAGTGTGGGGTGCTCCATGGGCTGTAGGCAGATCTGTGCTCCTCCAGGGGCTGCAGGGTCACATCCTGTCTCACCACAGGCTGCATCATGGGCTGCTGGGGAATCTGATCCAGCGCCTGGAGTATCTCTTGCCCACCCTCCTGCCCTGACCACAGTGTCTGCAGAGCTGTTCCTCTCACATATTTACCTTTCTTCAGCTGCTCTTTCCCCGCAGTTTTTCCCCCATGTTACTTCAGAAGTGCTACCAGTCACTGATGGGTTTGGCCTTGGCTGGCAGTGGGTCTTTTCTGGAGCTGGCATTGGCTCTGCTGAACATGGGAAAAGCTTCTGTCAATTACTCACAGAAGCCACCCCTATAGCACCCCTGCTAYCAAAACCTTGCCATATAAACCCAGTAGAGGTGAGAATTAGACCTAATTTTATTTTCATGCATGATATTAATTTGTAATGCAAACTGTATGTTGTTGTAAGTGGAGCACCAGCAGGACATATTCTCCTGGTTTTCTTCAGAGATTTTGTCCATAGATTTTATCAAAGTTATTGTTTCTAAACATTGGAAATAAGATTCAGTGCTAGAGGGAGCACAAAGATACCCATCTGAGCCCTGCCAGGAATTTAGTATTCTAACAGGCAGTACCATACATATATGTATCTCCTTTGGCAAGTCTCTTTGCCCTTCTCTTGCCCCTTTGGATTTGTTTTTCTCTGTGCTTCCACATCCTTTTAAGCACAAATKGGAGAGAAACCCCTTGCCCAGGGAAAGCTTTACAGATGGGTTATTTACTCCAGCCAGTTAGCAGACGGAGCTAAAATTTGCTGCTTCCCAGTGAAGTTGTTTGAAAGTCACGTTATGTAAATATAAATATCAAAGAACAGGAACTATATACTTCCAGCAAAAGATGAAACTTATCTGTGCCATTCACCTTTCAAAAATCATCTACCAACTTATATTAAAGTTGTATGACTTCATTATAAATTGGTGTCTGAGTGTTAAAACACTCACCATGCAATTTGTTCATGCATTGTCCACAGGGTGGRTATGCACAATGGCCATCTGTCAATGGTGTCCTTTTGTACCATGACATTAAGTAAAAACCAAGGTTGATACACTGAAAACAATTTCATCTTTTAGCTGGCAATGACCTAGATATTTTTCTGTGGTTTATTTTCCTTTCTTTTTTCCCACTGCTGAAGTGACTGTTRCTTTAGTTATTGTGAAAGCAGTAGACAGGGAAAACCACATTAGTGTGTGGTCATTTGATAATTCAAGATGCATTGCTCTACCTTGGTTTTTAATATTGAGAGAGCTAATCTTTGTGTGACATGACACAGTTTTTGTACAGGTTCACCAGCACAGGTGGTAGCGCCGGTGCGGTGTTGTGGCTCGTTCTGTGGGTGGCTTTGGTCGGGAAGTTGACMAGGGTTTGCTGATGTCTGCTGCTGAGATATATATRCACATCAGCAGCAGGCAGGCTTTGSGGGTGCTACACATCAGTGGCYTAATTCACAGACCCATAAAGCTGGTGCTTACCTCCCCTGCGTGACCCGGGAATTTAGGCGTTGGACGCGCGGCTCCCTGGGGAGCCATAATAGGCACTGTAAATAATGGGCAGCAAATGGTATTTATGCCACGTTTGAGGCCATGCTCTTGCAGGGCAGGCAACATTGGCTTCCTTAGGGTAGTTTATCTGTGGATTAATCGTGATGATCATTTTAAACATCATAAGAAGCAGAGCTGCACGAAACACAGGAAAATGTTGAGACCCAGGCATTTCCAGGAGTTTATCATCTAAACAGACAACACTGGAAAGCTCCAGGGAAGGCTCTTAAAGCATCCATCTGCCCTGTAGTCTTTAGTTATCCAGAGGTGGGGCTGTAGTTTGGTATGGCACAGCAATAAATGTCAATTCTATTGCCTTCAGAATGATGAGGAGTTTAAATTTTTGGTTCAGATAGTCTCTAGGCAAATTTAACTTTGCCTTACTGTAGAAAGACTTGCTTCAGAGTAGGTCTTTCAGATATATCTACTGCATAAGAAATGTAAATAAAGAGGCAACTGAATATTTCAGAACCCTTCTAGTTTTTTAAAATGTCTGTTTGCTTTTTGATGTGTATTTATACAGCAATTAACTGTTAAAAATGAAATGTGAAGCTGCATRTTTAATTTTTAACTCTGAAACCATATAGAGGAAGACAGAAGCAGCAAGCAGATTTTTCTAAGTGATAAACAATACAAGTGAAAATTGTTGATACCTTTGGCAGTGGTTGATGCCTAGTCCCTTACTATAAGTGACTTTAATTCTTCTACAGAACAGAATGATTATGTAGAGTTGGTTTTCCAATCTCCTGTATATTTGCGCTCCTTGTCATTATACCTGTAGAAAAATGTGTTTCAAGAGCAATACATATACAAACTGTGATCTATTTCTGTGCATACAATCAAATGTATGCCTTCCTAAGCTCTAACATTTGCTCTGAAATTATAGAAGGTATACAATTTCACTTCTTTGTAAACTGAACATAGATCTTGCTTGACACTTATGCCTTCACATGAAKCCATAGTTCTCATTTTATGAGAAAATAAACAATGACAGACACTATTTCTAGAAATGTCATTCCTTAGAAGGGCCAAAATCACCAGCTTTGATTTGAGTGCCAAAGCCTGAGTTGGTATAATGTTTCAGTAGCAATTTCAGCTTATGCAAGCAAAACTTTAAAACTCCTATTATAACTGTATAGTTCATATTCTATCCCTGTATAACAATCCTTTAGTTAAGTGTAGGTTTGGTCCTGGCCTCCTGTGTACCCCTGTGAGAATAGATTATGCCCTTACATTATAAGGCTAAAGGGGAGAAGGTGATATTCCATCTGACAGGGTTCAGTGAGTTTCCCTGCTTACAGAAAACTATTATTTTAAGGCACTAGTCTCATCCATCATTACAAAACGGCTCACAGATRTGACAAAAAATCGTATGAAAAATTATCTGTGGTCTAGACAATAAACTAACCAGTTTTGATGAAATCCATAAACCTTTTATATACTAAATTGAAGMGCAGACCAAAGCTTTCTTCTTGTGGGTGTGTTTTGCCCTTTAAAAATATACAGAGCTTGTCTCTGCAATAGTAAAGAAATAGCCTTTCCAATGTTATCAAAACAATTAAGTTAATGTTGCTGGGATAATACTCACTTACACAGTGTTCTTATCATGCATGCAGTTTCCATAGCTAATCTTCACTTGTTCATGATAATATCCTAAAGGGAAATGTCTTGCTAGGTACTGAACACAGCTAGCTGTTAAGAAAGAGAAAAACATGAAAATTTACAAATCAGAATCTGGACAGGATGTTCATACATGCTGTAGTGTGGTAATCCTYGGTGCTTTTCTCCATGTAACTAAACCGGGGAGAATTCAATTGAACAATGCAAGCCATGGACATGACCAGCAAAGCCAGAGCTGTACAGCTTATAGGTCTAACAGCCTGTAGTAATTGTGACAGCTGAAAGGCTTTACAGTGGGCTGCAGAGCTGCTCAACACTCACTCCAAGATGAATGATTAACTGCAGAATTTATTTCCCTTCAATTCTCTTCTGAATTTCCTGGACAAAGCTTCTTTATTTATTCAGGCTTTGCAGAGAAAGGGCTGTGCTTGTCTCTTTACTGATCATTATTTGCATAGTAAAGGCATAGCTGTGTTTGGATATTACTGTGTGTATTCTTGCTTAGTTGTATGGCATTATTGAGCAATGATGGGGAACTTACACTGTCCACTTATCAGCTAAGGAGCTAGTTAAACACAAACCAAAATGTTAGGAGCACAAGGGGAATGCTGATTACTATCTTHGCTACATTCTTGGAGCAATTGTGGATTAATGTAGCATATATAGTATTAATTATGTAATAAAAAGGACTATAATATGGACAAATATTGTTCCATAAACTGAGGAGAGAGGGCTAACAAAATATAAATAGAAAACAAAGTGCTCATTTACCTCCCTATCTCTGAGAAATATCCTCTCATCTTCCATTTTCTTGAGTCCTTTGAGTGTTTTCTAGTAATGCCTTTCATCTTTACTGTACCTGAAACATTGCGGCTGTATCAGTGTTTCTACCAGAAACAACTATTGTGTTGCTACCTAGGGAGTAGCTGTGGCACCCCTAGTTCACCTGCACTGACCTGAATGTCTCTGTATCAGCAGTAATAATGATGAAGGGAACAGGCTCCAGGAAAGCAAGGTGACCAGTTTATTAGACACAGAGGAAATGGAATTAACAGGAATGAGATGAAAAAATCAAGAGTCCTTAGTGGATCACAGAACTGTTCATGAGCACTGACAGATATTGATTTAACCATTTTTTTTAAGCTGGTCAAGCAGGGACTTGAAAATATTTGTTCTTGCAGAAGAGTGAGAAAGTGTGAGGKGCTCCTTCTCTTGAAATATGCATTGGAGTAGAGGCCAGCTCAATGACACCAATGGATGTTGTCCTTTGACACGCATAAGGACAGTCCTTAACCCCGGCAGCCTGAGAGGGGACAGTGCTGTGCAGAGTGCTGCTCTCCAAAGGAGAGGGCAGAGGGGCTGCCCCTGTGATTGACCTGGGGAAAGCCAAAGCCTGCCTTGGGCACGTGGGGGAACAGTGCCTTTGCTGTGTTTGCTGGCACAGCCCTTGTGCTGTGCACTCCCTGTTGCAATAGGGATTTTTTTTTTCTGTGAAAGCCACTAGAAAGTCAGTTTTTTTGATCTTGCTTTTCTATTTTTAGAGGCTTTTCTGATGGTTGCATTTTTTTAAAAAATCAGAATAGGAAATGCTCTTAAAATCTTTTCCAGTACATATCTCTGTTGGTGTCTCCAGCAAGATTTTGCTGCTAGCAAAGACTGCAAAAATGCCAATTATAATTTAACACTTTATTTCTGAAACCATTTCACAGCTTCTGTTTGCGAGGAGCTCTTCTCACTGAGAGACTTCCAGGGTGATCTGGTGTGTGGTATATGGGCAACTTTCCGTGTTAGAATTTGAAGAATGATAAAGAAGACAAAATTAGTGTATTGTGTTGCTGCTTCCTGTGTGGTGGCAGCACTTGTATTCTGATAGAAGTTAGGCTGACAGAGAAAAGCTGCTGTTGTATTTTATTGTCACTGCAGAATGTGCCACTTTCCTCATCTTATTTGCTAATACTAACTCTCAGGAATTGCTAGATACCCAGTCTAGTTAATTGACTCACATTAATTAAATCAATTTCATGCTGAGGAAAGGAGCATGTACTTGAGAGCAGCACTGTGTTTTAATATAGAGTGAAGTCTTTGGGAGATGAAGAGGACAATAAGGACAGCAGYGCTCGTGGGGAGCTGCTTAACATGCAGGGGTGGGAGAGGGATCATGGCATGGCAGGATCCTGGCATGAGCAAGGGTTGGAGCATTTAAGTCATGGGGCTGGAAGAGGCAAATATGGAATACCAGGGAAGTGGAAAAGGTGCTTGAAGTGGGGGCTTTAAGGAGGGAAAGAGCAGTCTGGGGAAAGTCCAGACAATATTTGGCAGAGACAAGTTTTAAAGGAGGGATGAGGGTGGATAAATGTTATATTTTGTTGGCTTTGGAAAAATCAGAGATCTGAGTTCCCCATTGTAGACCAGAAGATAAAACTTCTAACATGCTCCATTTTTTATGTCTTCTTCCTCCTGCTTTTTTAAGTTGCTGATAATAGGGTTTTTTTCTTATCCCTTCATATAAGCCTTCACAGTCAATAGTATAATCTTGGGTTTTATTGAGGAGATACTTTGGTGAGGGACTCTTAGGGAAGTTTACCGAGGAAAGAGAAGCAATCATAGGATTATATTTTTGTCCTGCTTCAATTCATAGTATTCAGAGGAAAAATCAGAACTGAACACTGGAATATGCTGAAAAATGTTTGGTCGTAAGTCTCTGAGAACATACTGGAGGATTGTAAATGTAGCTAAAGTGCTACTCTCATTCTTGTGGTTCCTTCTCAGCCCACATCCTTGTGCTGCAATCAGGGAAATGGCAGATCTGTGCTCAAGTCAAGGGGTTATGCTTACAGGTGAAGGACGATGCAGAGATGGGGTTTGCATGATCAGCACCACGTGTGCAATTCTGCAAAGATGTTTTGCAGTGGTGCAAGGCGGAACAGAGGATGTTGGAGAGATGAAGAGCTTTATTGCAGGGTAAAGAGGCAGCTGTTAGGACAGACRCTTAACACTGCCTAAACCAAGCTTCTTTGTATCCGTCTTTGATTCAGCACTCAAAGCTGCTTGTCACTTTTGAAAATGAAGCCTTTTGTGCTTTAGTGTAAAAGGTACTGTTAGGCAGGCGGGAGACAGCATGTGCTGACAAAGAATTTGTAGTATTTGTTCCTTGCCCACATCATTTTTCTAAATTTGGTAAGGTACACTGCTGGCATTGGCACTGAAATGAGTCAGTTTCAGATAGTTTCATAATATTTATAACCACCTCGTTAATAATTTATTTTTAGATGAAATATGTAGGTAATATTACACAGACCTTTACAGAAGGCTTAGTAATCAGATAATTGTTATATGATGTTATGTTATTATCAGACAATGTTTCTTTGTGGTTTTTTCGAATTTGGTAATTAGATTCAAATTTACTCATTTAAATTACTTTTGTCTCCCCTCAAGAAACCAAAGGATAATGAAGTTTAGATAGGATGGCCAAAGACATACAGCTGTTTTCTAACAGAATATGCAGGCTGTCATCTTAAGGCAGATCCACAGAGCAGAGCCACACATGAACTCTTTCATGCTAGAGCTGCTGTTACAGCACTGAATCTTTTTTTTATGTCTGGAGTTTCGTGTTGTCATTACTTCGGGAAATACATTCTGTTTTACATAAGACTCCTGGAAAATGTAAATTTTTCCCCTTTTTCAGCTCTAGAACTTATTTATTGCTGAAAATTATTCCAAAAATTCTTGCAATATCCAGAAAGAATTAGGGCTATGGCAGAGTAAAGGATAACTACAAAATCTGCATCTCTAATATATTGTAGTTAAACATGTTAATCACTGTTATGACTACCGATGAATTATAGTGTCAATTATTGTATTAAAATACATGCCTCTAAAGTATATTCCTCTAAAACACATTCTAGCAGTACACTACAGACAATGAAGATATTTTCTCTATATATCTTTTTATTTAGGTTCTTATACAGAAAAAAACCTAAACAATCCATGATGCATCCYATAAATAGTTGCTCTTAGAAGCAGCTATCAACCCTTCATTTACAGTATACCAATATGATTGCCTTTTTTAATATGAGTTTCCAAATGAAAGCATATGTAATAGAGAAATATATAAAATTAGCAGCTGTATTGAGACAGAGCTGCGAATAAAGAAGCTTATCATTAGAAGCAAGTCATCTCAGATGTGCGAGCTTCTTTCAAGACTAGAATATAAGCTTCCTACTCACTCTCATGAAATTTTAAATATTTCTCCAAACTATAAAGATTATTCACCATTTCCACCATGTGTGCAGCTAAGTATAATTTGTATTCAAAATTATAATAGCTTCACAATTCCAAATATCTTCCAAATCCTAGAGTTTTGCTTCCCTCTGAAATATAAATTAGCTTTATTCAACTGCCCATCCAATCAGAGCCTTTGAAAACCTTAAACTAGGTAAGCCTTAATAGTTAGGAGGAAAACTACTCTACCAATTATTTTTTGTTCATCCATGAGACATCTGCTAAGTTCATTTCTATTCAAAGCTTGAAATACTCTTAAAAATCTAACACCTTAGGTGTGGAGCCCATTCAGAGCCACCAGGTGGTGAAGCCATTATCTGCCTGGCAGCACCTATCTAGACCTGACCCTGTTGAGTTGTTTTGGGTGGTAGGTTGGTCTGACAGAAAAATTTACTCACCTCCATAGGGTGAGGCATTAGTGAGAAAGAAGAGAAGAACTGATAGAAGAAGCTCAGCTAGGTTTTGACAGTGTTTGGTTTAGGTGGTCAGTGTTATTAATTTCCCTGTCCCTTTTTTTGCCTTAGCTTATCTTTTTATTATTGATCAGTCTGTTATCCTGGGATGAGGGCACAGCCCCAGTAACCCCAGAATCCTGATATTAACATTTTTTTCTGATTTTGCTTAAACCAAACAAACTTTTGATTTGCATCCTACAATAAATGTGGTGTATGTCACAGTTCCTGTGCCCTGCTGTTTCATTTCTGCAGTGCTGCAGTCAGAAATCGTCTGTCTGTAGGATTTGTGAAAGTCCTGTCTGATTCAGACACCAGGAGGCCTTCTCCTGCTAATGCAACTAAAGCACTATGTTTCTGGTTTCAAATTGGCTGTCTGCAGCTTGTTCCTTGATGAAAAAGTTTGCTATTGTCTGCTTTTTCATCTCCCTTGTAGGGGAATCCAACTTAATCAGTTACATCTACCAGTGTTACTCACCCGTTTCTCACTGTTATTTGTACTAAACCTTTTGTTCTCACTCTGAACRCAGTAATTCAGATCACACTGGGCGTATGCAGATGACCAGTGAATACCTCAAGCAATGTTCAGGGGATTGCAGTTACTTCAAATTTGTTTTCCTTTATCCATTTTTCATTTGTATTTGTCTTTGCTACAAAGTTAGTGAAATCTTCCTTTTCTGTCTGCCGTCTTCCATACTCACAGGGCACAAGGAATCCCTTGACTCCCAGTCTCAGTGTAGGAGGTGTAATAATTGTGAGAGAGGGAATAACATCTTCTGTTGTGTTACGCCTCTGGGCACAGCCTAGAATCACTTTACTGGCATGTATTAAATCTAATGAAATCTCTGTGTTCTTCAGTCTTGTGAGAATGATATTCACAACATGAATATATTGTCAGCTCCTTATCCATTAAACAAAACTAACACTCTTGTAGAATTGCACTTAATAAAAGTGTGTGATTTCCTGAGCTTCCCCWGGAACCTGAATTACTCCTTACTGAATGAGATACTATACTGTATTATAACCTGGGAAAATCTCTATGATGCTTTTAAATTATCTTTCCCAACACAATCTTTCTAGAAAGTGTAGCTTATAAAATTGTATCCTGCTGAGTTCTGGTTCTTATGAATCTTTTTCTGTAGTAAGGAGCTCTGAAGCTGTTCTTCTGTTCAACAGCTTTCATTCATTTTCCGCTGACCACCTTACATGTCCTCTCAGCCTAGGAATAAATGCTTCCAGGTATCACTGCAACAAGGCTTGTGGTTTTTATAGATTAATTGAATACACTTTCAGGTTTCTGTTAACAGTTTATCTTTGATTCTTCACTATCTTACCATTCACTGGAAATGAAGGCTTGCTTTTGGCTTGTGTTGTGGTTAAACCTCTRCCAGCATCTAAGCCCTACACAGCTGCTCACTCACTCCCCCCATTGGGATGGGGGATTGGAAGAGTAAAAGTGAGAAAACTCATTGCTTGGGATAAAGACAGCTTAATAGGGAAAGCAAAAGCTGTGTGCACAAGCAAAGCAAAACTAGTAATTTAGTCACCACTTTCCATGGTCAGGAAGGTGTTCRGCAATCCCCAGGAAAGCCAGGCTTCATCTTGCTTCACAGTCACTTGGTGAGACAAATGCCATGATGTYGCCTCTTCCTCCTTCTTCCTCCAGCTTTGTATGAGCATGAAGTCACATGGCATGGAACATTCCTTGGGTCACTTGGGATCCATTGTCCCATGTGTGCCTCTTCTCAACTCTTGTGCACTCTAAGGCTCCTTGCTGATAGGGTGGGGTGAGAGGCAGAAAAGGCCTTGGTGCTGTGTAAGCACTGCTCAGCAATAGCTGAAATATCCCTGTGTTATCAGAACTGTTTTCAGCAAAAGTAAAAAAATAGCTCCATATCAGACACTATGAAATAATAGCCCAAACCTTGCAAATCTCACTAACAGAAACTGTACTTGTCTTGGCAAGAACAAATCAGCAATCTCTACTGTCTGCCTTCTGTACTGATTTAATATCCAAACATCACACTATCCTTTACTTAGTTCATGTTATCAGCTTTCTACGCCCTTTAATTGATAATGAGCATTAAAATAATTAGCCAGAAACATCTGCAGCCTTACATCTGAATGCTTCTTTTACTTGCCATTATTTTCATATGTCATTGGAGGTCAGCCAGATATTCAACCAAAGTAAAAATACAAATCTTCAAGTGTTAGTTTTTGTTCTGTAAGATTTACTTGCTTTCAAAAGGTCACATTTTCTCATTACTTTGCTTTTGTGGTTTTCTTTTGTCTCTGAAATTCAAGCAATATGAGTTCTTGCAGATGACTCATAGAAGGATATTCCCACAGTAAGAAATGCGATGTCAGCATCCCAACCTGTTCAGGGAATCACCAGTGTTTGCAATGGCCACACTGGGAAAGTGTTCCCTTCTCTGACTCAGTGCTGCTCACCTGAACACATGTATCTATGTACATGAAATTGCAGCATTTCCATCTGGAGAGAGCAGAGAATGGGAAACAAATGCCAAAGAGTCCTTGCTCCCTGCTTCTCATCTTCAGCCTCTCTGGGTTTAACAGATTGTTACCTTTAACTAAAGAGACAGAGTTGGCATTTTTGATATTAAGTTCTGGTGGTTAAAATAAGGAGGTAGGTGTCTTAACCAATCAGTAATACTCTTGGATTTATTTTTTTAATGCTTTTTACTCTTAAACTATTTTTATGCCTCACTTTGTCTCTGTATTAAATAGTTTAATCATATCCTTCAATGATATGAGGTCTTGGACTGTTATATTCTCAGAATACTTCACAAAGATTAGTAAGTGCTACTGATGAATAAGAAATGGATTCCCATCCCACAGAAATTTTCGACATATCAAAACATTTCCCTGCACTGAATCAGGACAAAAATCAAAGCAAAAAATGGGGAAAAATTGGTTTAGAACATTCATTTCAATTCTGTAACTTAACTACCTTACATTTCAGTTTCAGTCATTTTAACGTCTCCCTGCAATTTTTTGAATCAGCAAACTAAAAGTTCTTATTTAAAACAGTACTTATAAAATGCTGCAGCAGTGCCTTTTTTAAATACTATGTTTGAAAATCTGTGCTGAAGCTTTCTTTTTCTAACAAGCAACTTTTGAAAATTTGCCTTTTTCACTTACAAATGAAAAAGTTTCATAGGGAAACTCATGTTTAATTATGGAAGGTCTCTTTGTGAACACTGAGTGGACGGAGAGGCCCATTTAGCTGTTCACAGATGTAACTGGTTCCATTCAAGGTGCCATCAGGTATCTTACTTTGCCTTGTGCTGCCGCTACACAAGTGAGAGCATCCTTAGGTGCTCTGCCATATCTTAGAGACCGTGGCAGATGTCTCAAATATCCTATGACAGCTTGTTCGCAATCACCTTGAACAACTGAATTTATCCCAGAGAAACTGAGTCACGGAAGAGTGATGGTTGTGCCAGCTGATGAGTACATGATTTCTCTTCTTCCAGCCTGAGATAACTCACAATTTCATTTCTCAGCCTACTGAGCTATTTGAAAGTGGGTAAGGCTTTTGGTGTTAAGCTTTCCTGAAAGTAATTCTGTGGAAGCTTTGCAATGGGAGAGATTAGGAAAAAGAAGCAGATGGCAAATCATTTGCCTCAATTGACTTGATTGATTTTGTGTGATGCCACTGAATATACAGCCTGTATATCCTCCTCTGATATCATGTTCTACCTACAGTAAAACCTGTTTTCCTGTTCTCTGATCCCATTTGAGCAGAAGGCTTTATCTCCAAAAGTCTTCCCACCTAAATCATTCTGTGATTCAAGTTTATGATTGCCACTACACTTTAAAATAATTATGCTTATTATATCCTGCTAAGAGGCAAATCACTTAATTTGCTTTTGTGCAAAGCATTTTAATTTTKTCCTCATTCTTCTGTTGTTAGATGTACTAAAAACCAGGGTTTTTTTTTCCTTAAAACTGTACATTGTTCTGTTCTGCTGCCTTGCCATTGTTCTCCTCCTTTGATTTCCTAGTTAAGTATATAATGGAAGACTGTTAATAGATGTATTCTATATCTAGATGTATGTAGCTTTTTGTCATTTAGTGGGTTTTTAATGGCTTTTGAGGTCCAGCTCCTCCTTAAAGATTCCTGAAGAAATTAATCTATACTGGGATAAGAGAGATCTGTTTAGAAGTATAAGCAAAAAAGTGAAAAATTGAATGGTAGAATTTCTCACTGGAGGGTAATAACCCATCAGATTCTTGAGAAACCTGTGCTTATTTTTTTTCTATTCAGCCATGTGATATAGGGTGTGGAAGACCAAGGTGTCAAGAGTTTTCTGGTAATTGGAGTTTTGTTARTGTAGTAAAAACAAGTTTTACTTGCCACAATGACAGAAGTGTTCTTTAGTGCTAGTTGACATGGCAGTAAAAAGACAGATGAAGCTTAATGTTGATAATGAGGTGATACACGTGGGGAAAGCAATTCTAACTCAGATACTTAGTGGTGGGTTCTGAAGAAACAATTTTCTCTCAGGAAAGAGGTCCTGGACCTGTGATAAGTCATGTTCTCTAAGCGCATTGTCCAGACATGGTCAAGCAAGTAAACAGAACAGTAGGGATTAGTAGAAAATGRCCATTAAAAAAAGTATAAAGCGTGTAGAAGAGAAAAGAATTACGCTGCTTTTAATCCATGGTAGACATGCCTTCAAAGCACTGAAGCCAGGCTTGGTTTTCTAACCTTAAATAGTAGGTTAAAAAAATAAAGAGGTGGACAGTAGGAAGGATTAAGTATATTTTCTGTGTAAAGAACAGCAGGATAGGTTAGAAGTCTTTAACCCAGAGGCCTGTAAAAGCAGAAGGATAAAAGAGCAAGCGTTCACTTCCTCTGCCATTCAAAATGTAGGTAAGCTGAATTCTACAGTGGAACTTTAGTTACAGATGTTCTGTCACTTTATGTGAAACAATCACATGACTTGTGTACTCCTTATAATGCAGGATAATAAGCCTCAAATATTGAGGAGATACCTTCCTTGTTCTGTGAGTAATGACCAGGAATAGCTCAACTTCTTTGTTTAGTTTTGAATCCAGGGGAGAAGAGAGAAATGTCACTGGAAGAAAGTGGTGTTCACTGCCAGGAGTGTGTAGAAGCTTGGTGTGTTATGGTTCCTGGAAAGATGAATCTTGAAAATGTATGGATTTACATCTCAGCAAAAGCATTCATTAATGTGAAAAAGCAGTTGAAGAGGTGTTCGAAATCTGAAACACCAGGAACCTTACCTTTTCCTTTTTAATGACTGAGATCTTTATTTTGTAAGCAGAGGAATAAACTACTGCCCTTTCTCTGGCTTTGCATAGCTCTTTGCAGAGAAGCCAACTAATCGTTCCACTGAAAACTCAATGTTACTGCAATATTACAATTCATCAGAGGCAAAAGCATGAGGCATCATATTTGTTTAATATTTCACGRTCTCAGGATTTGCCCACAAAGGGATCTCAGTTCTTATTTGTTGAAAATCAAGTCGTAACCAAGTAATCATCATAAATACAATAATTTTCCAAGTGAGATAAAGTACACTAATGCTGCCTATCTAGTCATTATGTAATGGCCAGGACAAAAAAAATCTATACAATCCACACAGAGCATAAATAGCTTGCTTCTAGTGTTTCATTAGCTAGCTTCTAGTATTGCACATACCTTGGCTGATGCAAGATTCTGACACTTTATGAAAAAAGTCTTACTGATTATTCTTTAAGCTGAATGAACACACTTCAGGATTATGCACTGATAGGTCGCTACAGAGAACCCCACCAATGCAATCCCTTTAATTGTGCGTTATCCTGTCAACCTAAGTAAAGCTATTTAACGTGAGCCGTTTCTCACTGTAAATCAGCAATAAAAGGTTTATTTATACTGCCTTTCAACAAGATTCCCCTTTCCCTACATCTCTTGAAGATTGAACAACGTTATGTTCAGCACAGTTCATGGTGACATGTCTATTCTAGTTTTAGGTGTCTCTCCTCCTCAGTTTCAGAGATTTTTTTTTTTTTAGTTCCTGGAATAGCTGCTCGTTTTTCCACAATAAGGGGTTTATCTTTACTTTGCTGTCCAAGTGATCAGGTTTGATTCTGGAGGGACATTATGTGGGAACCCTCTGAAGCTGAGCAGCATCTCAGGCAGACTGAACACACAGTTCATTAGCACCATTTAACCCAGGTGTGCTATCTGCACAGGCATCTGAGTCCTGCAGACATTAYCTTGATGGTAAGAGGACTAAATGGCTTGCTTCAGGTCTTGCTGCACTGGTCAGTGGGCCCTCAAGGCTGGATTCTTATTGTCACTGGAGCTGGTTTGTCACAGCAGGCAGCAGATGGCCAGGTGGAATGAGGTGCTTTTTTCCTCAGTCACTGAGAGCATGCTGGTGCTGCTCTCAATATATAAAAAATAAATAAAAGGTCTGCACTACTCTCAGACAAAGCATGAGGAAAGCAGGTAAGAGGGGGCCCCCTTTTTTGTCTTTGCTCTATAAAGTAGAAGACTCCTGATRGAAAAGTGCATGAAAAGTTTGCTTCTTTCCAGTCACACCTAGAGAACACAATCCATACAGATCACTCAGAGACAACAAATGCAAGATGCCTTCTTAGAAGGTAAACCAGATGTGTCTCTCTCACATACACAGAAGTTAGCTACAGCTTCTTCTGCAACAGCAGCASCAGTTTCTCTGTAAATGAAGAGGAATGGAAGGAGAAAACAGATAAACAGAGAGAACAGCAGCAGAAAAATAGGAAAAATGTATTTTTTCTAGATGTTTATTAAAAGGACATCTGTAGTTCATCAGGGAAACCACTAAACAAGAGAGTGAGGTTTGGAGGTTCTAAAGCTCCAAGGATGTCAGGTGGTCTCTTAGACTGGGCAGATAAAAGTTAAATTTGGCAATACTRATATTCCCAACTAAGTCCCATGTTTCCGGGTGGGTAGCTTTTGTGACACTTTTTCTACAGCTAGATCACCTTTCAGAGAAGGATCTGTCTTACTTCAATAGGATTTACCTTTATTGGAGACAACATAAAACAGTATAATACAAAACTCATCTCTSTGTAGATATTACAATGTACAGAATACTTTTCTGTGAAGTTACTTCTCAAAATAACCGATGTCCATGTATATGTTCATACATGAATATTTGTGGATGTGTGTATATATGCWTAAATCAGCTACATAAGCAGCTCCCAGTATCTTTTATTTTGCAGTTTAGCTTTTTCAGTAGGAGTTGAAGGGTCATAAAAATACCATGCAAATGCAGTTTTATTTTTTTTTTCACATTACTGGTGTTCCTGTTCATTCAAATTATATAGAAAGCTCGATGCTAAATTTTGCCTCATTTTTCTCAACTGCAGTTTTCCAGTATCTTTTTCATTCTGGGAAACCTAGTATTTAGAACTGGGTATGTTTTTAAAGGTGATGTATTTCCTAGGAGGTTTTCTGAACATTCTCTAAAACCCTGCTGGATGCCTGGTAAGGTATAAGGTATTTAGGAGAGCGGTGAATATAATTTGGTGCATTGCCTCCCAGCATTTCTGACTGCCCTCACCTGTTGAATCCAGGAGTCACTGCTGAGGTAGCAGAAGCAGCAGGACACAATGCACACTTTCATCTCATTGCTACAGTCTGCAGTCCAGAATATTAGTTAAGCCAAAAATGAAGGTAACCTTGTGTGAAGACCCCAGATTGGGAGCTGGAGAATTGAATGCACCAGATGACATCTCCTTCTGCTGGCTGTGCTATGGGGTGTSATAATGTCCAGCACAACAAGTGGGCAGTCTGATGAAGCCAGTAGCATCTTCAAATGGCACAGCTTTAATTATCCAAAAAGTGTCTGCCAAAGCATGTACTTATGTGAAGCTCAACTTCAGTGCAGGACTAGAGCTCATTATTTTCCCAGTGTGTCATGGTACCAACATTGAGAGAACCTAAAATCATATGGAACCTTTTTTCTTCTCTCCTATTGCTATAAATGCCATGTTTCCTTTCTAGTGTCACTCTAGTTCTTTCAGCTGTATGGTTGTCCAAGTATATCCCCATCTTTGCTGAATCACTGCTGTACTGACAAGCACACGATTCTTCTGTAAGCAGTACATGTTCCTGTGTGTGCTGAGCACTCTTTGTGAATGGCTGGGGAGTTGTGAGCCAAGTGTGGTGGCAGGACAGGGGTCTGTCCCTCCCCCAGCCTCCCAGTCAGGCCAGCAAGGCAGCCCTTGGAAGCCAGCCCATGCTGACTGGGGCTGTGTTACTTTTGGGTGATGTTTGTAATCAGCGAAGTGGGCTTCTGGGTAAGCGGAAAGGAGCAAACCTAATTTTTTCTTTAGTACCATAGGCTAGTTTTGCAATGCTGTGTACTAGCAGGAGAGAACTGGCCTGCACTCATCTTTGCACCATTTTAATGCAGTCTAAAATGATATTCTTACTTGGTATCAAACTGGGAGTATACAGTGGTGTCTGAGTCTGAGTCTCTTGCCGTGCTGCACACATACTCCCATGGGCCACCTGCCTAAGGACCAGCAAAGGTACCACCTGTACCATCACTGACATGGCAGACCTGGGAGGGAAATGTCTGCTCTTTCACTGACTAGTGAAATGGTACTTTGGAGAGTTCAG
Organism: Malurus melanocephalus; assembly: GCF_030028575.1. Taxonomy (NCBI): domain Eukaryota; kingdom Metazoa; phylum Chordata; class Aves; order Passeriformes; family Maluridae; genus Malurus; species Malurus melanocephalus. Next base: position 4,253,126 of record NW_026623242.1, read on the forward strand.
GAATAGAGGTGATGATGAAGCATGAACAAAATCATTCTTTCTGTCTGTCCCTAAAAAATGGGCCACTTCATACAGTCAGTTTCTGTTTATTGAGATAACRATGTTATTTATAACATTTACTCCAATGAGAAACAATTCGTAATACCCTCTAGGGAAGTTGGGGTCTGATTATACCAGTGTATCACCAAAATCCCATGTAGCATGTTTTTTCCAGTTTGCACATGCATAGGTGGTAATAAATGGTGCAAAGAAGAGATCTGTTCATCCTGTTTTTATAAGCCAACAGCCATGAATGTCCATTGTAGCTTTTTAAGAAGTTGCTAGAAGAGTGTGGTATTTTTAAATTTTGAAGTCCCTACAAATCAAAGTATGTTTTATTGTGGAGTTTTTTTTCTAAGTAAATGTAAAAAAGTGTTCTTCTTTATATGAGAAATCGTTATTTCCTCTTCTGTGACGCATTTTCTTAAACTAGGAAAAACATTGTAAAAACCTCCTCATATGATGATAGTGTGTGAAAAAATGTAAAATATAATTTAGGTTGAGGGGTTTTTAAATAGATTACTTTTTAATTGTTTTATTGCTAATAGCAAATGCATTTCAAAATCAAAGTAACTTGTTAGAATCCATGGATCTTTACACTGCTGCTAGATTGTGTTTTGATTTCTTTGACATGATCCCTAATTGCTGTAAGAAGAATCAGTTCAGTATTTTTGTTCTTAGATTCCCCCTCCTTTGTCTTGCAGCTACTTGTGGCAGATTCCATTAACAATTGCAGTAGGAAATACGAGCCACATCTCATCAGAGGCAATTATATGGGTGTCTAACAAATCAGGTAAAAATAAACTTTCCTCCCAGTGGAATCTCATAAAGCATACTTGTGTTTTCCTCAACTGTATCTTTGGAATTGATCCTAGATAATTGTTTAGTTGCTCTGCACCCAGTTTTAACTGCTTAAAATGAATTGCAAAAAAAAGGAGAGCTGGGAAGGGAGGGAGGAGGAATGAAGGATGAGCAATAATCTAGATTTAAAATTATTGCAGAATTTAAACAGTATAATGTAAAGCTTTTACATAGAAATATGTATGTAAGTGCTAAGTAGTTTATATTTGGCAACACACATCAAATCATTGATGAATGCAATTCACTATTGATTGGTGAAAGTTAATTGTAATATTGTATTATGAAGCAGATATGATGAGTATGATTTAGTACATTTAGAATTCTAGCATTTTTAACTCAATCCATAGTCTGAATCGGGGCTAAGAAATGATTGCAGTCATTAAAATTTTCCTTATTGATCTATCAAAAGTATTTGTTCTCTCTATTAGATAACCATGTGCTGGACCTAAAAAGTGCATTATTCTGCTTGCTACTTATTTTTTTCCTCCTCAGCTCCTGCGTGATCATAACTGCAATAGTTACTGTCCAGAGGACAGTGAGTGCTAGATACCAGTGTTTTTTTATCACCTACAAAAGGAATCMCACCATAGAAGTTTCATGAAATATTTATCTACTTCCTTATCCTCTACTTCCTGCTACATTGTCTGACAGTTTTGGACTGGAAGAGAGTGAGGGAGGACATATGGGAACTTGAATAGAATGATTATGTGGAAGGGAAAAGAAGGATACATGCATGTCCTTGACATGAGGGCTGTGGAGACAGAACTGACCCCTTCTTGTAAAATTAGGTATAGGGATTTCCCTCTAACAGAAAATTAGTGGGAGAGAGGAAAGATCTCTGTGTGAGACCTTTTTCTCTCTTTTGTAAGTTTCTAAAATATTATTAGTCACGTGGAGCTTAGCAGCCAGCAGGACTGGAAATGAATGATGTATGGTCAGCAGAAATCTGAGTCCCCCAGCTTTCTAGTGGTACAAGGTGTGTTTCTTTACCCTGATCCTTTGCAGCCTATGCATGCCTTAACATGCTTTACACTACTCCCATGATTGAATGGTTAGAAATGTGCCGGTGACCAGAGCACTTTTCATACCTGGGAAACATATTCTCATCAAAGCATACAGATTCTGCCTCACTTTTCAGAAACTTACTGCGTAGGCCATACATTTTAATATTAACGCTTCCACAATACTTCAAGACCTGTTTGCATTTTCACAGCCTGCCTTAATGATGAGCTCTGCTTTTGTCCTTTAGGGCTTGATTGAACTCATTGAAGTTATTAGAGAGGTTCCCAGTGACTTCAGAGCGAGTTGATCATCCCATCTCATTAGGTTGCACATGCATGCCTCCTTCCCTTCACTCCCACATTCAAAGTTCAGTATATTATTATTATCTACATAGATGCTTCCTCATTGCCTTTTACTTGCAGAGTGTTGTGGAGGAGCAAGTCTATAAACCTGTTACCTACTCTTTTAAGATCTACTGCTTCTATTGGAATGCGTTCAAGAAATCAGCAAATTAATGATGGCCAATGTGAGCAATTATTTTGGGTTGGCTACTATAGAAATTAAAGAGGAACCTTTCTGAGTCATCAGTCTCCTGTGTAGCAAATCAATGACACTGTGATCTGTTGTCATTATCCTTGTTCTTCCTCATTACTTTCACTCACTCATTCAATTGCTGTGCCTCATTGAAAATGAGACTGTAAACTCATGATTAGAGCAAGAATGTCCTCTTGCTTCTACTTACTGTGGTCTAGCTGAGCTGAAGAATTCCTCAACATAAAAACGTCAGCAAGAACATGCCTGATTGTGTACTCAGTGTATGATAGTACATGCTGTTATGTATTGAGGCTGGTACACATGATTTTGTGATACTCCTGGGAATTTTTATGCAGCTGGTATCTTTCATGGGGATGAGAGAGAAATTTTGAGACTCCAAAGGACAGTTTCCAGGTTTGATTCTTGTGGACTGGAAGAATCTTGAAGATTTTCTGTTGTACAGAGGACACAGTTTCAGTATTGTCCCAGTGAGTAGTCTGGGAAAAACTGCAAGCTGGAAGCGAAATAAACTGCTCCAGAGAATTTTTGGAAGACTGGAAGTGGTCATTGTTCTTCAAGYGAGTGTAATTAAATGCAGATGCTCAAATCAACTTTGGAGTAAATGCTATTCATGAAGATGGTTGCTGTGCCCTTTGTAGGAAAGAGTAGGCAATTTTTTCTTGTTGACTAAACTGTTGTGCTGGAGAAGCTTCCAGTGTTAGCAGAAGAGTTGATAGGAACTAATGAACAGCTCTCTGTTGTGACTGTGGTGTTTGACCCTGGCTGGACTCCAGACACCCACCAAAGTCACTTTACCACTCCCCTCTGAAACTGGATAGGGGAGAGGCATGGGTCTTGTGTCTTGGGTGAGATCTCTCTCTGAGAGAGAGATCACTCACTAAAGACTTTCTTGGYGCAACAGACTTAAAGTGGGGATATTATTTGGATTTGTTACTAACAAAATCAGAGCAGGATAATGAGAATCAAAAGCAGACCTTAAAACACTTTCSCCACCCCTCCTTCTTTCCCAGCTCTGACTTCTCCCCCCCAGCAGTGCAGGGAGGAGGGAATGGGGGTTACAGTCAATTCATCACACCTTGTTTCTCCCACTGCTCAGGGAGAGAAGTCTTTCCCCAGCTCCAGCGTCTTTCCCTCAAGGTCACAGCCTCCTCTCAGGCATCCACCTGCTCCTATGTGGGTCTCATCCAGGGGCTGCAGGTGGATCTGTGCATCCCTGTGGACCTCTGTGGGCTTCCAGGGCACAGCTGCTTCACCACAGGCTGCACCATGGGCTGCAGGGGACTCTCTGGTGCCTGGAGCACCTCCTGCCCCTCCTTCTCCACTGATCTTGGTGTCTGYAATTGTTCCTCTCACATGTTCTCACCCGCCACTTCTCTGGCCACATTTACATCTGTGCAATAACTTTTTTTCCTTCTTAAATTTGTTACCACAGAGGTGTTACTACCAGTTCTAGTTGGCCCAGATTTGGCCAGGGTCATGTGCACCTTGGACCAGCTGGCATTGGCTCTGCTGGACGTKGGAAAGCTTCTGGCAGCCTCTCAGAGAARCCGCTCCTGTAGCCTCCCCTCCACTACCAAACCTGGCCATGCAAACCCAGCATAGTCATGTATTACTGGTCATATGCCTCATTTCAGCTGCCAATAGGGAAGATGGTTCTACGTGATGACTTCCATTGTGATATCTTGTCATATCATTTAAATATTTCAATAAAATTAACCCTTTCTGTGGATTATCTGAGAGAAATGAAACCACGGTGGTTTTGAAATAGCTACGTATAGAAATACATTAAAAAATACTCATTTTTTGGGGTGGTATTTCAGATAAAAATATCCATTGGGATAAACCCCATGCCTTGCCCTAGCTCACCAAGAATGGTTATTTGCTGATGTTAGAGCCTTTTCTTTTGTGTACATTCAGAAAGACAAAAGAGAGAATTGTTGATTTTTGCATCCTCTTTGCTACCATGTCTGTGACCTCATTGAGGTGTTGTAGGATACCAGTTTATTTTCATGAACAAGGGATATGAGGCTGCACTCCAGCTTTGTGAGAACCACATGAATGATTGAGTTGCTGCTCTTTCCTCCTCCTATCGGTCTCTGGCTCCATACCAGAGATAGTGAGCATGCAAATCACTGATTGTTCAATATGCTGAGTGGGAGCAGTTCAGATAGCTGCATGTCACTACAATTACTGGCAACAGAGCTAGATCTGTCCATTCTTCACAGCACCAAAGTGAAGGAACACACTGGAAATTACAGGTATGCAGTGTCTTTTTGAGTTGTAATTCACTGTCCTTTGCAACAAATCTTGTAGGGAGGACAGTGGCAACTTGTTTGACAAAGTGCATAATCTCCAAGATGTTTCATATTTAATATAGCTCTTTCCACCTGCTTGTGGAAGGTATGTAGTCATAGTTTTGAAAGCTTTTCATTTTGCAAGTGCTTCTGCCAGTCTCTCCTCTCCTTACCCAGTGAACCGTAGCATTTATGTAACCATATTTCTACTCATCAGTTTGTACACTAGCCATCAGCTGATGGCCCTTTCACTTGGTTCAGTTTGTCTGGTGTGAAATGAAGCCGTCTCATTTGCTCTCAGAGTGCTGCACAAATAGGTCACCGCTGCCCTTTTTGCTGTTCACTCCCCATGTTCACTCACCAGTCACAAAGGAAACATCTCATGCTGAACCTTCCTATCCTTGCTGAGGTCAGACACTTCACACTAAGGTGGCTGCAGTGCTCTTTGTGCCTCAGTCTTGCACGTCTGCTGAATGATAAATTTTGCTGGCCCTGTGGAAATCACTGGTGTTACAAACTTCTGCTCTGTCATAGTTCCAGGGCTTGTTTCTGTTTCTCCTAGATAAAGTGCCTCTTTTGTGGTTGCTGTAATGATCTATGAGCAGGTGCCTGCAGCGTTTTGGGATCAGCCCAAAATCAGTATGGGGCAAAAAGTCAAGGAAAAGCTTGGAACCCATTCCATCCCCATAAGATGATGGCTTAGCAGGGCTTKTGGGAAGGTGTTGGCAATTGCTGGTGAAGGTGTACCAGGTGTGGAGGCACAGRCTCACTTGTGCATGTTTCTGCAAATCCAGAACTGACCTTAACCTCAAGTGAGGAGGTTTAGCTAGCATCCATTTATAACAGGTGAGGAGGGCTTTGAACAAAGCCATATTTGCTGTTTCTTGGCAATCACTGTTCTGGTGCTCAGTCTCCAAGTAGGAAACTTCTCCATGGAACTCAGCAAGTGACACAGCTTTCACCTGCCTCCCTACCCTTTCCATTCCCACCTCCTGCCCATTAACTGATTTGTTATGTTTAAGGGAAGTATTCCTTTGATGGACCTCCCTGACTCACTTAAAGTGACTCATATTCAGATTGCTCCAAATATCTCCTCACGATTGCCATGAGATGGGGAAAGAAAGTTCAGCAGGGCAATTGCCTTCCAACAGCAAGTCCCAATTTGCTTTGCCACCTCCTACTAGATAATCTCTACTTTAAGGCACTCGACAGTCAGATTCTCCTCCATGAAGTGTTTTGTCGAAGACAGATGCTTCTGAGCTGGGGTTTGCCGCCCTCCCACTGGGGAGCAGAGCGTTAGTTGCAGCTTTAGAAAAATACCCTTTCTTTTCTTTTCTGAGACTCATTTGCTGAGCTTTACCTGTGTTGCTTCCAGACTGCACTCTTTTATCTTTCCAAAGCAGCAAGAAGGGAAGCAGTGTGGATCCCTATACCAAAATACTTTCTTTCAGCCTGCAGCTACGGCAAGGTGGCAAGTGAGATAGAACTTTTTCTTCTGGTTTGCCTTCTTCCTCTGTGAAAAGTTCTTGCAAGAAGATTCGCAGAATTTAGTTAAAGCTGGTGCAAACTGCTGTGAAATTCCTCATGGAACACTTTTGGTCAGAAAAGTGTCACTTGTTCTTGTTTGTCAAGAAAATGTGCTACACTTGCACAGTTACTTTTGCTGCAAAAATGGAGTAAATTCCCCCCGTAGGGATTCTACCAGCTTAAACCAATTTCTTAGTGAGCTAGGGGCTGTGTAAAGTGAAGAGTTAAAATTACAGCTGTGAGTCTGAACACTCGGAATGGTACTGAACTCTGTTTGGCCCATGCTTTTGGCAGTAGTCTTGCAGAAAGGTGCCCTTCTCCCAGACCTGCCTCACACACTGGTTTTGATGGAATTGAAGTTGCTCAAGAGCTGGGAGAGCTCAGAACTTCAAACCACATGCACCAGCTGGAGGAGATCTTATGTCTATCTCAGGCTTTAAGAGCAGACAAACTGGGAATGAGACCCTAACTGATTTTTTACATCAAAAGTCATAAATTTAACCATTTCCTCTGAAATTGTTTCTATTATGTGGCAAAACTGAAAGTTGTAGAGCAGCTTATTTTGTGACAAAACATGGCTATGGAAAAACACTTCCTGATGGAAGAAGATTTTAAAAAAAATCCCTTTAATCTTAAATACAATGGAATATAAATTTTATACTGAATTTTAAGAGGTGAACTAAAACCTTCAAAGATTTATTTCATCCTAAATGAAATCTTTGTTGTTGTTTAGAAAGTCGTGWATGGTTTAATCTAGGGTTTAACATTCAGCTACTATAATACTTTTAATAGGAAGCTAATAAATGTGTTTGTGGTAAGTGGAAACATTACCCAGGTGTATAGAAATTTTTAGTGCCTGTAATCACCAAAAGAAAGAATTTCTTTTATAGGAAAGTATGAGAACTGACAGACACAAATACCAAATTGTACTAAATTATATAGAACTATATGAAGCACATGTATCAGACAGTCCCTTAAAATAGCCACCTCTTTATATGAGTATAGAAGGTGTGAAAGATTGGTGTYCTGTATTTCAGGAGAAGGTCAATACATGAGTGGTCTTACGGAAAAAAATAATAGCAAGGGGTTATGGTTGTATTTAAASTGAGCCAAACAGCAATAATGCCATTGTGCTTTGAAAAGACACTCTCCTTTACAGAGGTATGTGCTGAGGGTGGTGCACAGCTGTTATTTGTGAAATAGCTTATTCTGAACTTGTCATATTTGACTGGCAAGTGTCATTCAATAGTCTATTAGTGCATAAGTAATTTCGTCCCTTCGGAGGTGAAAATTTAATACAAATGCTCAAAGAAGAAAAGATGTATTTTTCCCTTACATCTGATTTTGAAAATTTCCATTTAATGCATTTATTTACCCAAATATTACCTAATGTGTGCTCACAGTCTGTTCGGTATGCTTTTAGGTCGTTTTGTAGTGGTGCAAGGATTAACCAGTTACAAGTGGCTGCTTTCAGGGTTGGTGGCATTTAAGGGTTAYATGGAACCAAGGAGCATGGGCAGAAAGCTGTGCTGCATTATGGTGATATAAGGTTACATAGGAACAGGGTTGAAATCTTCTCTAAGTAGGATGGAGCAGTGGGCTGGTTTCTGACTTTGACCTGACTTTTGATGAAAAAAGTATTTAAATGGAAGAGCAAGTCTGAGAGAGTTTGCTTAGGAGTGATCTGTACAGCCCTTTGTGGAAGAAAGGACACACAAGTATTACAGCCTTGCTCAAATCAGAGTGGGAGGCAAAAGCACCTGCAGTGCTTTGACAGTGTGAGCACCTGGGAAGCCCACAGCGTTTTAGTTAATTCAGATTTTCTCAGTCCTATTTCTGCAGGATATATTGGATCCTCAAGAACCTTCTRTTTGGTGCTTTACCACAGATAACTAAAAGAGCATTAACAATTGAATTGAATTGAATTGAATAAGCAACAACTGAGTTATTCTGGGCATAATTTTTCTAATAAGTGTATTTTTAGTGGTTTCAGAACTACCTAGAAGAAAAGAAGAATTTCTTTTTTAATCCTGCAGTTTTTTAATCTAAATTCATGTGCATAATGCAGCTTCATGAACTTAAATATTTAATTATGTGTTTTTAAGGTTGAGGTTTTGCTGATCTTTGCATTTATTGCACCTTAAAATAGTAATTATTTGAGGATTTGCTATTAGTCAAGGGGGAAGCACAACTTTTCTAGTTAACTATTATTTTCTCAGAAATTACTTTTTTCTTTAAAAAAAAAAAGTTAGTTCACCTTTTATTTTATTTTATTTTATTTTAAAGAAAGACTGAAATAAATCAATTTCTTGTAAGCCTACGTACTAGATAATATGTGTGAATTGTAAAGACCATATTGCTGACTTTTTTCCCATTTGGTACTTCCAGGGATTCAAGCACACCAAACAATTCCCTGATGGAATTACATTTATAACATATTGCTAGCTTTTTTCCCACTTGCTGATTCTGGGGAATTCAAGCACACCAAACAATTCCCTGATGGAATTAGATTTATAACACATTTTATATATTTGTTTTTTATTTTTAAAAATGCATGAGAAGACTGTTCCTTCTACAGTGCATAAACTAATTTGATTAGTTGATAAAAAAGTTTCTGAATTTTTGGTGAGTTATTGTTCATGGTTAGTTTTGTCAAAATAATTTGCTAGATTGAAGGCTTCTTCCACAAACATGGAAGCCTAAGGCTTCCATGATAAAAAAGTAGTGCATATTGCGAGTTCAGGGCATTTTTGTTGAAATTTTGAAATCCCTGTCCCTGTAAATAGTTTTGGAGTGTCTGACTGTACAAATACTGTGATAAATTTAGACTTTCAGCCCTAAAGTGATTACTTAAAACGAGGAGAAAGATGAAGAACCTGGTTAGGTGATATAAGGTTAATTGGTCTAGCTGTAAAGAGAAAGCTCTCAGTGGTTAGTAGCTAGAAGCTGTACAACTGGAAGTACTTTAATTTAAAATCTAGTGTAATAGCTTAATCAAATACATGCAGAAACACTGAAGAATTTATTTTTTAATCACAAGTTTTACTCCTCTCTATAACACATTTATTGAATTATTTGAGTTAGAGTTGTAGAAAGCTATTTTAGCATGGCCAGAATCAGGTTATCAGACTTAAAATAGGTACCTCTCATAAAAATAATATTTACCAGAAGAAAAAAAAAGCACCCTGGAAGTTCTATGTGGGTAAAAGGTGCCCATGTCAGCTGGCATCTCTCTACATCAGAACAGATAAAGGAGATTATTAATCAAACCCGCTGTTTTTGTTAGTCTTTAAATTAATTTTACTGCTTCCATGGGTATTTAAAGAAGGAGAAAATTTAACAGGTATATCTTTGGAATGTTGAAGTTTAAACTAAGACTCCTTCCCTTCTCGTCCTTTGTTTCCAGAACACCACAGAATTCCTGCTTTGGAAGAGACAAGTTGGTTGCTGGGGAACATCAACCAGACTGGCTACTTCCGAGTTAATTATGATATTAGGAATTGGAGGCTGATAATTAATCAGCTAACAAGGAACCATGAGGTAAGCTCCTCATCCCTAAAATCTGCTTTCACAGATGAACCTTCACTGTTTCATCACCCTAAATGGTTCAATTTTTGTGCTTGCCCCTCACAGGTTATCTCTGTCAGTAATCGGGCAGGCTTGATTGATGATGCTTTCAATCTAGCCAGGTATGTTTTCCTGCAGATCATCTATCCTCATACACATTGCTGCAATAACTCATACAGCCATTAGCTCAGCAGTTGAGTGTGTTTCAAAGTTAAATATGTTTTAAACACACTTTAGTTCCCCTCCTCTGCTTTTTTTCTTTTCATATAGCACATAAACATGGTCTGTAGCACATTCACTACTCTTGATCAATAATTGCTGTAGGGTATTTCCGAGTCTGAAGAGATCTGATCAATTTTGCAGCAAGTTCAATTTAACACTTTGCAGATAAATAATCTTTTTCCTCTTTCTCTAATCAATGAAGGTTTTTTCCTTCTGTTTTTCCCAATTGCCCCACCTCTCCTTTTTTTTTACAACTGAACCTTGTGCTGTATTTAATTTGAGATGGAAGGCACCTTCAAGCTTCAGTAATTTTTTTTTGCCCTGACTTGTACTGTTACATCATTTTTCCAATATCTTTCTTTTCTTGTAATCTGCTAGACCAGACTCTTTTTTTTTTTCTCTGTGGTGCTTTTCAAACAGAATGGAAAAGAAGTTCCATTGAGCATTTCTGGAATTTATGCGATATTTTGTGTTTTATTATGGTGAGAGTTAATAAGTAACATATACAGTGCTGATTAGGTGATGCCTTATGTACAAATTGAGGCAATGGAATTGTCCCTGTTTTGRAACCCAGTGTGTTGGTAGTGGAAGTGTAAAATGAGAGGAAAATAGCAGAATATTTGTAAATTTTCAGTTCTTGAGGTACCTGGGAACATTGCATTAGTAATGGGTTTTAATTGTATAATTTACAAATTTAATTGCAAAGTTGCAAAAATATGGATTTACTTACACTGTGATGTCAAAGGTGGCATGAAAAGATTTCCTGATACTACTGTCTTTCTGCTGCTTGCAAGGCTTGGTAGTACTGAAGTGCATTTAACTGCAGTCACCGGAGGTGTTTGGGATTCAGGCACGGCGTCACAGCTCAGTGATGCTCCAGCATCACTGCAGTAAAACACAGTTGTGTGCCCTACCACTGTTCCTGCTGCTGACATAAAGCAGTGATTAGCCCTKAACAGTCCAGAGATGTAGTAGGGAAGGAGATATCATGGGGAGAAGAGTATCCATTTGCTTTTGGCACTGCCCTTCATTCTTGCTTTGTGACATCTTCCCATTGGCAACAGTAAAGAACTAGAAATAGGTCATTACATCAGACTTCAGAAAGCCATGGTTTTTCTGCTCTCTTACCAGTGGAATATTGCAGATCATTCTGAAATATCTAGACTATAAGAAGAACTACCAGATGTTGAGGAATGTCGTAATCTGTTCTAATTTTATTTGGTTTTRACACCTCAGAGTAGTGTGCAATTACACAGGGTCAGCATGGTACCTTCTTTTTCAATGCACTTAATGCAGTGAGATGTGGCTATTCTTCCCTGAAAGTGTAGATCCTGAAAAAAAGTTTCTTAAGCTACTTGTTGTAGGTGAGGGGTTTTTTTTTTTCTCTCAGTCAGTGTTGAGCCAATCCTCTAGGATGTTTTGCTTATGGAGCGTTAAGGTAAGGTCTTCATTAAAGATCCAATCTGCATTGTCTGGCCAAGTTTGATGTACCTAAAAACCGCTCAAAAGATTAGATGGAAGATTCCCCTCTAATTGTCCAGGGTACTTTCATGGTGATACTGAGTCCTGCACCTTTTTCAGAGGTGATTACGCTAGAGCACTGGGAAGTCTTTCTAAGGATGTCACATTATAAAAACTTGACTTTCTTTTATTGATGGGAATTGAACCCTGATGCTGCAGTTTGGTGCAGCTTCTTCTGCAGTGTCTGGTGCTTCGATGTGACACAGCAGTGTTTCTAACACAAGCCCTGAGGGCTATCAGAATCACACAGGCTCTTTCAATTTCCTGAAAAAATCACTGTTGAGAAGGCCACCATCAGCCTAAAAGCAGCTTAGCTTTCCCTGCCTTGGCTGCAAGGCACAGTGCAGAAAGTTGCTCGCTTTCTTTTGGAGTAGTAGCACAGCTGGGATGTTCTCTGCCTTGTGGGTGCTGTGCTGGTTCAGTCTTGTCTCTGCTGCACAGCATTTCTCCCTGCCCATATGCCATTATATGATGGGGAGATGAAACATATCTTTGACTGGGACGTGAGAGAAGGTCAGTAACCCTACTGAGTGGACACAGAGATACTAACTGGTGGTTTACATCTGCCTTCTGAGAAGACTGGCCGTTTTTAACAGTAATTCAGTTCTCAGTTTTGGTTCCTAGTTGCAAATAGTTCCTATGATGTCTTATCTTCTTGTCTTCAATTATAAACATGCATGTTTTGGGAGAGAGAWAAGAACTGTGGAATGCCTACTTGAATTCTAATCCCTAGTTCTGTTTTCCACGATAAAATAATACAAAAATTAAACATAATTTCTTAAATTCATGCTGCTCCTTTCAGATATTATTTCTAATATAAAGTTGTTCATTACTGCACCAAAGAGACTGTATTTCTTCAAAATACYCTGTCCTTCTTAGAAACTCTGAAGTACTTCCTAGTATGCTTTTGAGCTTGATATAGCTAATACCAAAAGGATTTGACTCAATTTTTCCACTATTACAATATTGTATGTCCTAATATGATTATTTCTATGTTGTTGTACTGCTAATTGATTTTGTTTGTGGAATGGCTGCAGCTCATCTCTTTAGTAAAATTTGATAATATTTAGATCTGGAGAAAAATGAAACAAAGGGCTCATAGAAATTATTTTGGAACACCACATTTTATTTTTTAAAGGTGTTTGATTTTATTCCTCTAATATGACTCTTATCCTTTTACTGTCTAGCATAGTGGTTTCTTGAAAATAAACAAAATAAATGAATTGATACTATCAAGGCAATATTTTAATTCCTATAGCTTTAATTTCATAATTTTTGTCCATTTTATATAGAAATGCATTCCTTCATCTTACTTCTTGCTGTATTTTGGTTTATATAACATTCATCAAGGACAGTTGAGTGGAATAATAACAACAGAAGAAAACAGCTTGTTTGGTTTTCAGATCTTTAAGTGTAATTCTCTTCTTGGCTGTAGTGCATGCACATACACTTTAATATCTGGAAAGCTGGCAGTAGCCTTGGGAGTAACATAGCATATGGAAATTCATGTCCCGCATTCCTGATCAAGAATAGCACCTTGACATTCTCTCTTCCCTGCTTTTTGAAGGTTCTTTTTCTTTTGGTTTATATGAAGTTTCTGTAGAATTTAAAAATATGTTGATTCTAGTAAATGGTGCTAGAGAAAGCCAGCAGCCAGGAGAAGACAAATAGCACTGTGGTTCTCTTCTAAGCTCAAACAAAGCAGAGGTCAGTGCAGGTGGCTGCAATAAGCAGTGCCACAATGAATAACAAGGTTTGCACTGTTTCATGAGAGTGTGAGTAACATTGTCAACTTCTTTGTCTTTCTCTTTCCTTAATTGCAAATAGTATAGTATAGTATAAGGGGTCAGTTAGTGAGTATGTGAGGTGGGATGCCTCCCAATTTACTTGAGGCATCCCAAAGGTAGATCTATAAATCTGACATTCTCACCCTGTAGTGCACTGACAGTTAATGGAGGGAAACATGCACCTGACCTCTCCAAACCACTTAACCGCATAGGGTAAGATAAATTACTCACTTAATGTTAGGAGTGTTGTGTCACCCCTGGTTCTTCTTTGATGGGCTCTAAATCTCCATAAAAGATTTCCCTCATTAAACTGGTTGACTTAATCTAGCATTATGTGAAAGAAATAGGTCTGGTTTATATTTAATGTTAATCAGTGTTGGATCAGATATGACTGTGAATATCTCTTTTAGTGTCATCTAAAATAGCTATTGTTGTTTCCAGTTCTGTAAGCACTGAATGAGAAAACATGAGGTGGTGTTGCTGAATAATTATTCTTACGCTCCAAGGATGGACGACTGTGTTGGAGTGCTGTCCTTTTCCTTACACAGATTCAGGGGAGACTGAGCTGTAGTCTCTTCAGAGGAAGCTTGCCCCCTCTCTTCACAAGAGAGCTGTATCAGAAATGAGCAACAAGAAAAAAATGTACCTTCTAAATWTTCTGTGACCTAAGTGACTTCCATATTGTAGAGGGCCTTCATAAGAGTTCCTCTTCATCAGAATTTCATACACCAGACCAAAACCATGATCCTGGTGCAAATAGACACATGACAAGTTATGGTGATTGTTTTCCTGCTGTTAAACAATCCTTTGGGGTTTTTTTCTTTCCAAGCTGTGAGTTCTGCTGACTCTAATAAACAAAAATCTAAGGCCAGGGAAAAGGCACTACCARCCTGCTTTTCATTATATAAATCCAAATTGTGTGTCCCTTGACAAAGATCTTTAACAGCTGGTGCATTTGATTCCAAGGTTGATTCCAGAAGTAAAATACTGAAGTAAGCTAATGCTGACTCCAGACCACTTTCTCACCAGCTTGTAGAGAGAAATTAATTAAAAACTAAGTCTTACTTAATCAAGTGTAGCCTTTTGGATCTGGAAAATCATGTCTTTAGGACCCCCTCTTTTATTGTTTCTTATTGATTAAAAAAAAAAAATAAATTAATTCCTGGCTGTGGAGTCTTAACACTGAGGCAAAAACATGTTATCCATTCAGCTACCTGAGGCAGCACCACCCCACATATTTATGGAGACTGAGAGTTATCTCTTAACTAAGCCTGTAGTTCATACAGTTCCATACAAAATTCAAAATTATTGCTGCAAAATTGGAAAAAAGTTTTACTGAAATTTCTGGTGGAAATATGTGCATAACAAAACTAAATTATGGGACTGAAGTGATCTTCATTGCTGTTTTCCAGAGATACAGATTTCGTTTCTTGTAGTATTTGAAGTCTTCCAGCATGTGTGGGCTGATTGATGCTACACTTGCTTGTGTTACTTCAAGTCCTGTTCAGTGTAATCCAAGGAGAAGTCAAGGCATTTGAAATGCTGGGTCTGGGTAATAAGTGGGTGACAAAGATAGAAATTCTCAGCTAAATTAATGTACTTCCAAATGTTTCAAAATTTCAACAGCCACATTCAGGGTTGTTGACCTTGTTTTGTTGGGATATTCAGGAACACTCATGTAGGATCCATTTAAATTAATAAACTGCAGTTTTACTCTAGCCTTCATCTTTAATTTTCTAATAGTTCAACACAGAGGCAAACGAGATATGTTATGCAGCTCCCTTAATTAGTGCCTCTGAGTACCAGCTAAGGGAGCGAGTATTAGATCAATAGTTTGTATCACGCTTGATTAATAGTTGTATAGATTTACTGTTTTAATAAATGAGGCCTCATCTGAATTATTTCAGCAGACGCCATAGTAACTTCCATTCACTGTCAGGCAAATTTTGGTGATGGTTCACTAGTGATTGATTTTGATGCGGTTTCCTGCAGAAGTTTTTGGGTTTCTTTTGACATAAATACTCCCTCGGTGGGCCAAAGTAGCTGTGCCCTTTTTAGAGAAAATAGAAAGGTACAATTATTTTAAGGTAGCCATCACTCATTCCATATGCTGCACGTCAGTCCATATGTTCTGTGACATATCACAGCCTTGATATCTGCTTTATGTGGAGATACATATTTCAGCTAACATTTGCATGTGTTCATAACAAGAAAAATCAAAGCAATTCCTGTAAGTAAGCACACTAAAAGTCAATTCTGCTTTTGTGGTATGTGTCATTTGTGCATCTAATCCTATTACAAAGCTAAAGGCAATAAAGCAAATTGTACAGCACATTCCAGGGAAGAGTTGGTGCTGCAAGAGCATTCTGAAAAATAGAAATACCTGCTGAGAGCCAGGGAAGAAGTTTAAGACTCTTCAGCATGTTAGAAAAACCAACATGTAGATCTGATTGCAGAGTGTTTAGTGCAGAGGGAAGGTCTTGGTCTAGTCAAATCCCAGCAATATTGGCCTAAATTATTTCTGGTACTTCTGTGCAATTACAGCAGTAATCATTTTATCCTGTAAACTACATTAACTCTGTTCTTAGCCAAACACAGAAAAAACTGTCTTGAAGACTTGACTCTGGCTTCAGGGTAGTGACAGAGTTATTTTTAGCTAATGGCTRTTAACTCATTGCCTTTTTACTACACAGTCTTAGTCTCTTAGAGTTCAAGCTTGTCTCAGAAGTCGTGAATGTTTCTTTGTTGCAGTGCAGATGCCAGGGATTGCTCTGTAATGACAGRGGAAGGGAATAGTCTGTGAAATTTGTTTTGGGAACATTAATTGAACGAGGTCTGAATTACRCTTCAAGAAAATACTTGGGTTTGAGGTTAAGCAAGAAGAGGACTGTCATGAGGGAAGCTTGCTRAAGGCTTCTTAGTGACTTTAGGTACTGGAAACAGGGCTAAGAGTTGCAAATTTGGCTTCAGGAATCTGTGATGGTGGGGSAGGGGGAGGTCTTTGTAGAGCCATGAAACCTGTGGCATCCTGTTGAGGCCCTATCCTCTCATATCTAACACACACTTTCCCTGTGACTTTGTCCCATCTACAAGSTTTTTCTTCCCCACAGCTGCCTGTCAGTCCTTCTCTCTATGTCCTCTCAGAATAATCAGCTTTTTTGAGTCCTTACCCTTACCTGAGAACCCTATTACTTTCCTTCCTGTGGGTCTGACAGGACTAATATGGAGAACCAAAGATCCTTTTGCTACATTGGTCAAGGTAGCAAAACCAAGCCACTCTGTGAAGCTGAAGGTGCTGCTCTAAACACCTTCACTTTCCCAGCATTAACAAAGGAAATATGAATGAAGGCATAAACCAACTTTCCTAGTTATAAAAGCCAATACCAATGCTTCACTAGGATAAAGAAAGAAGTCTGCTATCATAGGCTACTCACTGCTATGCCTGCTGTATTGACCTGACTGCACCATTGCTTCTSAGAAATGACCCTTCTTTTTGAGCTTATCCAATTGCTGCTGACCAGGATTGTCATCTAGAGGAGGTCTGGTCTTCATCCCTTCATCCTCTGTCTGCTTGAATGTTGTAATAGATTATCTCCTTCCTATCTGGCTAGAAGTGTGTTTTCCTCTGCCCAGAAACCAAGCAATAAATGACAGGAAGGAGTCTGTTACAACTAAGGCACTGTACTGGGACTGAAGGAACCGGGATGCTGTTTCTGCTGTAGCCTTCCCAGGTGATCTTGGTAAAATCACTTAAATTGTTTGTGTCTGCTATCTCTCTGCAAAATGCAGATAAGAGAATAAATGAGGGTTTAAGAGATTTTCAAAGAATATTTTTATTAAAAAATATTTTTTGTTGGGAATGTGTTTAGAAAATTAATATCCAATTCTGTAGATAATCTGGCAAACAAAATTTGGATTGTATGTATATTCTTAAGATGAGGCTTCTSTGGTTTCCATATGAAGTTTCTAGATTTTAAACACATATTTCACTTGCCTGACTGATATGCAAATTATAAACATTAGACCAGGAAAAAAGAGAGTGATGAAAAAGTATTGTGCATTAAAATAAACTAACTCAATTTTGATTTTGCTCAAACGTGCTCTCATAGATACCATCACCCGTTGACAACCTAATGAGTASAAGAGCTGTTTCATTCTACCCTTCCCAACAAAAATCACTGAGAAAGAAAATAAATAACATTTACAATAATTGAGTCATCTGAAATTGATGTCTGTTAGCCCCTGAAATACATTCAAATTTCTTTACTTAACTCTGTGAATTACATACTTCTCAAAAATTGTGGTTTCATGATGATGAGAAACATGACATACCTTACTATATAGCCTTAATTTTTAGCAGTGAGATTGTTTCTTTTCATCTTGCACTACTCMTTTTTAATTCATTTTCTTTAATAAGGGGAAGAAGAGGAAAGGAGAGATTGTGAACTACAGGTTCAAGGAGTTTTTCGTAGCATTTTTACAAACAGAGGGATTCAGATTTGGGKTTTTTTTTTCTGTTTTTAACAGAGGTAATTCAAATTAATATTAGTTTTTGTTTATGTGGCAACTCTAAAACTGTGCAAGATAATTTAAGTCACATAATACTCCGATAATTGCATTGAATTTGAACTATTCTTTGTAGGATGCTTCAAATGCTCTTGTGTGGAGTTGAATGTCACTTGAAGAGCCCTTATATTTTGCATATAAGAAAACATAATAAGAAGCAGGCTTTGCTTAAAACTGTCTTACTTTCTTCATCCTTTAATGTTGGAGGGATTGAGTGCTAATTAAATTTAGTTCTTAAGATAAGCTTGTAAGCCAAATGTTGCTCTTGTTGCTTATCAAGAGCTGGTCCTGTTTACGTGGAAGTCCATAGCTGGTACAGATCATAATACCTCCATCAAATCACTTAATGGTCTTAGAAAAGCAGTCCTTGCATGGTCCTTGTATAAAGTCAGCCCAACCCTGGGAGGGAATGATGAGGCAGATTTTGATATTGGAGATCTTTTACAGAAGATYAGAATCTCTTTTACAGAATCATTTTCCATGAGAAAACATTCTTTCTCCAGCTTCTGTGGTTGAACATGGATGCCAGTCATTGTAAGTTTTTAACCTTTGACTTCCTAGCTTTGTAGGAGTTGAAGGTGAAATCTGTGATTACAAGAATTAATTTCCATGTTGTATGGGTCACCTTGCCCAAACCCTGTTTGGCATATCAGGGTTCAACATCTATGTTTTTACTCAGCTATCAAGGAACTGCTGTTAAAGCACTGTGGGTAAAAATATCGTGAATACAATTGTAGACACACCAGTCCTTTGTATGTCCCAAAAAAATGAAAAGGGCAGATACAGTCAAATGCAGTTCATTGGCATTTGCAGTTCATTGGCACCAGGTTTCTCTGTGAGATATTCTGATCCACACAGTTTACGGTTAMGGTAAAAGAATGAATCAATTAATAAGAATCCTAACTTACTTTAAACTGTCACTTTTAGATTTAATGAGTGTAGTCTAATTATTCATATATTGCACATGCACAGAAACAGAACTGATGTTAATCTGAGTTGCACATCTGCATTCTGAAAAGCTGCATTTTACCCCTTCAAAATTACCCAGACAAAAAGCTAGTCATGTTTTACACATGCCTAAGAAACAGACGAGGCAGGGTGAATTTTAAACCAGCAGAAAGTAAATCGCCTCATTTCCATTGTCTCAGCAATGCAGACCAGTTTGCTGCCAGCTTGAATTTTCTAATTTTGATTTAAACACATGACTTATAATGTCTTTGTTGGGTGGTGGGACTAAAGGATTTATGGTGCCCTTGTATGTGGGACTCTCATCACTGTGCGGCGGCCCTATCGTTTTTGTGACAGAGTCTGTTTGACTGGTGCTGGATTTATGATAGAAATAATTCAGAACAGAGTAATAATTTTCCCTTGGCAATTACACTACCATTTGGTACTTTGTCCCTAAGGGGAAAATGAATRTGCTGGGATCTGTCCATAAGTTCAGCGGCTCAGTGTAAAGAACAAATCAAGGTCAGAATGCAGTAGAATACACACTGATGTTTCATAATACAATCTAGATCTTCTGCTTTTATCTGACTCATTAAAAGCTCATGTAATTTAAAGAGTATTTTTGATTGCCATGAGACTTTTMGTGGGAATTCTTTGTGAGGGATATTTCATTACCATATTCAGTACTTTATTTTTCTATTCATTGTCTCTTTTCCCTGTAGCAATGGCCACCCTTCTTCAATGTAAGCAGGATAGCACCTTGCTAAGCATTGGTGCTTATGATATGATATGATATCATAAACTACTTAATACATATATGTAACTTCTGGAAAATCTTTTTCCACCTCTGTCCTTGTCATAAAAGTGATAGATCACATTTTCAGTACAGTTCATCAGCAGCCTCCTTAGGCATGAAAAACCTGCTGGACCAGGGTGTTTGTCTAGAGGTAATTTATCCAATAACTAAACCAGATCTTTTTGCCAGTCCATGTTCCTGTTCTCCTGCTATGGGTAAGGAGAGACTAGGTGAGCTGTTATGGCTCTTCTGATTCCAGATACTATAGATAAAGTTTTGTAAACTTTTTCACCTTGACCTTGAGAAATGTCTTACCTGAACATCAGTATGCTTTCAGCCACTATTTATATATCAACACTGTTTGATTTAACTATTTTATCTGTTAAGATACTTGCCAAAGCTATCGCAGGTTCCTCTGCAAGATACATGCTTGCTAAGATTCTAAGGTGGCTACTGGAGATATACCTAGAGAAAACTGTGCCTGTTTCAGACTAGACATAAGACTGGACATCACAGTATTTCTGTGGTGTTTATGCTTSTTATCTGGTTTCAGTATAGCTCATAATCAGTTATTCCCCTAGTGACAGACAATATTTCAATTTTCCTCCAAGATGGCTAGGCTGGAAAAGAACCTTGTTTCTTCGCCCTGACTCTCATGCATTTGGACTTTGACAGGCAATATCTGATAGTAATTTTGCTGGACTTAAAGATAGCAATATGATTGATGGCTAAAAAGACACAAGAAAAATAAGAATTTCTGTCATTGACCTTCCAGTGACTTTGTTGAAAGAGAGAGTAATAAGTCGAGCTCACGTTTAGTGTATGTACCAAACTTACACTCTGTAGTACTTTTGAGTGAACATTTCTCGTCAATTATATAAAAGGGAAATTATTTTAAGTGTTCCTTTTGATAGGAAGGTCACTACTTTTATTATTCTTATTATTATAATAACTGTTAAACATTTCTGTTTAACATTTSTACAGATCTCCAACAGTGTTCACAGAGATACTCACAACTGACTCATTCTCTGTTCTGCCTTCTTTCCTTATTTTGGTTATTGTCCTACTCCTACTAAATGCTTTTGCTGACCAGATTCTGTGTGCCCATCTTTGAACCTAGTTCTTTCCGGCTAGTGAAGGAGAATCCTAGAACCATGCCAGCTCCCTTTGTCTGGTTCGCCTCTGTTCAAATGAGACAGTGCTTCTTGCTGAATGAAGTATTCCCTGGCAAAGAGGAGTCTTGAAGTTGCTCAGCACTGAAGAAGCTTTCAGTGTAAATTAAAAGAATATGATTTTACTAAAACATGAAACTTAAGAAACCAGTTCGGTGCTTTGTGAAGATGCAGAATATTGGAGCATTGCTCACCACCCAGTCATGCTGCTTGGTCCAGGTTCTGTCCTCGGTTGACCTGGTTGTCATGGTTGTCATGCTGCCTCCCAGGATACTTCCTAGATCTGTGATTGAGATTTTAGGACTTCTGATACATTTTATGGTTCATGATTCATMTATTTTATGGTTTAGGGTGAGATTATCTGCTGATATCCTATTTTCTCAACTCTGAATGTAAAAAATTATCAGCCTTAGAATTTGGCCTTACCCTTACTAAATTTTTTCTTTTTTTTTTTTAAATGAATGAAAATACTCCTCAAGGTTTTAAAATTGTAGTATACAGTTAATAATTTGTAACATATCCATTATATACTACTTTTTAATGSAAAAGGTGAAACAATGAATGTACTTACTACCCTTTGAAAAAAGCTGTTTAATGCCCAATAGTCTGGGAGCGCAGTGTATTTGGAAGAAAAAGTTGATAAACGGGGCGTAGCARCTAGCATGAAAGAAGGGGTTATCATGGTTTAAAATAATGAAATAAAATGGTTTAGAATGTAAAGAGCATTATGCCAAAGTAAAATGTTGGCATAACAATTGTTATGTTCCTGAAGCACTTGTGTTTTCTTCAGGAAAGTTGCTGTCGTGACTGCCACTGTAAGAGGGTTTGAGATATGTCTTTGCTTACATTCTCTCAGCTTAGCATCTGTGCTGCCCAGCATGTGCTGACAGAAGAGTTTAACACTGATTGTATCAGCATTAACCATTTTTCCTGTAAATCATGATCTGAGGTGATCTGACTTTATATAAGTCATTTATATAATAATGTCATCTCCAAGAATCTTCCTTCATCCCCATCCCCTCTCTTGGTGTGGGTTGGTTGATGTGTGCTTGAGGGGGTGATTCTGATGGTACTGGGCATAAGCTCCCACCCAGAAAGAGAAGGTAGGTCAGGAGTAAACAGGAAAAATTCAGACTTTGCCACAACCTGCTTGTGTAAGTTGGACTATACTCTTAGGGAAACAGTTGGAAAAGCGAGAGTCAGGCGGTGAGACAGGCAGAATTGAGAAGTCTGATAAATTTGGAAGCTCGAAGCAGTGAGCGATGAGCCTAACAGCTTCTGTTGTGAACAGGATGAGTGAGTATCAGCAGCCAAGAATCATGATTTTGAAACTCATTAGGAAGCTCTCAGAGCTCAGGAATGAGAGATCGATCTCTAGTTTACTTCTTATGTGCCTTTATGGAAAAGTTAAGCTTAAAAAGAAATAATCTGTTTGTTTTGCAGTCTTGATTTCCTTTTTCCATTTAGTATAGATAGATTTAATTTTGAAACATGGACTTAAATATCCATTAGTGCAACTGTAAAAAACATTAATCTGTTTATTCCTTAAGCAGCATGTTTCCTAGAGCTATTTGTCTTGTTTCTTACTCTACACTTCTTCATGCCAATCAAGTTATCAGTAAAAATAATCACAAATCCTATTAGAAACTAATTATATATATGCAACTTTAAGCTAGTTTACCTCTTTGCTAACATTAACTCCAAGATTTTTAACTGCATGCTTCTGGCTCTATTAATTATGTTTACAAATCTTTACATAGTATTAAGACATAGAACTCATCTTAATAATACTCTGCTTCTTCAGAAAATGGAGTGTAAAAATGTAAACTGTAAAATGGAGTGACCCTCTGTMTTCAGATGCATTGGACTTTGTCCACTACTGACTCTAATAGCTTCACCACTTTCATTTCATATCTGCTCAGCTCCTCAGTTGGCACAATGAACTCCCAAAGTGATCTTGTTTCTCGTGCTTCAGTGTGTGCTGGAACCAGAGTTGAAAACAGAGTTGACAAAATGTGGATAAAGATGACATGAAGCAGACTGGAGGGTGGGTCGTCAAAATGACATGGGATAGATACTTCTTAAATCTGTTACATAAACTCATGTCTTTCCTGAGAGCATGAAGGGAATAGAGTGTAATTCTTCCAATAGAGAGTGTAAAAAATGAAGGCCTGCAAGATGTGGCACACATGGTAAGGAAACAAACTATTTCAAGTATTTCAGCAAGGCAGTTTTTACATTTTATTACAACAGAGAAAAACATTTATATTAACATGTATGCATTGGTTAAATTCTGTACTAATGTGTGTAATTTTATTTGTTTGCTATGTATTTTCATTTCTTCCACRGACAGTGATGGAAATTAAAGAAACATTTGCAATGAAGGAGAAAAACTRGTCTATGAAGCTGTATCACACTGTAGCCTATTAAATTGAAGTTTACGGAATCCACCTTGCTGATTTTAAGTGTTTAATGAAAATAGAATCATTATCTTCTCTCTAGGCAGATAGTTAACTCCTTTTGGATTTAAACACCTGCGTCAGGAGAAGAATAGGCAATATGTTTCTGAAAAGTTTGCATGCACAGGGTCATACTTCGTTTCTGCAGTCTGTATAGTTAAGAAAAAGAGCTGTTCTGAAAAAGAAAGTGAGAGCGAAACCTAAAGCTTGGTGTTTTCTGTACTCAGTTTTTAAAGTAGCTTCCAAATGCTTGTGTCCATGTTGTATTTTACTTGTWATGCTATTAATTTTAAAATGCTTCCTGTGCCCTCCTTGCACTTTTTCCTGTGCAGGAGGAGGTCAAAAATGGGACAAAATTTGAGCTGATTGTTTTATAAACACCTGAAAAAACCCATAATTTATGTGCAAAGTGGTGTAACATCCTGAACCAAGTCATGTCACTGTATAAATCCTTCCAAAGTGACTTTAGGTGGATAGAAAACAAGGCAGTTATAAAGAGAGAGAAAAGATTGAGGAGAATAACTGTAAAACTGTTGCTGTTTCTTCAGCACTAGTTCTTTCCAATTGCTGATGGTCAGTAGAAATGTTTTCTCAAGCAAAATGCCTTGGGTTGTTGATTTTATGCAGACAGCTTTCTATCTTACAGATCAACAAAGCAACACTTTCCGTTTGTTTTGGGGTTGGTGGTTTTTTTTTTTTTTTCCCCTTAAAGGCAGTAACTTCTTTGTTCATGTCTTTTATAGCCACGGGAATCCATTCAAAGTAGGGATAGTTGTCTGGTTTTCTTTCTTGTGTGTTCATGCCTTGCTTCATATGGTTGCATGTGTTGGGAGAGACTGCAAGTTTCTGGGTTTTTATAAAGTTGACTTTAATGTCATTAACGTGCAGTGAGTTTATATTTTTTTTCTGCATTTTAATTTYGTTTGGGAAAAAAAAGAAGTCGTTTATGCCCCATTGCGAATATCTTTTGAAAACCAATTTAATACTAACTTCTTTCTTTGTGCAGAGCTGGTTATTTGCCTCAGAATATTCCTTTGGAGATTATGAGATACCTTTCAGAGGAAAAAGATTTTCTGCCTTGGCATGCTGCTAGCCGAGCTCTTTATCCTCTAGATAAATTGCTGGACCGTACAGAAAACTACAATATCTTCAATGTAAGAGATGCAGTCTTCCTCTCTTTCTTCCTCTAGTTCTTCCTTTCTTCCCCTCACTCTCTCCATCTGTCTGTCCTTCCTGCCTCTCTTCCTTTTCTGTCTTTTCACCTCTCACTCTTTCCTTTCATTGCCAAGGTTTGAACTGTTCCCCAGTCAGATATACTGTAAATGACCTAGAGATATTAACTTTCTTCCTAATTACTCTTTATTTAAACATAGCAATTACCAAGCTTTGGTTCATTTGCATTTGAACGGTGATAGCTGTTGTTTGAGGCATATATGGTGAGAAGAWGGAAAGGTAATTATCCCTCATGTAAAATGTTATGACAAATAAAGTGTTTCACTTAAAAGAACCAAAGTATTCTATTGCCAGATTTTCTCTTGTGAGGAGCCCCAAAGTGATATTTAGGTCAATGCCCAAGATCAGCAAGAACACCAAATACCGGCACAACTTGACAGAACACATGCAACTGAAGCAAAGATTTCCAGTCATTATTTCATCCCAAAATCCGTGGTGAATTCAATGCAGTTACTTTAATTAACAAGAATTAGATCACCGTTGAGTCAAAAGCCCATTCATAATTGCCTCCTAAGGGACAGCAATAACAGCTCACAGTAGATAATTAAGATAGRCATGGCAAATATTTTAACATTTACCTGTAGCTACACTGAAGCATGGTTTATGAAGTACACAGGATTTGACTGCACTCAGTGACAATTACGAACTCTTGGGGGTTTTACTCACTATGAATTTTAYGTGGTCTACATATTTTCAATGGCCAACATACGGTAGCTTTATGTAATGTTGTAAAGCCTTCAAATGAAGGAGCTTTTTAAAGCCTGAGATGTTTAAAGATGCTTTTTTCTTCGTTAATGTATGTTTGTTTGTGTATGTGTGACCAGAGACACCATGCTCAGAGAGCAGAAAGTTAGAAGGGGCTGTATTTATGTAGAAGTACATATATGTATAGCATAGATATATAGATACACATATAGATACAAATATGTTTGAGTGTATATATATATATATATAAAATATATATATATATACACACATGCATATATACACAGGTATCTGATGACATGGAAAAATATTTTTCTAGAACATATACTACAGATTAATAAAGACACATTGAAATTTTTATGAGCTACAGTGTCGGCCTAACTGCAAACCAGAGCCATTATGTAAAATGTGTTGAAATTATTTGCATATTTAGTCTGTTAACTGCACAGAAAAATTCTTAGGTGTCTGCCATTGCTATTTCATTTTTAAAAATGGTTGCGTAAAGAAAACACAATTTTAATAAATAAAACCAGTAAAATTCACATCTGGGTTATGTTTTATCACTACTGGTGGGAATTTTGAAAGCTGAGGTGATAGCAGAGGAAATAAAAAAGTCCTTTTAGTCACAGAATAACATATCTGCTAGAGAAAGCTGCAGTATGAATCTTCTTTTGTGTTGACATATATACATGCCTATGCATCTGTAATAATAAAATAGATGAAATAGATGCTCTCCTATGCAGKTCTATATATCTCAGTTCTCTTTTTCAAACTGGTGAATTCTGCTGGCAAAAGATTACGCTGAATACAATGACAGTGGTTTTCTTCAAAAGCGGTCAGAATATGTAAATATTTTACATAGTCCTCTGTGTAAAACATAGAAGTCACTGAAACAGATCCTGTTCTTATTTTGTTCTTTAAGGACACCAGGAGCCTAAACGTAAAGCATAGTGTCATTAAGTGTACAAAGCTTATTTGCAGACATATTGTTATGTATTCTGAAGTCAATTGACTGTACCCACTTAATGTTTTTGCCATGGCTCTGGATATTAAAACAGTATTCTCTTAAAAGAGAATATGCACAGTGTAGTCATAATTGGCCACAAAGTAGAAATTAAGCTATTGATACTTGTAATTTTTCAGCCATGTATTGTGAATTGCAAGTAGCATGTAAACTTTTGAAATTGATGGATTTTATAACAATAAATTGTCTTGTACTAGGCATCTATTCAAATAGCTATTCTACAGATTGCTTCTTGCTATAGCAGTGAAGGAGGATTATAAGTGGACAAGTAGCTCTGCTAAATCTTTGGAATTGGACATTATTTGAGGGTAAAAAGACAGACCAAACTTCTCTAGACAGTGGTATTTCAATTTCAAGTAAAAGGAGGTGTTTAACATTAAATACGCTTTTCTTTTTCTCCTCAGGAGTATATTTTAAGACAAGTTGCGTCAATGTATCTGAAGCTTGGATGGCCAACAAACAATTTGAACAAATCACTTGTTCAAGCATCATACCAACATGAGTACTGTTATATTTCTTTTTTTATTGTTTATTTGTGGAATATAATTATATAAATCCAGCCTCCTGAAATTTAGTGTCATCTTTAGCATAAGTCAGTCATAATTCCCTAGCTTTGTCGCCCTTCTGTTTTTCCTTTTCTGGGTTAGAGGGAAAGCAGAAAGATTTTGTGAGATTAATTGTTCTTTCTTAAATTGGGAGAATGTGCTTTCCTAAGCCCTGWCTTAATATCTGACTCCACTGGATATCTAAGAACTTGGATGCGTGAGCACAGAGGTGGGGAAGAGTGTAAATAAGTGTAAATGGGGGCTGGTTTTGATCCATGGGCTCTCTTTAGCTGTTGCAGGCATTAAGCTGGCTCTGAGATTTGTAAAGCCAAATTGTCTTTACAAATGATCAGATTGTCTTTGATATGCTGCCCAACTAACAGTTGCTGTCACTTTTATAAGAAATAGATTTTTGTAAACATTCAAACACATCCGTTAATGCAGCCTTATTGCTTTCTTTAATTTGGACAGAGAGTTGCGTCGGGAAGTCATCATGTTGGCCTGCAGCTTCGGCAACAAACACTGTCACCAGCAGGCTGCAACGTTAATCTCTGATTGGATTTCTAGCAATAGGAACCGGTAAGCAGAACTGAAATGTGCATCTGACATTTCCCCTCCTGAGAGTACAGCCCTTCCTCTCCTGCCTGCCTTGTCTGCAGGGCCCTCTTTTGCTAAGGCTGTTTTTATGGGGGGAAGCAGAGGTTGCTGGCTATCGTTTAAAAATGTCTGTGGGATTTCAGAATGAGTTATTTGACTTTGCTTGTATGAGTGGGTGGAGGTGATTCTGCTATCCTATCTACTTTCTGTCAGATAATTCAATGCTAGAAGATGAGCAGTTGGGTTTTAAGGAGGGATATAAAGAAAAAAAGATGAGTGAACACGATGTCAACAGGCAAACATGAAACCYGTGTCGGGGCAAGAGAGCAGAAGGTGCTAAATATTTAAAGGAGTGAGAGAGGTTAGAGACAGAAGGACTGAGAAGCAAGGAAGGAGACGTGTTGGAGGGAAATGTTGCAAGGTATTTAAGGGTGAAGATTTGGAAATTATAGTGATTCAGGATTACATGAAAAGCTCATATACAGTTTCAGAGAGCAGATGATACGATAGCTGACACCTTGAGCATTTAGCAGCGCTGTAATGGTTTGACAGCAGATATGTAAGTTAGGCTGTCCAGACACAGGTTTATTCAACTGAGGCAAGGGAACATGGGCCATGGATAGTGAATGAAGTGTATCTTTTAAAGGCAAACATGTAAGAAATAGGCAGTTACTGAAATTTCAAATATTTAAGTATGTAGTGATCTATGGACAATGAGTGCAGTGTATAGGTTAAGACCACAACTTCTTTAGAAAGAAGAGTGGATTTTCTGATGGGAAATATTTGCACTGTACACATTTGTACATGGCATGATGTTTTGGTTTAAAGGAGATTATTTTACTTTCAAATATAAAAGAAAAGAGAAAGTCTTTCATTTTTAGTCCCAGTCTTGTATTAGCTCTGCAAAAGGATCAGATATCTCTAGCCATACAAGCAAGCAGAATTTTTCAGAGATTTCTTGGACTAATCAAGCGTTCGTTTGCAATTAAAATATTTCTGTCTGTCTTCGTAATCTTTMAAAATCCTTTACAGGCATACCCAATTACATAAGTATCCAAATGTCTTTTAAAACCGGCCATGAACTGAGCATGAAGGGAAATTATGACTTTGAAACTTCTGGGGAAAAAAAAATAGCTTGAAACTATGACTATGTACCTTTAAGAAAGATGTGTGTGAGGTGGAGGATTTTCTTGTGTAAGTTGATACCAGATATATTTACTATGAAATATATACCCCAGGGTTTTATATGAATTCTTATCATAAGCAGCAACAATCAGTATGAAGCTGTTCAAAGAGGCAATTAAAGAGAAAGAATCATTGGAAACAGTCTGCAAAAGTAATTTACTTAGATATTCATTTGCAAAATTAGTTAATCAAACCTAACATTACCTATTAGCATGCACAGCAGTAGATTATTCAGTGTTAAAAAAGCTGTCACCCTGCAAAGCTACCTGCCTGTGTCTTTCCAACTGGATTAAGAAAGAAGGCATCAGAAAAGAAAAACATGACAAAACACAAGCTTATTGCTTTACTGAGAGTAGCAAGAGAGAAAATGAATAAATTTAAGGAGCTGTCTGAAGATTCATCTTAGCCTTTCAATGGGGACATTTTTGGTATCAGAAGATTGTGGTTGCCAGCAGATGATGAGTATTATGATTAAAGCACCACAGCAGGGCAGAGGAGAATAGCTACTAAGTTAAAGCAATGTGTTTCCAAAGGATCTGCACAGTTTTGAAAAATGGCTGCAGCAAATAATGTAATTACAGAATAGAGATTGACAGTCAGCTGATAAATAGGAGCACAACTGGCAAAGAAGATAGAGATGCTCTTTTATTTATTTTTTAAGATTGTAAGATTAGTTCAGTCCTACACTCCAGAATTTACCAGTTGGCATTCTCAGAGCGGTTTCACACTCTGAATGTAACTAATATATGAGCAAAACTCATTTCTATCTACTTACATTGAAACAACATTACGAAGACTACTAGTAATAACAGCTCAGTAAACATAAAATCAGCTTGTGTTTCACAGTGACAGCATTTGTAGGGTATATCACTGTTCTCTCTGAAATGTTCAGATCCTGCTGAATCAGAGGCACCCCATAGCACCTTTACTCAGTTTAAACTCACTCAGACTGAAATCTGAAAGTAAAGCAAGTAAGGCTGTTTTTCCTGCTTTTCCACCAAGAAAATGATGATTGTGCAATCAGATTTTAATTAGCATGGTGTTTGAGTCATGCTTCTGCCTCTTTTAGCACTTCAGTGACAATAACTATCTCGAGTGMGAAGGGCAGACAGATAAGTACAAGATAGGAGCAGAGAGCACATCTAAGAGGTGTCATTTTGTGTTCTTTCTCATCAATCAAGTGTTTTGCTTAGTTTGCCCTTAGCATCTTTTTGTGAATTTGCTGCAAGCAGCCACCTCAAAACCTGTAGGATTCCCCCTGAGCTTGTTTCCTCACAAGGGGGAGACTTATGCTGCTCATCCATCTACAGGCCTTTCTGACAACTGGTGAGGAGAGTTGGTGACAAGTACAGAAGCTCTGTCTGTCCTTGCCTATTCCACTCCTTATCAGCAATCATTGTAAAAGTTCTTGGTTTTGTCATTCTCTCTTCTGAAACAGAACCATGTAATTGACTGATGATTGCAGAAAATGTGGTTTTGGTGGGTTTGCATAGCCAGAGCACAAAAACAGAGTTCCAGAGAGGTCAGAGATGCTTTATATACAGATATAATTTGACTGTGAGTGTAACAGTGAAAATAAAGGCTAATTTGTAATTTTTCCCCCATCCCCTCCCAGAAATTTTATTCTGGAAGATGACACAAATTTTTCAAAGCAGTAGAGACTATTGAATGGGGCTTCTGTCTCAATATTTTAATCAACTGAAAATTAACCTAGTATTAAATTAAAATGTGATATTAAATACCACATAAATGCACAGTCAGTGAATCATATAAGGGAGGTTTTTGATTCCCTGGCAGTTACTGCAGTTAAAGTTCAAATAACTATAACAGAGAATATGCAATTAATATAAYAGAAGAAATGCTAACATTCATAACTTTTTTAGACACACTTTTAATCGATGACTTTTTAGATGCTCTTTTGAAATGTTTTTTTCTGTTTTACTTGTAACATTTAGAAATGGATGAAGTGTCRGGTAATACAATAACATCTAACTCTGTTTTACTGGCATATGCTTACATATGCTGTGGTTTTTAGCAATTATATTTAATCTGGTAGGTTCAGAAATTAATGACCACCTACTCTTCACAGTAAGAAAGTGAAGTAATCATGATATCAGATACTGTTTGTGTTTTGTAATTATTCGCACAGTAAAGAGCATATAATTTGCTGCTTTTCACAAAGTAAAATAATGGTCATTCTTCGCACAAGGCCAAAAGTCCTCTTTGCATTTGCAGAATTGTTTGAAAAAGCCATCTGATTTCCTACTGTAGTGCTGCAGATTTTCTTATGGAATTAGTGAAAACCCCCAACTTATATGTGATCTATAACACCAGCCTCTATGTATGAAGGTGGAAGTCAGCTGAGAGGCTTTGAAGGCTTGAATTTCTGAAGTCACTTAGATGTTGTATTTCTTCATTTTTAGATGCCTGGCTCACAGGGCAGAACCAGACGCTCAGAGTTACTGTTCCTACGAGGGGATTTAGGAGCCTCTGAAAATGCAGTTGGGGGCAGCCACTGTGCTGAGTGAAAGAGCCTCTCAACATGAGGTTCTGAAGCATGAGTGGGCCCTCTTGGGGTCCAGCAGTACAGGTAGAAAGATGCCTGTATCCAATGAACGCATAAATGGCAATGGTAGAGTATGGGGTCTTTGCCAAAGATGACTTTCAAAATTGTCACTAGAGCCGGAAAAGGACTGCTCCTTTTCTTACCCAACACAGCTGGCAGAGAAGCTGTGTAGAAGCTCTTCAACACCATTTCACACGTTAGTGCTRAGATTCCAGCAGTTTATTGTGCTTCAGTTTAGCACCTCGATCCTGTACCTGCCAATGCAGAAGGCATGTCTGATGACCTGTCTGTGAGGTGTTTGGGACAGTATTAAGATGCTGCAACACACTTTCCTCCTCTAGCTTCAGCTCAGCCACTAGAATTTATTTTATTAGCAAGAGGAATGATACAGCTCTCCAGCCTAAAAATCACACAGCATTCATCTGAGCRAAAGAGGCTTCAATAGCTGAAATACCAGAGATACTTAGTATGCAAGGGGCTWCAAGTGGATACAGCTCATGACCACTTTTACAGGGCAAAACACAATGGAAAAACAAGAAACATAACTCAGAAAGAAATTTGTTTGTACAAGGAGCAAACCAAACACATAGGATCAGAAGCAGAAGAGACTATAAGGAGACACCATGTTTTGTTGGTTTAGGAATGGATGTATTTTAAGCCTTGCAATTATTAAAAAAAAAAAAAAAATTATTTCTACTGAATGTCTGAGGTTAGACCTCAAGGTAGGTCTTGCAGTGTTTTAATCAATTAATTTAAGTCATTTTACTTTTTTTTAAATGGCTGTTGTGTTGAGCTCATTTTGTTTGAAAATCTGTGTTCACTTCTGACTTCATGGTGATATTAAGACAATCATTTTCCCTCTCTTAACCTGGGATATATGCTGCTCCTGTACTGGAACAATGGAAACATTCATGTTGGTTTTCAGAAGAATTCAGAGTAGAAAATAAACAACCATGTTGAAATTTCCATTGTAGTTTGAGAATGTGAAGTTGCTGGGATTCAGTCAACAAAAGAATGTTGTACAAGAGAAGCTACTGATGTCTGAAAATGAAGATGTTTACTTCTACCTTCATTTAACTGAGCTCAT
The DNA here is from genome assembly GCF_030028575.1 of Malurus melanocephalus. Taxonomy (NCBI): domain Eukaryota; kingdom Metazoa; phylum Chordata; class Aves; order Passeriformes; family Maluridae; genus Malurus; species Malurus melanocephalus. The sequence continues at coordinate 4,285,384 of NW_026623242.1, forward strand.
CTCTGTGAAGCTTTCATGTGTGAAGAAATACATTATTCACACTCCTTAGATATAACAGCATTGTGGTTCAGCCTAAAAAATTAACAAAATTACCATTCAATGCCTGCCTGAGCTTAATAATCAGCCTTGTTAACCCCTTTAACCTTCACTGCATCTATTCTGAAAGAAAAACATGTTTCTAAGAGGATTAGCATTTTCAGGCTTCTTGCCTTGGATAGGTTGAGTAAATGTGTGTTTCTGAAGTTCAGGAAAGAATGCGTGGAGAACTGCAATCTGTAAACTCCTGACAGGAGATCCAGGGCATAGTGTTCAAATACACGCTATGATGACTTGAAACATAATTTATACATAGTCCTGAACATGTTTTTGCAAACATCTCTGTGGGTGGAGGCACGATTATCTTCCAGCTACTCTTACCATACATCAGCTACCAATTGCCACATGTACATTTCTGCCAGCAAAATCAACTGTGKATGTGTGCTTGCTTGGGGCCAAGTTAAACAGGATGGTGTAAATGTGAATGTGTGAGAGAGCTGCTTTGAACTGAGACAGCTGATTTTGTCTTCAGCAGAAAAAGGATTATTTCTATTCTGATTTTATTGGCAGAGCTGTGGTGATGCTGTTCTGCTGACATGCAGCACTGAATAGTGGGAGATGATAGTATTGCATCAGACAGATACGTGGAGATGTTCTGTAAGAGGTTACTGGACCTGTTGAAAGGCCCTAGCTAGTCAAAGCCACTTAGTTTGCTCTTATTTTTAGCTTCTATAGAAATGTAATCATGGATATTTAWTGCTTTCTTTTACATGGAAACAACGTGCCTTAATTAATTGCTTTAATACCCCTTGAAAACTTAGAGTAAATGCATTTCACTAATGCTGACATCATATCACTTTGGGGTGATTTTAGCATTAATGCAGTTTTTACTATTTCTACTGTTAATCTTCTGTCACAAGCACTCTGATCACTTTTGATGATGTTTGTAGTGGGGAGTGCAGGCAGCTGCTTTGAATTAGACTAAGTCAATATCCATTCTGTAGCCCATGGGTTAGTGAAGTTTGCATTTGTCTGTCTTTGTGAATGAGGAGAAGTAGAGAGTGATGGACAATCCTGAATGCTAATACAGATATTTTAAATCTGTTCTGGTCTAAACATCCAGATTGTTCTGAGGAATCTTTTGAGTGCTGAAGGAAAAGATTCTGAGGAATCTTTTGAGTGCATGTCACAGGACCAGTGTGGCCTTCAGACAAGCCCTGTCTTAAGCCTCAGATTTTGGCAACGGTTTCAGTTTAAGAAATAATTCTGGCCTACAACTTCTAAGGTTGGAAGATCAGGTCTATTTATAAAATGAATTATTTATTAAATAGGCAGGAGATAACAGATGAAAGATCTTAATCAAAGTTAGTTACTGCACAGTATAAAACTAAAAGGAACTACTAGTAGATTACAGCATGACATAAGCCAGTGCATGATGTCAAGATACTTATATTAAAGCTAGCAAAAGAAACAGTATTGATTAGAAGTCAAATATAACTTAATGCCAAACTGATGATAATGTACAGGTTCCTTCATTCAACCTCTGTGGGAGTAACCACAAAGCAAGCATCCCTACTCATGGGAAAAGCGCCACACATTTCGATGGAACGTGAAGAGGATTTATGCTTTGTGAGAGTTGGGTGTATTTTTTATAGTTTGTAAGGTGAAGGTGTGTGTCAGTGAGAAATCCAGCTTATCTTCCAGATCTGATGTCAACAGTAAGATGTTTATTGGTAGCTGGGAGATGCCAGACTGGTGTTAACCCCATGGTACCAAAATAACTCACTACAAGACAGGTTGTCCTGTTTAAGTTATCTGACTGGGTAACAAGCAACAGATAAGCTCTTGTAGGGGCAGGATGCCCTGCTACAGGCCAGAGATCACTGGTAGCATGGGAACTTTCCTGTTCTGTTTGTGGGTTTCAAGTCAGAACAATCTGTGTGTTATTTGCTTACAAATTAACCACTTTTGGTTACTAAGTAATGAAATCAGGACCTTGCATGTCTGCACATTAATACTCAACTACCTCATCTAATCTTTTAAAGTGTATTGATGGAGATATAGCCTTTTTCAGTGACTTCTGTTTGCCATTTCACTCCTGTCCTGCTGTTGTGATGGTTAGGAACATTGATTAATTCTTTATCATCTTAAAAAAGTGTAAATAATAAAGTAAATGTCTTTCATCACATAATTTGAGGGACAGTGATAACCAACAAACCAAATTTGCAAGTTGTGAACTCCATAGTTGTTCAAGCAAGTTTTGTGTTTCCTCTAGAAGGAATAATGGATTCATGTCTATCCACCCACCTAAGTTTGCAATGTSTTTACTTGGCTGCACCTTTAACTACTCAGTGGAAAAGCAATTGCAGGAGTGTATAGGAGAGTGTAACATATCAATAAACAAAACTCTCTGTGGATCTGAGGGAGTAGTAAATAACAAATTACTGTTCATTAATTGAAGTAATTTCAATGAAGTCTGGCTTAGGTGATAGAAAATCAAATGTTTTTCCAAACAAGCATTTTTTCTTACTTTTTCCTCCTCCTTTATTTCTTTCTCTAATTACTTGACATAGATAATTTTATTGCTGTGTTTCACATGGACACAGTAGTGCTACAGTCGTGAAACAACTTAGAAATGTACTGAAGTTTAACCACCTATATAAGTATTTATGAGCACATGGCCAACAGGTTAATTACTTTTGTTAGTTGCTTGGAAGCTGCAGTAGGTTTTTTCAAGGGCTTGATGCCTACCAGCTCTTTTTGGAAATCATTAGCAGCAAACATGAAAAAATAAGAGTTGTTTCATTTTTCTCACACACGAGTGTCTGATGAATGTAAAAAAATTAAGTGAATCCCTTCTTCTGTGTTCTCAACCCCTAGAAGTTTTAATTACTGAAAAAAAATCAGGCATAGCTATTCATGCATTTTGAATACTGGAGCTTTGCCAGCTAATGTGAGCCAATGTTGCTGAAGTGATTTAAGTAATTAATAGGTTGTTACAACATTTGAGTAGAATCCTGCACTCAAGTCAATAAAACTTAAGGAGGAGGAAAACACTGTTGAGTGCATGAGTTAATCGAGCACTCTGAAAGACCATTGGGTCTAGAGAACATAATCTTGTAAAAGATAAACTGGGCTTTGTGGGGCAGCTAGTTCAGGTAGCGTTTTTACCTTCTGACTTCTGTGTGTCACCTCAATAAAATTACCCTAGATRTAGTGATTATGGATTAGCAGCAATTAATTTGCAATCCAGAATTTAGACAGATTAATCTCCAATTTTCTCATTTAGGGATAATCTCTCCACAACTGTGCAAAACAATAGATCAGAAATGACCATATTTCTGTTGCAAAAACTGACTAGAACAGACAAAACAAGGCATATCTGCTCTGTGATCAGTGCCATGAAGAAATATTTAACTCATCACTCAGTCATTAAAATCAGCRTTGAAGAGCTTGATTGTGCTGTTGCATGTTTGCTTGTGGGGTATCTGTGATAGGAACAGGAAGGAGCAATAGCAGTAACCATCACTTTTTGGATGATGTATCTCTGCCTGCCTCTGTCAGACCCGTGTGGTACCTGACACTTGGGAGCAGAGGACGGGGACTGGGCAAGYTTTGCCCCAGACACCTTGAGTAGCCCCATCCTCAGTTAGTGTTCTCTGAATTCAGTGTGGGACAGGAACCGGAATGTGGAGCYCACCGCAGCTCTGTGCCTCAGTTTCCAAAGGCAAGTTCTGCCCACTGTCTTTAGGCTGGGTATGTGCTATGGCAGAGGATCATCCCCTCCTCTTTCTGCACAGTGGTGGCAGCTGCATGATTCCTGGAGTTTGTAATAGTGGGAGTATAGGATTGAGATCAAAGTTTTTTAAAATAAATTGTGGTACTCTTTATAATAGATTCTTTATAATGGAATCTATATTACAGATCTGCCAACTAAGTACTAATACTTCATTCTTATTTCTTATGTGAACCTTGTAACCTGTTAAACAAGGCTATAAATATAGTCATCAAGGCTTAAGTTCAATGTTGAGTTGTTGCAAAAATAAAGAATAATGTTTCTGATTAATTTTCTTTGTCAAATAGTACCCTAAATGGTGTTGAAACTTGTTATTTAGTCAAAGAACTGTCTAAACTGTGTGCTTTTACATTAAAAAATTAGAGCACAATTTCCCCAGAAGATAAATAATTATGGTCAAATTTTATAAGTGTATCTTCAGTTGTTAGCACATACTTTAAATAGGAGCAAGTATGTACCAATTAATTATAACTTAGAACATTATTCTCAGCTCATTGTTGAGCTTTATAACTCACTCTTGAAAAAAAGAAATCCCTATAATGGCACAGCACGATTTTAATTAATTTTTTCTAACTGTTTAATTTTTAACTTTTTCTCCCAAAGTGTTTAATTTTTAAATGTGCTCAGCTAGCTACATATTTCATTCTCACCATCACATCTCTTAAGCAAGAAAAAKAAAGTTAAATAAATTGGATCAGTATTCAAATTAAAGCCATTTAAAGTGATGCTCTCAAACATTTGTTTTTATTCTTCTGAGGTATCCATCAATCATATTAGCTCTTTAAAAATGAGAGCAGCCTTAAAGGCGCAGATGWGGTTTCATCGAACAACGGGGTGTGTTCTTCAGTGTTACAATGTAAGCAGTACCAAAATAATTGTCATTTTATTCACTTGGTTCAGTTAATATAAGGGGCAAACATCGAGGTGGTAATCTAGTGCCTTGAAACTAGAAGGGGCAATAGTTAAAGAGAAATCACTTTGGGGATATTTGTATTTTCATAAACAATTATCRTTTCCACAGCAGGACTCCCCCTGTCAAGAGTCCCGATTACACACCTCTCGCAGGAGTAGTTGGTAGTGTTTCATAGCTGTACATTTTGTAGCTTGTGCAGGTAAGCCTTTTAAAAGCAATATTTGTGTTCCATGTCTTGGCTTGTAGGGGCTGATTTTTTTCACRTTGCCCTAATTACTTAGCTTATAGGTACAAACCTGAAACCTTCCCTGGAGCAATTGATTGGATGATATTGATTAGATCTGCTGCAGCACTGCCACCATGCTACTGCTGATGTACTCCACTGGCAGGAGAGTTTTCTTAGCAAGGAAAATGGTGACATCTAGGCAATGGAGATCAGCTCCGTCACTTGTKTTAAGGCCCCCTTCCTTCCCAGAGATGCAAATGATCCTGTGGTTACTGACTTCACTGCTGCTAAAATTGCTGATGTTAGCCCTTAGAATGTAAAGAATGGAGTAGCTAGGAAAGCCCATTGAATTGAGTTGTTTTGCAGTAGTTTTAAAAAAAGTAAAGATCACAAGTGAGGAGTGCTGTCCATTCTGGGGTTAGGTACATCCTCCTCTAGGTACATCTGCTGCTGTGTGTACTGGTCAAACACAAAGTGACAGTTCTTCCATCCCACAGTTCCTACCTGAATTAATGGGACAATCATCCAAAAAAGTATTACCTTTTCCAGCTGCTTTAGATTTTCCTAGAATAACTGTTGGCTGAAGTTGAATAAGCTGTTGCATATCTTGCAGCAAACCAAAGATAGTATGTCTGCTGTCAAACCTCTGAAAGAACTACATGTGCTTCTGAAAAAACGATTAAGTGTTTGTGTCAAGACAAAAAAATTCCTTCCTTTATTGAAATAAGGCTTGACTTACTAAATTGTTCTTCCTATTCAGGTATCATATGATCGATTAGATTTGGGGCAACTGGTTGTTTGGTCCCCCTAGTCAGGATAACATTCCTTAATCCCTTTGGTTTAGTGTATATTCTTACAGCTGCTGTCAGTGTGTTAAATCCCCCATTAAAGGTTTAAAAAAAAMCATGTAAGCTAGTAAGAAAGTTTTGTTTTAAGAATAAATAACTTCATGATGAGAAAATCAGGACACGATGACAATATCATTTAATGTTCTGTGCAGTGTATATGTATATGGCTGCATATTTATATTACTGTAACTGACCCAAGGTTTTGAGAGAGAGTTGAAGGTATTAGAAATCTTTAAGCCTCATTCTCAGTTAATATAAGTCAACACAAAGGCAGCCCCTGAATATCTGCTCCTTTAATTTTGGTATGTCTTGATTCATTGTGTTTAAATATGTATTCTTAATTTTCTGCAATAGTCAGTTATATTCAGTTTCCTTTGCATGCAGTTTTTGAAAAAAAGATTAAGCGGAGGAAAATAAACTGTTGATATTCATTAATATTTGAAATATCTCAACAAAGGCGTAATTATATGACTTTCAAATAAGAAGTACAAGTTCTGTTACAATGAAATGGAAATTGAACATCTAGCATACATGGAGAATTCTGTAAATGTAGACATTTTACTAATGATAACTCATTTTTTTTTGAGAATCAGAACTCAGTAATATGGGAGGGCTAGTGAAACTGTTAACTTATTTCTTTTACTGCCCATGTGTTTTTAAACACTATTTCTTTTAATGCATCTGCTCAGCTTTAAGGATTTTCTTGTTTCTTTAGGGACCACAGAAGCAATTGTATAGACCATACATGAATCAAATCCTACTGATCCTGGATAAATCCAAGGAGCGTTAATAACTTTTCTCAGTGCCAAGCACTTAAAGTCATCTGAACACTGAGAATAAAAAATCTAAGAAGGTGATAGGAAAAATTAAGGGGAAAGAACTGTGGACCCTTGTGCAGGTCCTGTCCGTGTGACGTGTAAGAATTGCTTGAGCTATGTGGTCATAACTAGAGACATTCTGATTGCCTGGCATGGCTTGGAACAGGAACATTCTCACCTCATTTGCTGGTGGGAGGAGGAGAAACAGAAAGATCTCAAACTGTGCCAGGATCTGCWCTGTGGTACCAGTCTGCCCTGTCTAGGGAAGCAGTTAATGGCAGAGATGTGACATTGCATCTCTGATTTTGCTTTAGAAGGCAATATTGCTGCTGTGTGCTGCACATAGTTAAGTTTCATGTTCCTGGTAGCTTTGAAATGGATTATGTTTCTCTTGTCCATCCTTTCAGTTTTGCTGGGGAGAATTTACACCTGAATAAATGTCTGGGCTTTGTCCATGAAATGCAAAATACGTCAGCATTAGTCAAGGCAGCTCTGTTAACAAGGGATTCAGACAGGGCCAAAGAGATCAGCTGGTATTTGTTAAAAGAGACACTCGTTACAGAGTGGAAGACAGGTCTTTTTGTATTTCAGTGCAAGAATTTTTTCTGAAGAATGAATAAATACGAGTAGGAGTAGAAGAGCTTCTTTGTTCTTGACTGGGATAACCCAGTCTGTGGTATAAGACTGGTGAAATCCTCTTATAATTAAAGTATTGATGTAAACTTTTTTTTCCTGGTTTTGTAAGTTCTGATACCACATTTTACAGCAGTAATTTCCTTTTTTGTCCCACTGTATTACTACACAGACACTAACAGCAGCTTTATGTACTTCTAGATTGTCTAAAGAGATTTTGCATGTGAAGTTCAAGATGAGTTTCAGCCCAGCCATTACCAACAAAAAGAGGGTGTCTTCTTCCTGRAGATCAGAAACATATTATCCTAAGAAATGTCTAGCTGTACCTGTAGGAATACTCTAGCTCACAAATGTTTCAGCTTCTGTGCTTGTGTAGGAAATGTAAGCAAGGTAGGAAATGGAAAGCACAGCTGGAAACTTTTTAACTTTTTTGGAAGAAAATTGTGCATGTGCACATCCTACACTAGGTCTGAATTTGGTCATTTAATTGTAGTTTGAATTGATATTAATTGAGCAGTCATCACAGTTTGCAGCCATCCTGTGGTACAGCTGATTTTGTACTGGCATTAAACTGGTGAAAAAAACTAACAGATCTTTATATTTTCTTCACTTCTGACAATTGCATCTTTAAGTATCATTGTCACAGCACATCCTGTCTTACTTGTATGTTACTGTATGAAGCTGAAGAACTTTTCAGCACAAGGATGAGTTTCTGGCTGATCAGGTCCTATTTTAAAACAGTGCAAAGGACAAGAAGACCAGATTTGGCARAGAGCCCAGCAACAGAGTGATGAGATCCCATACTGATTTGGAGAACTTTTGTTACCTGTAGGTTATGTGGAACAGTTGATGAACTGGATGACTGTATTTTATAGTCTTCTGATAATGTGACAGCATTATGGAGAGAATTGCAAGCATGTGTTACCCACTAGAAAGCCCATCAGGATGGTCTGGAAGATGTTGGTGGCAGTAAAGAGGTGCAAATGTAATTTTCAAAAAAATTCATTAGTGTTGGACAATAATTTTGAAATCTCATAAATGTTCCTCCTTTGTATCCAGTATTGGGAGGCAGCTTATTTACCATAATGCTGTTGCTGATTTCTTTTGTAGAATCCCTCTCAATGTGAGAGACATTGTGTACTGTACAGGAGTTTCACTGATGGATGAAGATGTATGGGAGTTCATTTGGATGAAATTTCATTCCACCACAGCAGTATCYGAGAAGAAAATATTACTAGAAGCCTTAACTTGCAGTGATGACAGAAACTTGCTCAACAGGTAAAAATGATTTATATTTGCAACTGTTACTAAGAATCACTTCAACATTTCTGAATCATCGCTTAAACTTTCTTCTAAATGAAAGGAATTTGCCTTTTAAGGACAGACTTACTGTCTGTTTAAACCATCTTACACTTTTGCATTMATGCAGATGAAAATTGACGCATACTATCTTTTCAATTTCAGATTTTCCTTTGTTCATTGGAAATGTTTAAAATCCTGTAATAATTGTTGGTATTTTATTGTTATCGTGTCCTTTATTTAAATGTCTTGATCAGTCTGATCTTACAGATTTCATAAAAGTGTGCATGTAAAATTACACTCAGCTTTTATTGTAATCTTTTTACATCAAGATTATTCTGGTTCACAAATGTGTCCAGTCTTTGGAATGATAGAAATAAGCCACTGAATTCACTTGGAGACTTAGACAAACAATTTGTCAGTAATTTTTTTTATTCTGAGAGCTTTCTGGTGGACTGATGTTAGAATGTGTTTAAATGTGAAACTAAATAATCTTGTTTTCCCCCTAGACTTCTGAATTTGTCTCTCAACTCAGAAGTTGTCCTGGATCAGGATGCAATTGATGTGATAATCCACGTGGCTCGAAATCCACATGGAAGGGATCTTGCTTGGAAGTTTTTCAGAGAAAAATGGAAAATACTAAATGCTAGGTAAAGATTAAAATTCTGAATTTATTTTCATTTTCTTAATATAATTTGTGTAAGTATTGTATAGGTGTGTATTTACGTAAGTTTCTGAATCCARTCCATTCTCTTTTAATCCATAAATAGAGATGTCTCTAAATATGAAATAGCTACATATGAGTCATAAATGCATTTATGCATGGATTATCACACACACGCATAGAGACATTTGTCTCCTAGCGATCATCTGTGTATATATTACTGTATTGTGTCTGTGCTTATGATAATGAATTCTATCTATATGTCAAGTGCTGCAGTTCTACTTTTGCCTAGATAAAAAAACAGCAGTTCCCCAAGGAATTTTTCTGATTTAAAGTCTGATAGAAAGAATAATCTTTTCAAAAATGTTATTTCAGCTGTGGAAAAAACACACCAAACCCTTTTTGAAACATTTCCATTTTCAAAAGGATGTTAATATAGTGTCATCCCCTTTCTTTCCACTCTGTGTTTCAGGTGAGTTTCAAGTAATAGAAGATCAACATTTTGAATTAAAAATAGATGAACAGAAAGGAGACAAGGTTGCTCCTTATACCTGCTTCTCCTTCTCTTTGAACAAGTGCTACATGCTCTTACTCCAAAATCCAGTCAACATTTTAAAATCCTTTTTGATGAAGATTTTGATATAAATTCAGTGAATGACAAATTTCTGTAGCTCTTTAGGGACAAGCTGAGGGCCTGAAAGATTGCACAGCAGCTCATCTGATCCTGTCAGATTAAAAAAGACCACAACTTGGATGATGTTGGGGTTCTTAAAGGCAGGTGTCCAATATTTTAAGACATCCCATGGCAGGTCAAACATTTGGTGTTGGCAGGAAAGGCATTGGAGATCTTCTCATTCTGGGCATGTGAGGACCTAACTGTTGTACCACAGAATATTTGAAATGGTGCATTTGAGATCCTAAATCCCAGGGCCTGATGAATACAGGTGCAAACTTCCTGTAGGTTTCACAGCATCAAAATAAGAGTCAAAGGAACTCAGACACTGTGCAACTTTCCTAATAATTCAGAAGGTTGTTCATGCTGTTTTGGATAATACTTTATAATATAGTGGGATTTTAGAAGAAGTTCATCTGGGAAAATATGTTTGAGCTGGAATCAGTTTGGGAAATTAGTGTTGCAGAGCAGGAGCATAGTTTTTGAAAGCCATTTCCAAAAAGCTCTAAGAGTGCTGAAGAGTTTAAAAATTAAGAATTCTCTGCTTTTGGTGCGATTATGCCAGGAACTGGACTTTTATACAGAAGGTGGATGGCAGATGTATTACTATTGCAGCCCAGTGCAGRTAGCACATAAATTTTCTCGTTCCTCCAGGGATTTATCCAGAGTTTAGGCACAAAGCCATCACAGTCTGTAATCTGTATTGCGACAAGCACATGCAGTAGTTGTGTCCTGCCTTAGCAAGGATGTTTATCTGACAACCTGGCTAAAACCTGTGATTTTAGATGTCGACAACATTAAACAGTGTAGACAAATAGAAAATATTGAGCAAACTATGCCACATGCCAAGTCTTTCGGGTGTTATTATTTTAAATAGTATAACTTCAGGTAGAATTTGAATTGTGTTTATTTAACTTGCTTGGAGTGCATTACTGTGTAATCTAAATTCCTAACAATCATCAAGGCCTCATCAAAGTCCTGTTATTGTCCTTTTTTTTGAATTAGAAAATAATCGTTTGTCTTTTTGCCCAACACTGTCTTTATGTTACCTTCATTCAGTTTGACCTCCAAACACAAGTCAGAGCCACCAAAAAAGATTTTAGCAGTTGATTTTTCTGAAAGTGGCATCCAGTTTTTATTGATCACCAAAAGATTCCATGCCGTGAAAAGAAACATTTGTGATACATATTGAAAATAACATTGTTTWCTACTCACAGATTACACGCTTTTAAGTGACACTTTAAGAAAGCAGAATTAGTCTGATTGACACCTTGCCCCTTAAGTGTTCAGTGAAACAGTGACATGATGGAATGCAAAGTCCTACACCCGGGTCCTGGCAATCCCAGGCACACCCACAGGGTAGGCAGAGCAGTGATTGAGAGCAGCCCTGCGGAGAAGGACTTGGGGGTTCTGGTTGATGAAAATCTCAACATGAGCTGGCAATGTGSACTCCCAGCCCAGAAAGCCAGCCTTGGGCTGCATCCAAAGCAGCGTGGCCAGCAGGATGAGGGAGGGCATTCTGCCCCTGTACTCTGCTCTGGTGAGACCCCACCTGAGTGCTGTGTGCAGTTCAGGTATCCCCAGCGTATGAAGCACATGRAACTGTTGGAGCAAGTGCAGAGGAGGGCCATAAAGTTGGTAAGAGAGGGCTGAGGCACCTCCCCTAGAAAGACAGGCTGAGAGAGTTGGGGCTGTTCAGCCCAGAGAAGAGAAGGTTGCATGGAGATCTCAGAGTATCCTTCCAGTGTCTGAAAGGGGCCTACTGGGAAGCCAGAGGGGGAGTCTTCATCAGGAACTGTAGTGATAGGACAAGGAGGAATGGGTACAAATACAGGAAATAAGTTAGAGATTAGGAAAAAATTCTTTACTGTGAGGGTGGTGAGACACTGTAACTGGTTGCCCAGGGAGGTTGTGGATGCCCCAWYCCTTGACAGTGTTCAAAGCCATGTTGGATAAAGCCTTGAGCAACATGGTCTAGCAGGAGATGTCCCTGCACATGGAAGAGTGGAGGTGGGGACTGGATGATCTTCAARATCCATTCCAACCGCTTAATGCTCTTTGATTCTACGATTATTAGGCTACTGATTTAAGTTCACCACACTACTGCATTTTTTAAATAAACATTGTTGTGTAATTGTAGTTCAAGAAGAACATGGACATCTTGGAGCAAGTGCCAAGGACAGCCACAAAGACGATAGGAAGGTTGGAGTATCTGACCTATGAAGACACACTGAGAGAGTTAGGAATGTGCAGCCAGGGGAAGAGAAGGCTCTGGGGAGACCTTACATCACCTTCCAGTTCTTAAAGGGTCCTTACAGGAAAGCTGAAGAGGGACTTTTTGTAAGGACATGTAGTGATAAGACAAGGGGRTATGTCTTCAAACTGAAGGAGGGCAGGTTTAGATTAGATAATAGGAAGAATTCCTTTACTGTGAGGGTGGCAARGTACTGTTGCATAGGGCTTTGGGCAACCTGGTCTAGCGAATGGTGTCCCTGTTCATGGAAGGGGGATGAGAACTGGATGATGTTTAAGGTCTCTTCCAACCCCAGCCATTCTACGATTCAAGTGTACTGTGTCCCAACGAGTCCTTTTTCTACAATTATATTATTTAATTTGATTCAAATTAAAATACTTTGTATGAAACAGTAATTTAATAAGGTGATATCTCAGTGATATTTTCCATTTAATTTATTATAAAAAGTGTTGATGTTTCAGATAGTAAAATGAAATAGCTGAGGGGGATTAAATTATAATGTTATTTTCTATTACTTTTAAATGCAGCACATCAAGGAATTGGAATTGCCACAAAATGTTGTTAATCCTTCATATTTTTACAGTATGCTTGTATTCCCATTGTCCAGAACATACTGATGATGTATAGTCTTCAAAGTCACTCATATAATTTACACAGGTGACTTAAAAATTGAGGTACCTAACAAGTCTTTAGTAAGAAATCTGTGTGACTAAGACTGCTACAACTCGGAAAAAGAGACTGTGCTTGATTTCACGTTACCTGAGCATGCACTACCTTGTCTCCTAAAGCATTTTCATCCTGTGAGCACAAATGTCTGTGTATGAAAATTTAATACATCAGCTGCCTGTAAGAATTCCTTCATTCTCAAGAGCTGAATCATTTGTCAGCATTTGGAAATTTGACAGTATTAGGGAAGGCATTTATATCTGTCCAAAGTAAATGGGCTATGTTGCCTCTCAAGTTTGCACAAGTGCAAAGCCTTTACAAATGTGGGGCCCTGGAGGGTTTATATCCCCAGAAGGAAAGGTGCAGTGGAGCGTCTGTCTCCGGAATGTTTCCAGGAAGCTCAGGCATATGAAGTCCTGTTTGTTTAGTGCTTTTGTTTTTCCTATGAAGGTGAGAGGACTGACACTTGTAAGACCAAACACTTTTCCTATTTATTCTTATGTTTCACACCTGCAAAATACTGTTTTGGAAGGGGACTTCTAGCATTTTTGCCAGCAGAGCTTCTATGGAAATTGCAGTAAAAGGCTGACTGACTTTTTACCAAGTGTTCATAATAGGCCRTAATCAGCATAGGTGTGCATGAAGGTATCATTTTTAATGAAGCAATTCTGTTCTTGTGTGCATTGTGGCTACAGTAGACTGCAAGAAAAATAAAATCCCTGCAGCCATTTTTATGAGGTCGCTTCTTTAAAGTGGATTGGTGACCTTGTCAAAAGACCCCATCGAGAGGAGCTTCCAGTTTTCCAAACAGTCAATTATGTCTGAGACTGCAATAATAAAGGGCTTTGTTAGAAAGCCTAAACATGCTTAAAGTACCATGAAATCCATACTTCCCWTAGTTTGCCTCTGGATGTCTGTATATGCCAGTGTGACTGAAATTTCAGAAAAAGAAATGTACTTGCTGAAATATCCATGAATAATTCATTTATTAGTGGTCAGGGAGTAGAATTTTTGATACCTCTAACAGTGTTTCTCCTCACATGAGCTCAAGATTGCAAGCAATATAGGGTACACCTTCCCTGAAACAGAATCTTCTCAAAGAGAACCCACTTCTCTTCCCTGCCCATCTTTCTATGGCTCTCACTTTGACTATCCTTCTCTCTCTCTTTTTTCCTCCCCCTTGAAGGAACTGTRGCTTAGAGTACCTAAGCATTTAAGGGTAATCAGTTTGGGATTTACAGAAGCAGAACAGAAAGCTGTGACTGTGCTAGTTCATTTCACTTTGAATTTTGAGTTCTTTCTATAAATCAGTTTGTAAAAGTGGACTATGAATTGAATTGTTCGCCCAGATGAACTTAATTTCGGTRAAGTCTATTGGTAATACTTACACATGTCTGACAGGAGATCTGGATTCCCTGTCTCAAAACCAGTCATGTTCAGATGAGCTAGATACTGCTTTGGACGTGTGTTTAGATATGGATACAGATGGCTATTTGTCAACTGCCTGGTGCTGTGCTGAATGACATTTAACTTGAACAGAAGACTTGCTTCTGGTTTCCAATGGAATTATATTCGTYATGCTGGAAGCTGAAAAAAACCAAGCCCAGAAACAAAAAACCCCACAAATTATTCCAAGATGAAATGTAAAATTTAAGGAGTGATCTGGCCAGTAGTGATGTAGATGCTTCATTTGGGGGATTGAAAAAARCTTGTGGAAAAATGTGTGAACAGAAGGATTTGAATGGCTAATTTCAAAGCAGCTGCCTGTCAAAGGTCATTGCTGATTGCTGCTGAATATCCTTTCAATATTCCTTGCCCAAGCTTTAAAATTTTCATTCCATGTGGGTTCTTTGAAGATGCTACATTGTGGCTCAGGGGATTATTTTAGCAGTATTAGTCTCTATCAGCATTATTTATTTTAATTATCAGGTACTGGAACAAGAAAATTTGATTTAGTTCAGTTTTTGAGAGGCCATTTGTAATGTAGATGAGGTAGATGAATACAAAATGCAGAGTAGGCTGCAGCACATCAAAAAGACTGATTTAATAGTACAGCTTGAAGGGTTCCTTASAATACTTCTCCATAGTTGCTGCTCTCCTGTTTCATTGGCACCTGTATTTTGAGCTGTAATTTACAGAATCACAGAATCACAGAATAAGCTGAGTTGGAAGGGATCCACCAGAGTCATTGAGTCCAAGTCCTGTCTCTGTACACGRCCATCCCCAAGAGTCACACCATGTGACAATGCCTGAAAGCATTGTCCAGAAACTTTTTGKACTCTGTCAGGCTGTTGTAACCCCRTCCCTGGGGAGCCTGTTCCAGTGCCCAATCACTCTCTGGGTGAAGGACCTTTTCCTATACACAACCTTAACCTTTCCTGACACAACTTCAGGCCATTCCTTCAAGTCCTGTCACTGGTCACCACAGARAAGAGATCAGTGTCTGCCCTTCCTCTTCCCCTCAYGAGGAAGTTGTAGATTGCAGTGAGGTCCCCCTCAGTCTCCTCTTTTCCATTAAATGGGAGGTGGTTTGGTCCTCTCCTCCTCTGGAGCAATCACCTGTGCCTGTAGTTAAGCCCATTCTACTTAATGGCATATGATTTAATAACTACAAATATTTTAGSCTAGAAGAAGGCCTCAGTCTAGATTTTTAGCCTGAAATGCCTGTACCCCGTTCCAGTGCTGTTCTCTTGATTCCCTACAATCAGTCCCATGCGTCTTCCTTGCTTACAGCAGATTGYTTTCTAATTTTCAATTGACCTGGGTCTTGCACTGACTCTCTGTTTATCTTCTTTTTGCCCTTGCAGGTATGGAGAAGCATTATTTATGAATTCAAAGCTTGTCAGTGGAGTCACAGAATTCCTCAATACTGAAGGAGAACTAAGAGAGGTAGTTTTTAAATTACTTTTGGCATGTGAGGCTGTATTCATTGTAAGCAGGGAGCAGGGCAGGAGCAATAATAAGGCTGTCCAGAAACTGGTCTTTCTGCTGGATTTGAAGACCCAACTGCCCATGCAGTTGGGCAGCACAAGGATGAGGAGCAGATCGCAAAAGCACACAAGTGTCAGGAGGGGAATTGTGCAGGCACTTCTTTGTGCTTGACTGGATATGAAGGTTTATAATTTTTTCTTTACTGTTGGTTGAGAAACTAAAGATGAGCTGTTTCTGTCTGCATTAGTTTATGCTGCAGAGAGCAGCCCTTGGAAACCTCAGTGTTGAAAGTAGAAGCTGCTAGTGTGTTCTCTGTTTTGTCTTTTTTACAGTGTTTCTCATGTGAGAAAATCTGCTAACTGAATATACTGGCCAAATGACASCACAATAATTTGTTTTAAAGGCTAACTGCTTCTTATTTAGATGGGAAAGATTTCTCATTTTAACTTTACATTTTTCCTGACTGAGGTAGTTGTGCAGTTGTGCTACACTCTGTTTTAGCAGCTACTCRATGCTGCTTGAAATGGATTCAATGATTCTTGTGCAGCAATCACCATTGCTTGAACTCTGATTGAGCTCTGATGTTTTGCACTCAGACATTTGTCTGCACTCAAGCCTAGTGGCCTCAGGAACTTAGAGAAGAGTCACAGGTAGTTTCCTCTCCCCAGGTGGGAGTGACACTGTTGGTCAGATTTGAGTATCTCCCTGCACAAAGAAGGCTTCTGTATCTTAATTTCCACCTTCATGATAGGATTGGTAAGCTGCCTGGTTATACTTGATGAAAATAAATTGGTATTGTAAACATCTTGGTATAAAAAGTACAGAGAGATCAGGTAAAGTCTGATTTTGATAGTTTCCAGGTCCCTTGATGGAACTGGTCCCTTCCCAGGACTGTGATGGGGATGAGACAGTTGCAGAATCAGCCTTTTCAGTTTTGACCCCAGGCAMAAAGAGATATTGCTGAAAGCCAGAATTTAGTAGCCAAGGTGAATTTGGTGACACAGGAACCAAAAATTAACCAATTATTTGTAAGTGTTGCTAAAACCATCGAATTTTGTGCAGGTCAATATAACCTTAATCTTCTGTGCAGCCTTGCAATTCTCACAGAAAAAGAACAATAATTCAAAACTCACCAGTGTTGTTGGGTATAATAATCCAGGTGCTGGTGCTATATTTTGAATATACACAAGAACAGAGCAAGAGCCTTTTTAGTCTGCAGAAAAAAAGATCAAAGTTTTCTCACAGGGGAAGGAGTATGTTCCAGGCATTCAAAGATTCAAATGTGTGCCCACTTGCTATTTTGCCATTCTCTTCACACTGTAACCATCCCTTCCTTTTTCCAGCAGCTGACCTGTATTATTTAATCAAAAGGGATCTGCACATCAAAATAAATGTGTTGTGAAGCTTGATAAAACCAAAGGGCATCAGGGCTGCCTTCTGCTGATATTTGCATATAAACCTTCATTAGAAACGATTCGTGTGGTCCCAGTTTGGTTTCTTAGGTAGAAATAAAAGTTTAAAGCAGCCATCTATGCAGTGCAGCAGTTGAGCTGCAGGAGGGAATGAGGTAATTATACTAATGTGATCCAGCACTGACATGTCAATATCTTCCAGAGCAATGTGAAGCAATTGCATCACATCTAATTGACAGTCTGCTGTCTTAATGCATTTCCTATTAAATCTTTCTACCTGATACTGCATTTACTTCTACAGTGATTGTGGAAGTTTGTCCTAAATGCTGACTTATTTGTGTGTACTGGAAATATTTCCTTTTTTCAGTTGCTGCAAATTTAACCTGGTAACTTGTATTTCCAGCTAAAGAACTTTATAAAGAGTTATGAAGGGGGAGCTGCTGTCTCTTTCTCTCGTGCTGTGGAAACAGTGGAAGCCAATGTGCGGTGGCAAAAGCTTTATAAGGAAGAACTGTTCCAGTGGCTAAGAAAATCCTTGACAAACTAATCTGTCTTTTCAGCCAACCATTTAACATGACTTACTGCAAGAGGAAGAGGAGACATTTAAAAAGTGTTCAACATGAAAATCATGAAGACAAGATCAGAGTGCAGGGATAAGGGTTTTGGGTTTTTTTTTGGTTTTTATTTTTCATTGTGGATTTTTCTTTTTACACTGAACTCTTGTGACCTTGTTAAGAAGATTTTCAGAAGAGAAGATCATGAATACTTGTGAAATCCAATCTTCAATGTACAAACCAAACATGATATTAAGTGGTGCATGTTAATGTAAAAAGAAACAAAAAATCCTTCAAAGACTATTTTGTGCATGCTTGTAYTGTCCCTGCCTGTATTTTAGCATGCTTATGTATAACAGCCACATTTTATATGTGAGTCCTAGTTACATCAAAGTTGGGCATTATACAAAGCACAAAGACTCTACGACAATCACAATTTCAGTGAACAAAAGGAAAGCAAAGGAAACGCAGAAGGCTTCCAGCTTGGGGCAGTATGAGATGTAAAGTCAACCTTCCCACTCGCTGCCAATTTGCCTACAACTCATATTGTCTCTTAATGATTGAAAAGATGCCAGCTCATTTTTTGAGTTACCAGTTGTATCTGCAGTCTCCATATTCCTATATTTAAGGAAACAGWATGGTTAGAGAGAGGAGAAAAAGAAAAGGGACAGGAGGGCGGTTAGAGAGAGAAAATCAGAAGGACATCATTGCATTATAATTCGTTCATTGCTGATCAGTGAARCAGTGTAATTTCAAATGTGAACATGTTCTGGGTGAGAGCTTTACACTGATATCACAGAGTCCATGAACCACCTCTTCTCAGCTACTTTACAAGGCAGTGTTACTGTCAATGGGTCACCCAGGTCACCCAGCCTGTGCAGTAGTAAGTTTTGTAGCTCATAGTCCACAAGTATTATAAATAAACATAAAATTCAAATAGAAATTAGGAAAAAGGGAGAATATTTTGCATGCAAGGACTTAAAATTATCCAGGAGGGCTGTCTTGCGTGTGGTAGACCAGTAGTGATATATTATGATAGACAAGTCAGATTCTCTGTATGGGCAATACTTCTGCAAATATGGAATGTACTATTTGTGCCATCACAGGAAAGTGAAATACGGAGAAAGTAAGGGGTGTGTATATGTGCTTATTTTACTAATACTGAGAACATGATTTTCTTTCTGTTCCCGTGTATTTCACATGGACTGTTGTTTATGAATGACATTTTTATTTATCATGTTTGTTTCTTCTCAGTCYTTAATCTGAAAAATCAGTTGCACAGTGGAATTGTACGATGACTGTCTGCACACTGAAGCTAAATGTTGAGGATAAAACTGATGGGAGTCAAACACTCTCTCATATTTACACAAGGGAGGAAAAAGCCACAAAAGTGCAGTTTTCAGGAGTCAGAWTGCAGCCTGGCTTCAGAGGTAGATTGTAGATTTTGGGCAGTGTTTCTTTACCCTGTCCCAGCCTATCCCAACCATCTGACACATCACGGCTGTGTACATTGGGAACAGGGGCCCACCAAAGCAGAGAGCAGCTGTTCTGTGTGGTTGTTGCCCTCAAGGCATGGAAGTTATCCCCATGGTTTATGGCTGCAGTTGCTTGTCCCCGGTGAGTTGTGAATTGAAACATTGGTGTGAAAAGAACCAAACCCAAGCATCTTCAGAAATTTTCAGAGTTTTGTGGAGAGGGTATTGTTTTCTGGGCTCTCATTCCCAAGGTATTCTGCTCCTCAAAAACTGGTAGATCCATCCCTTAACTAAGGTGTTGTACTCATCTTGTGCCTGTCATTGTGTGTCCTTTCCTGTCGGAGGATGYTGTTAGTGGATTGAGTGCATGAAATCCTTGTGTGGGCATTTGTTCAGCTGTTCGGTGCTGTGTGGCACATTATCTTGGCTCAGTATAACCAAAAGAAGAGGGAATCCTGTGCTCTTKTACTGTTAACTCTTTGCCTTATAGTAAGCCCTAAACTTTTGTGCTGTCACAGTGCTAGTGAACCTACTGCCCAGAGACATTATCATGTCAAAGCTGAGTGAAACCCTCTTCTCCTATGTATTTTACCTACCTCACAGGGGTGTTGTGAGGCTTGACTAAKGTTAGCAAAGCACTCAAGTATCTTCTTATGAAAGGCATTTAGAAGTGAAAAGTATTATTTTATGCAGTGGACCAAACTCAACCTCAATGCCAGTATGTAGCGTCACATTTTTAATTTCTACTGAGAAAAATCACATGCAGGTTTTCTTTTTTTTTTTTTAATAATAAAAAAAGCAATCCAAATACTATTTAATATAACCTCTACCCTGTAATGAAGGCCAAAATTATGTTATCCAAAGAGAGTGTGCAGAAGGCCAAGCTCTCAAATATGGATTGCTTGGAGGATTTCAGAGAACAGAGAAGTGTGAAATGGTCTGTCCCYTTACAATTTTACTCAATATTGTCTTTGATGACTTTTCTTTTCCAGATCCACAGATTAAACCACATACCTTGCAGGATGTGCATAAAGTTTCTAGTCTTCCCACTGATAAAGGACAGGCTAACAATATTTTCCAAAGTCAAAAGTTCATTACAGCCTGTGTGTTTTGCACAGTGCACAGAAATTTCCACTCATTTGAACTGAAATTCTTGCACATTTAGCTGGTGTTGGATGTAAATTGATATTTTAGTGGCCTTGAGCAACTGGTCTACCACAGATATCAAGCCCCAAATGTATATATTATACATACCTATTCATGTGTTGCTTATAATTGTTGTATTCTGATAATGTTAGTATTATTGTTTTAAGGTTGAACTGGCCTTCCATCATAATTCTCTATTATCTTATATGTTTTGCATTTTGCTGTTTCACACTGAATCAGGATTAAATTTAAATGGATTAAATCTAAAAATAACTATAACTGTTTTCTGCAATATCCAGACACCCTGCATTTGATTATGTGGCTTTAGAAGCCCTTTTTTAAGAAGTTTCACACAGCTGTGTGTTAAAGAACAGTTGATTCCTCATGGAAAGTTATAATACAATCTGCTTAGAAAAATCTATTTATCTTACTGATTTTCTTTCTCTTTTACCAGTTCTTTTCTTCTGTTGTCCATGTCTAAAGATGCTCCTCATTTTTATGATTTGGGTTGTGATTAGGAAGCCAAATGCTCCATATTTTTTAGTGTTTTCTAATCCAGCATTTTACCTTGTTCTTTCTAGTGAGAGGAGATCATGCAAAAACATGAATGCAGAGTGAACATGGGCCTGGATGTCAATTTTATAGAGACCTGGTGAGGGCTGACTCTCTAATCAGCCTTTGTATGACTCAGGATCCTTTGTAGTTGTTAACTGATGTGGCTTCCTAAATCACATAGGAAGACATATGAATAGACATGATTCTATGCCAGCATAACAAAATAGCTATTGTATTTTTATAAAATGGTCCACTACAAATACCTTGGCCTATTACWTTCTAGCTGGTAGAATTATTCGTGTATCCACTGCTAATAGCTGTTAAAATGACGGTAGCTACTAATTGTGCAGGGCAGAACACTGTGAAAACATTCTTCTGAAATGACATGYCACTTCTGCTGTTACTGGGAGTACTTGGGCATTTATTATGATRAAAAAAAACTTCATGTGTTCTCAAGTGCATCTAAATTTGTGAATTGTCTTTTCAGTGAATATACCAAGAATTCTAAAACTTTGTTGAAAACCAGAGGTGAATTTTGTGTAGCTTTTGGGCTGTTACAGATATTTCACTGATCTTTAGAGTGCCAAAGGAAATATGTCCACTGATGAAGAAGGGTGCTTTCACAGCAAAGATCCTGAACCATACAATTAAGTCTTTAGTAGTAAATAATCAAAAAAGAAAATTATATGTGCATGTGAGAGGGTGTGTGTGTGTGTGTATGTGTGTGTGAAAAATCCTCCATAGAGATACTTTTCCCATAAAAACCAAATTATTTGGATAAAGTAAAGCTAATATTTGCAGGTGAGGGTGCCTTTATGTAGATAATATGGTTTTGGTTTTCCACGTGATCGTAGCTGATACTGAAAATAGACRTTGAGTCAAATGTGCAACTTTCTCTGAGGAAAATGGATGTGGTTTGAAAACTGTTCATGAGTATGATCAGCTTAGTGCCACTCATGCTATGAGTACTCACCATATCAGGCTGCCTGCCCTAAGCAGTATATGTAGCCACAGTGTCAGCATGAGCATGAAGGAGTGCAAGGACCATCCAGCTGTGGAGCAGCCTGAAGAGAGTCTGATTGCCCAGCTATTGATGGAGCAGTCAGAAAACTGCTGGCTGTGTCACCTGCCACTGCTGCCAGGCCACCTGGGTTAAGAAAGCAGCTGGGAACCACTGAAATGCAGACAGGCTCCATCCAACTTTCAGCTGTATGGAAGACACAGAAGGTCTCTTTTGCTGAGTATAGGTTGTGGGTGATCGTTAGGGATGAATGTCATTGCCTTGTGCTTGCAGAAAACAAAGGTCCAGATAATGAACCTGCACGGCTCAGAAAAAATATATGCCCTGAACTCTGGCCACCCCAACTGAAAATCACTGACCAAAATGTTTGTAAAGGTCTAGAAAATTATAGTGTCTCTTCTTCAGTATTTTCGAGTAGTCAGATACTTCATTCTCAAGTATGAAATGGGGACTCTCTTTCTTCATGATGTTTTTGTTAATATTTGAAAGTGTACCAGGAGTTTCTCAGGTTGTTTTCTAGCTGGTGGTTTGGAAGGATGTCACTACAAATTCTAGTTACAGTAGTAACTGTACTAATACCATTAAAGAAAAAGTCAGATACCTCTGCAAACCCGTATGGCACTAGTGACTGGGCAGCACCTCTTTTTTGCATACAAAAATGTAAAAATTGGCCACTTAGTTTCTCATATGACTGTGCAAGGTTCTGCCTGTCTTAATTCCAGTTCTGAAACCCGGTGAAACCACTGACTTGAGCAAGGAGTCCATGCTAACATGGCTAATTTTGTTTTCAGTGGGAAGGAAGGGGAGAAAGGATTTTTCACTGAGGTAAGGCCACATGTCA
The DNA here is from genome assembly GCF_030028575.1 of Malurus melanocephalus. NCBI lineage: Eukaryota > Metazoa > Chordata > Aves > Passeriformes > Maluridae > Malurus > Malurus melanocephalus. Next base: position 4,308,145 of record NW_026623242.1, read on the forward strand.
TAGTTGGAGAAGAATTTTAAAAGCAAGTATATTTTGAAGAATGTGTTAAACTTAGCTTTGTCTTGTGTCTGTGCTGACAGTGGAGGGGGATTCTGAGCTTGACCTCAGAATATGGTAACACAGATGAGGTTGGAATTTAAAAGACATATGGAGCCAATTTCATTGAGATGTGTTTAGGGAGAGTCACCCACAAGATAAGTGAGTCAGACCAAATGTAATTTCTCAGAAGAAAAGGCATTTATGTGTGACTGATTTGTAACTAGTGAAGTAGGTGCGACYTTGCCAAACAGTATTTCAGAATGCTTTGCTTATTTCATGTGTGCCATTTCCTAAGAATATCAAAGCTGTGTTGATGGAGAACACAGGTGAGCAGCTTTGTGAGAGCAGAGGGGCCATGCTGCAGCAGGCAGTCATGAGCCAGGACACTTTTGCTGGACTGCCCCAGCATTTTCTGGACAGCTTCAGTTGGATTTGCCTGGTAAGGAGATAGCCGTGGTACAATAGACCAGGCCAGCAGCCAAGATGCAGGCTCAGTTCTTTGTGATACTTYTCACTCCTCTTAATCCTCCTGTAATTTCAAAATAATCTGTAGCCAAACTGGTGGAGCGTGTGCGGCCGCAGAGCCTCTGTTGGTGCCCAGTGAGGTGGATCTGTTGAAGTGACTGATATGAATTCCAGCTGAGGATCTATCCCACTGCTCCCAAAGCAGCCCTGGAGGTAGCGGCTCGGTACAGGATGTTTTGTGTATTTGTATCTAGGTTTCAGTAGCACATATTGGATGACAAATGTTTTTTGCTTTCCTTTGGCTTTTCAAGTACTTTGTGATCAGTTCCAATGTGATAAAGATTTATAATATCTTTGGAGAACTGTAGAATACTGTACTGTGAAGAGTGTGGCTACTACCCTCTCTTTCCTGCAAACAATAGATTTCAGCAGAGATGGACTTTCCTGGACTTAGACACTCTGTGAAAAAAGAAACAACTTTGACAGTTTCTAATGGAAAAATAATTGTAATTACTGTATAACTACCCTGTACAAAGACAGCTTTATTATATGTGTAAATGTAATTTTGCTATGTTGTTATGTTTGAGAGACAATAGGCTTTGGTGTGGATGAGACTTACAGCCTTATAAAAACAGATTGTAGCTCCCTGTCTTATGTTTTACTGAAAGGTGTTTAGTTGCTCTATTTTTGAAGAAGATAAATATAAACTGGTTCTCTGAAAGCTGACTGCACACACATCAATGACATAAATGGATCATACTATTGAAAATAAAGGCTTGATGACAAATTTCATTATTTTTCAAAAAGACTCCATACGTAAGATCTTTTGACACCTTAAGAAGAAAGAAGTCATTTTGCAGCTGTTGATGCTGGTTGTAATGGATAAGTCCTCTGTTAATTCTGTCTCAACCTTAGATTAATTCTGAATACGGTAATTAGAGGAACATATTTTTCCATCAATTCTCAAATCTGTACTCTTTTGAATTCAGGTTTTTGTCATGCTAGATGTGGAACTGGCTCTTGAGATACAGTTCACCAATTTTTTCACKCAAAGACCCACATCAGAATGCCATTTTCATACAGAGAAAATATAGATGATTGCATAATACCACATTTCTCTGTCTACCATGGGTACATGTATGTGTAGCTTCTAGTTCTGGACATTTTGCTTTGAAAAAGCATTCATTGGGTTTTTGTATTTATAGACCTTACTCAAAGAGTTTCAGCTCATCAAGACAGGTGGATGTAAGGCAAGATGTGAGGATGTGTKGACCAAGACTCAACCACATACATGAATATGTAGGCAGTCCCACCCAAGTCTGTGGGATTAATCATGCTATTCAAATCAATGTGTATTCATTGGAAATTCATGGGTATGACTGAACTAGTATTTCTGGAAAGTGATTTATGTGGAAACCTGTTTCTGCACAGGTTTCAGGTACAGGATATGGTGATATGGGTTTTGCTGAATTTAAAATAATTTCTTTATATAGAACCAACTGCTCTCTCTTTTTTCTTTTTTTTTTTCCAAACACAAAAGCATATATTTTGCATATAGAAGGGACATGTTTACTGATTCTAAGTATATCTAAAATGCCACACTGAAGAAAGTTTTTCATTCATTTTTGGAATAAAAGCAGAATTATTCTTACTGTGCTAATTAATGAATATAGAACTAATCAGAAATTGAAGCCATTAGCTAAATAAAATATATTAATTTCTGAGAACAGTTTTCTGTTACATGCCTTTAAAAATGATTACATAAATATGGGACCGCTGTGTGTTCAACATAAAAATTTTGTTCCACTCTAAGGATTGAATAAATGGATTCTTTTTTTTAAGACAAACTTGATCTTCTGTATTTTAAGCAGAACAAATTTGAATTTTGTCTCTGATAATAAAATTTTGTATAGTAATGTGTAATTCATCACTGTCTTAATTTTCTAATGTAGAGACATAGCTAAGATAAATAATGCCCAGCCTTTTGATTGTGTTCCCATTTCATTAAGATAACAGTTTAATAATAATGAGCAGATATGCTGAGGTTTTACTATGAAAACCATGCAARAGAAGGTATTTTTTGATGTTACAATATTTTTTCAAACTATAATAAAATGCTGGGACTAGTATAAAGCAAACAACCACAGAAAAATAGAGAATTTGGGCTTGGAGAGATTTATAAGCACTTCAAGACTAGCAGAACTAAGACTGGAGTAGACAGCAAAGTCTTTCTTTTGTGCTTGTCTAATTATGTAAATTTTGAATAAACAAAAAAAGATCTTTTCATTGGAAAAAGTGATTTCAACTAGAATGCAGTTCAAATGACTTTTTAATAGAGTCCTTGAATCCAGACTATTATTTTCCTTTTTTGAAAAACAGTTTTCAGTAACGAGATGTGAAATATGTGCAATTATTTACCCATTGGATACAATCATGTTCCCACTGAAGTMAATTGGAGCTTTGACACTGACATCACTGGGAGTAAAAACCAGCCCTGTATTTTTCAAAATACAGCTTTCAATGCCAGAATGCCTTTTTTCTTTAACAATAAAGATGTTTTCTTCTGTATTGCACATCTTAGTCTGCTGAAAAGCTGAAGGGAATTTTTAAGGTGTTAATTCTGCAAAGCATGAGAGGCAGCTTTGATGCTTTGAGCCAAGGTAAGCAGAGCTGAAGCCTGAATTATTATGTTTATAGTATCCTACCTTTAAACACTTCAYGGCATTATACTGGGGCTAGAATTTTGACCATCCAGTGTGTATATGTCAGCAGAGTATCTAGACATACCTTTCATATCCCTTTTTTTCCCTATGTTCAGGTCTGGATCAGGAGTTCAGGGGGCCTAAGGAGAGCTTTCATTAGAGGGGATAGTGGAATGTGAGATGGTGAGAGGCTAGGATGTACTGCCCCCGAAAGGGTTCTTGTACCTCTTTTCTGTACATGTCTCTGCGTGTTGGATAAGCTGAGAAAAAGGGCATGACCGCTTTGGAAATGTTCCTGGAAGGATGGATGTGAGGAGAGAAAAATGGCACTTCCCTCTGAAATCCCACTGGCAGCACATCTCCTAATCAAACATCAGAGAGAATGCTTGTTTCTTTCSCCAGTGTGGCCACTGCAATCAGCAGCACTTCACTCTGGCTGAGCTGCTTTCAAGTTGAATGTTTTCATACAAGACCAAATGAAGAGTTGTTTATTTGTTCCAGCTCAGTGTCTTCAGTAAAAGCAGAACTTTAAAGGCACCCATTTTGTTTGAAAGCTCCTCAGCTGAGCTGGAGGGTGTAGGAGGAAAAGAAGCTATAGCCTTTGGCTTGTAAATTGACTTAGGAGTATTTGCTATCTTAATAACAGAAAATCAGCTTTTGCTGTATAATTTGCTGCTTCCTCCTATTCATAGCAAAAATACATCTAGTTCATTTAAGCAGCACCTTCAGCATGGAGCAAATCGCTCAAGAGTCCCATTGCTTACAGACCACTCTGCTGCGTATCATTAGGGAAGTGCAAAGAAACAATTCAGTAAGCTGATGACAGTCCTGGCTTTTCTGGAAACTGAAGACATAAACCCCATGTTAAGGAAACAGTGCTGAGGCTACCTTACAGATGGGATGGGAAAATGAGCCCAAAGATATTTATGAGAAAAGTGTAATGAAGATAAGGCAGAAATTATGTGAAGTAATGAGAGTTTGCTTTGGAATGTAAASCTTCATTATGCTGAAATCTAGTCTTTGAGTTAGCAACCACATCTGCTGTGGCCAAAATCTAATTAAAGTAAAAAAAAAATCCTGAATGATTAAAAGGAGACACCCTACACCCTAGCAGTTGTTTGCTTCATGGGGCTGATGTCAAACTACAGAAACTCCTCTCTGCTSTGTCCAGCCCTTACTCTCTTCTCTGTCCTCTGCGTCAACAGATTCTATTAGAATCTGGATTAATGGTTCAAGGCTCAGTGAGAAGTACATCAGCAGGGTCATGGTGAGGCTGGATCCTCATGGCACACATTCCAAGTGTCACCTCCTCCCCTGTCTGACATGGTTCTGTTGCTCTGCTTCTCAGGTCACAGCAACTGTGGGAATAGCAGGGAGAGCCTGTGAGGTTTTGCATTTGTATGACCTTGCCTTTTAGCAGTAAAGAGAGGGCTGCAGTGAAGAAAGCAGGGCTGAAGGATCTGAGGGCCTTCCAGGATGCTAACCTTCATGCCCCCCATCCACCAAAGTGCCTCACTCCCTGCTGAAGTGCCTGGGCTGAGCAGCAGCGTTAGGGCTCAAGCCATAGTAGAGCACTTTTATTACATAGTATATTGGACATAATGTTAATTACTGATTGTACTGCTACAACATTATTTTTAGCAGGCATCATTTTGCTTATTGAACTTTTCCAAGAGTCGTTTTGTCTGTTCTACTTACCATCATTTTTGACCTGCTCGTTGCAGAAGGTGAGGAGAAAGAGGGGGAGGATAATAAGATGCTATTACATGACATGTCTATTACAGTAATTCATTTCATGTGGCACAGAGCTGTTGCCAGTGATAAATGTGTGTTCCTGGTACAATTATGAGATGTACCTTGAATTTTTCAACAATAAAACTGTCAAAAGGCTGCAATAGGCACAAGCACAAATGTGAATCTGGCCCTTAGCAAGATGAAATAGCTCACAAATGATTTTAAGAAATTGTATCGTTTTCAGAGATGCACTTTTAGATCCATTAACTCTTTATAATTAATACCAAAAGTGTATATTGTTTCTGCTGTACAGTCATGGATGTAACGCATCTTTCTCTCATCCCACTCATCTGCTTGGCTAATTGGTATGTTTCAAATATATTTCTAAGGATGTTAGAGTAATGATGGAATAAGAGAAGTCTGAGCATAAAATCAGTATGTTTCCATATGTGGGTGGAAATCAGAGCAGTTCTGTCCCTTTAAAATGCCAATAAGGTTTTAGGTGTTGGTATCAAAAGTAGGTTAACCCAAGCAGGTRAGTAACCCTAAAGACAGATGTTGCTCCAAAGGAGAACATGTCAGCAGAGGGACTTTTGGAAGGGGTTCTTTCTTTATTGTTTTGTGAAGATTTGTGCAGCTATAAAGGACAAGCAGAGGAGTATCCCAATCACAAAAAAAGTAAAGCAAGTCAGGGAAAAAAAAAAAAAAAAGCCAAGACAAAAAAGCAAGAATGGGGACTGTAACTGAGAAAAGCTTACAGAGAAGGCACTTTGGACTAAATTCTGAATTAAGACTGAAAGTTATCTACAGAAGGTTATTTCATATTAACAGGTCAAATTTAATGATGAAGCAGTGTAATAATCTCCATTGGAGTCAGCATGAAAGGAGAGAGCTGAATATTTTTGCTGGCCATGATTAATGAAATCTCTCTTTTAATGAAACATTTACTTTAGAATATTCCTCCTGTAGTTACTGTCAATTGTAAGATGTTATTTCACTTAAGATGGTCACTCCTAAATGTGAAGGGTTTGAGAAGCAGTAAAAGATCAACACTTCCTCAGTGCCTTAGTGTGCCTGGTTTAAGCTGGTGGGCCAGAAGCCTTGGTTAGGATTTCACTCTGCAGCTGCAGATTTTTCCCTTTAGTTTTGAACCTGATTAAGCCATAAACTGTACCATGTATCCAGAGTGCTTGTACTAGATTAAAATATATGAACTGCTTAGGGGAACTCTTGCTTGAACTAAGATTAGTTCACAGAATTCAGTAGGAGATGAATGGTTGACTCAGGAATTTTTTTGTTCTTTTTAAATCTCATTGTCAAGCATATTTTTCAGTAACTCCTAGTTCAACCTGGGAAAAATAGTCAGACAAATAAAAAACYAAGGACAAAATATCAGGATCATGGTTCCTAAAAGCTCTCTCTGCATCTGTCTTTACATAATTTATTTTTCTGTGACCTTGAYTAACATAAAAACTTCAAAGGCATGGATGGGGTTTGCATTTTGCTATTTTTGTGTGCACAATAAATTAGCATGGGTAAATATTTAGTTGATATAGCTGCATGGAATTTCTATGGAGGCTAACTAATCAAAATTACACACATAGTAAGTGGGAAAATGTAAGTCATATTTTTAAAATTACTTGTGCAAATGCAATTGCAACTTTAAAAGCATTTGACTTGCATTCAGCAATTRTTCCTTGGGTAATCGGGTATAAAATGGTACTATATATTTTAAGTGTCTAAGTAATTTGTCTAGGCTGATAAAAGSACAGAATTCTACTACTTCCTCCCCACATATATTAAAGTTGCAGCTTCTGATACAGAAGCTACATTTGAGAAATTGGTGTAAACAATGAAATTTACTAAAACCAAGGGATTAAGGGAAATGCATCATGGTAATTGGCTCTACAAATTTAAGCAAGTGCAGGTATGTACAGACAAGTGGATAAACTGGAATAAACARAGCTGTCTCACTTTCAGTTGGGCCAGATTGAGTTTGTCTTCCTAATTAAGTCAGTATATTTGCTTACTCTGCATCATGCTAGCAACTTCTAATTTCTATCAGWGTTGGTGGTAGAAGAGTCGTATCCGCTGGTCTGAAAGCACTGCACGACTGAGACTTCCATGTGTCCTCAAGTTAATGATTCAATTAATGCACTATCCAGTCCTATTTTAGCAGAGCTAGAGAGATTTGAACAGCTGAGGCAATGCAGTGCAAWGTATTATTTCCAAAGAGCCTGGTTCCTGCAATGTGTGTCAGACTTGCTAAGTTCAGCTGYCTACTAGAGAGATGCCTGCATCTGAGCTAGTTGGGGAGGATCCCTTAGTCAACATGKTGAAAAGCCCATCAAATATCATCATAAAATATGCAAATAGTGCAGTAAGGTGGATAGAAATGATGAATGTAATACATTTCAGTAGTAGGATAATGTATGCAAGAAATGTTAAGACATAACCTGAAGTGAAAGATGAACTTGTGGGAGAAACTAACTCCATTTACTGCAAATTAAATTAGTAATTGAAGCCAAACTCGTGGGGTTGGACAGAACCTGAATGTAAAAAAGCAACCATCAAACTAAGGGAGCCTCAGCAGGACTTGTGTATTTTTTTCAGAGAGCTCTGTCATTTGTGTTAGATGGGAGGCAATATATCTCAATCAAAATATGTTTGAAGATAGACACTGTCTRTTCTGACAGATGACAATCCTCTGGAGTGGATAATTGCTGCAGAGTTGAAAAATTGATTCTTTGTTTTTATCTCATTTAAACCCAGATTCTTTTTTTCCACACCATTATGTGAGATACTTGCTTTTGTTCACTTAATTAGTATGTGTTTAGGGTTTGACTGTTTCCTGATGACATTACAGAAAAGACATGGAGTGGTGCTTTTGGCTAAAACTGGTGTAGCTCCTGGAGTGTTCCAAGGGCAGAGAGTTGATGCAGTCACCAAGGAAGGCTCCGGCTTGATTCGTTCATTAATAATGTAATTTCTTCTTGAGTCTTTGATGCCATGGTAGGGGAGATGTTGTCTGATATAGAAAATTCTTTCTATTGTTCAGGTTTTTCCAGTTTGTAATGTCTTGTATCATAACAATAAAAGTAGCTAGTATTTAAGCATTATGCAGTGGCAA
>NW_026623242.1:4316384-4338527 GCF_030028575.1 Malurus melanocephalus
AAGGAAGGAAGGAAGGAAGGAAGGAAGGAAGGAAGGAAGGAAGGAAGGAAGGAAGGAAGGAAGGAAGGAAGGAAGGAAGGAAGGAAGGAAGGGAGGGAAAGAAAAGATGGTAGGATTGTAAAGCAAATGAAAGAAATTCTCATGATTGTGAATAAAGGCGTTTGACTTAAATGGATTGGCATGCAGCTTTAATCTGGCACTGGAAAAGGACATCAGACAGCTGAGTACTTCGTGAAGAAAGATATTGAAAGAGAAATATGGAAGTAGAACAGTGCAGTGTCAATAAGCTGGAAATTATGTATAAAGTATTGTCTTTGACCAAGCAAAAAACAGCTTTAGGCTGCACAGCCTCTACACATATTTCAAACCATTGTTAGAAACGCAGTAGACAGGTGGCAGAATAGAAATGGAACAAATTACTACCTACTACTGGGCTTCAGGAAATTGGGGGTGGAAATACACAACAATTATGTACACTTAGGCAACCAGAGTGTTGCCCTTTAATAACTTTGATGTTAATCATTATGCTGCTAAAGAAAAAGTGTTGGGGAAAAAAGGCATTTCTAGAGAATAATGAAGGCAACAACATTAAGTAGCCTGAATTTACCAAGTACAGGTCTTGCAAGATAAACTGAATGATTGCTCCTTTTTTTTTTTTTTTTAATAAAATTGCAAGATTATTGGATAAATTCAGACCACTAGTTATCCTCTATTTAGATATTAATAAAGCATTTGACATCAGCTTTAGAAATTAATTCAAATTGGCCAGGGAACAAACCTTTTCACATAGAGTGAAGCTGTCTGAAAAACAGTTAACAAAAGATAATGAGGAGTGGTGATCTGTRAGACTTGGTTGAGGTATCTAGAGGATGTCTGGGTTTGCTTAAGTTTTAATATTTCCATTAATGTTTTCTCAGAAAGGAAGGAAAAAGAAACCTCTTAATGAATTTTACAGTGTGAGGGACTTGTTCTTGTTAACAACAATGAGAATGGGGAAAATTTATGAGACCCTATGCAAAGAATTTTATAATGGACAGGAAATAAGATTCACCTCCTAATGCAGGCTAATTCTTCTGGGAAAAATCATTCACAAGTTCAGTTACACAGTTATTCAGCAGAATGGAGAAACATAAATAGTATTAGAGCAATATAGTCTGGGGGATCTGTCAGAGCAAAGCAAGTGCAAGTTTGCAATGAGTTTGTAGTAGCAAAATGAGCAAGTACCATTATGGGATCACACCATGAAGCATAATGTCACTGAGCAAGGAATCTTTGTCTACCAGTTTTGGTTTGACTACAATTGGATATAGTTTTTCATTCTCAGAAAGAATTTATTAAATTGAAGTGAATGCAGGATGMGAAACAAAACAAGATTTAGAGAGATGGTAATTGTTTCTTCCAATTAGGTGTCTCAACTTGTTAATGAAATTCAGTCCTTRGCAAAGAGATTATAAAAATAAAATATGGCTACGTATTTATATATACTTTGTATAGGTATAAGAAAACTGAGAAAATCTTAAATGAAAAMACAGTCACTAAAAAGGCCTATGAGTAACCTACATGCAGTAAATGACAGAAAGTTTTTATGACTTTATCTGAAGACAGGAAGAATCTTAATACCTACAGGCAGACAATGTAATATCTTACTGCATTTTTATTTTGAAGTACTTTGATCATTTATGTGTTTAATATTTGGATTCTTACATCAGCTATGGTAACATGGGCTTTAGGGGCAATAAGAAGGGCAAGCAAGAAGTGCCCATAGCTTAGCTGTCCCAAATTTCATTGAATGGACAGGGTGAATCTTTCAGGAAGAATAATGGGATGAAGGTAAAAAAAAAGAATGCCAGACCCAGGCGAGTGGTCTACCTGCTCAGTGCTTCTATTGCCTCTCCAGTCTAAAAAAAATTACAAATGGTGAATCAAAATCAATAATGGGTCAGATTTACTGCCCAGTCACATCTTCAAATTTCTCCATCTGCTGTCAGTTTCTGTCTTTAAAAGATGTGTGAAGAACAGCAAACATCTTCACTTACTCGATAAAAGGTGTGCAGATTGACGTCTGCCACTGGAAATGGAATGTACCTGCCTGCCAATGGCAGAGGTTCAAAGACTGTGCTGTCCTTACCAGGAGCTACAAAAAGCAGAGGGAACAGAAGGATCTGGGCTCACTGTCCCTGTTATCATAAGATTAGCCCACGATCTGTTGTATAGTGATTGCCAGAAGGGATAGCTTTAGGATGAGTAAGTATTGATAAAAAAATATAAAGCTTATAATTTCATTTTATTTTATTGCCATCTTTACCTTTGTGTGTGTGTGATTGTGGCTATACCTTGAAATACTCTTACATGACTCTAATTTCGATACCTTAGACTCTGGAACAAATTACAGAAGTCCTCAGAACCTCACCCCATTGGTAATTGAAAGCACTTTGAGCATCTCAAAAATGAGATCTTGATGTGGAGATAAATCTGGCGACACATTACAACATTGCCCGCTGAAAGTGTGCAAGATATTCCTGGCTTGCTGCATATTACATAACATAGTCATTAAATGCAGATTATCTTTCAAAGGAGAGGCAGAGATTAATGAGTCAAACAAAAATGATGAATTAAATGAGCCTGATCAGACACAGTTGCAAAATTAGCTAGCAAAGAGTTCTATAGAAACAAGAAATATTAGAGTTAGATTGCTCAAACACAATTTTAAGRAGAGTGGCAATGCATATAAACATACATTATCACATTTTAGTATTCTTATTATATTCTTTTAATTTTCCTGTCAAATGAATAATGCAAAGACATTGCAGGTGTTACTCTGCAAACAGAATTTTGGGGAAGAAAAAGGGTGAYTGCATTCTCCTAAATTGAGTAGTGAGACTCTGCTGGATTCTGACCCTGTGTTGGTTCTTTCTCCAGTGGGGCTGGAGACTTCAGTGGGACTCTATGAACATCCAGAAAATTCTTCCCTTGCAGCCAGGCCCGATGAGAGCTATAAATCAAAGCCACTGATTTGCTCTGTGTCTTTAGGCAAATCGTTTATCCCTAGCAGAATGCAAGTCATTTAGCCTTTGCATAATAATACTTTACCCCCAAGGGATATTGGAAGGTCTGAGTGCTGAAAGGTGGGGAAAAGTTCAGAGAGTCTTTGGGAGAAGCTGTTTTGTGAATTCAAAATTTTCTTCTTCCAGCATGCTGTGATGGGCAGGATGATTTGCTCTGTGCCACTCTTAATGGCCATTTCCCACTCATATCTGCTAAGATTTCCCCGTGTCTTGGCAAGGCTGTCACTGATGCAGTTGTTGTCCAGCTGTCACCAGTACTGACCTTGGAACAGAAGGTAAACACCTCCCCAACCTCTTTATGTTCATGCAAAATATTCTGTAAAAGGATGCACACTGCAACAGGGACACAACAGTCTTGGAAGCCTTTCATGGGATCCCCAGACTTGTGAGGCACATTTGCTGGCACAGTGCAGCTCTACCAGTGCACAGTGGGCCCTCCAGTCCAACTCACAGCCTGACTCTGTCTGGTTTGGGGGTTTTTTACCTCCYCTATGTAACTGATTTGTCAGCTTAAGGACTTCACTGTTCAAAGGCACTGAGTGGCTAGTACTCCTTTCTCTCCACAGGTACAAACTGCTCACTTATCCCAGTCTCACTGGTTAACACAGTTAAGCAGCAATTCAAGCTTATTTGTAGTTGCTCTGTTTCAAAACTAAAAAAGGGGGTTTTTTTAGGTATCTTAGGTATTTTCTCCTAATCCATCAGTACGTTGAATAAAAATTATATTTCTGCCTATCAGCTKTGCACAACCTTCTTGTGGACATTTCTGGCTGCAGTAACAGTACCTCTGCAAAAATTCACAAACTGCATACCCAGTGAAGACTGCCAAGATGCCTTGTTGAAACTACTTCAATTGCCATATCATCTCATAAATGGCTGAATAGCTGAGCGAGATTCTTTTGGTGAGGGAAATCAAGRCACTGGCTCCATCAGGCTGAATAGAATCTCTTTATTTAACTTACATAGATCTCTGAGATCAGTCAAATTCCCAGGGTATGTTTCTGGAACTGCAACCATCACCATCATGATATCTATATCAGTTGATTCTAATCCTGCTGTTTCTAACTTGAAGGCTAAGAGAAGATGTGAAAATTGATGAATAGCTGCTACCCTGGAGATTTCTTATTCTTGATGGAGCTGGGGCTGACAGGTAYGTGGTGAATGAACTCAACAACATCCTGACTGTGTGTGTAATTATATTCCTCGTATCTATTTTTGTAATAATTCTGTATTTAGCATTAATGTTTCAAAAAAATTGTTGTAAAAGATCTGTGATCTAAAACACTCTATCCAAAGCTTGAACAAAAAGGAATATATTTTCTGAGAATGGGCAATAGAAATCACTGGAGAAAATGAAAATAATTCACAAACTTGATCACTAGCAGAGGCACTGGCCTTGGAGAATGTAACTCTAGCAAAAAGAGGAATATACAAGATCTATGTGTGGCTGCTGACTGCAGCACACTTTAATTGACTGGGATAGTTGACCTTCCTGGATACCTCCTAATGTGAGGGATTTTCATTGTGCTTTACAAGGAARATGGAGAGGACACTGAGCAATATCTCTGGAAGAGTCAAAGCAGGAAAAAAGTGCTGTCACTGCATTTTGCATCTGCTGGCAGAGGCCTGAAAAGGAAGTTTATTTACAGGTGGGCTGCATTGTGGGGGAGCTTATACCCAGTATTCTCTGAGAGGCACAGGACACCAACCAAGCTGTGACAAAAGATGAAATTGAAAAGCAGCTGCTTTAGGAATGTCCTTCCTGAGGCTCTTCCTCCTCTCTCCTCCCAGCAGTCCCTGCCATCAGTTCCTGCTGGTGGCTGGTGAGCCTTTGGCTGGGTGTGCAGARGGACGAGCTGATGTCGTTCATTGACAGAGGGTCCTGTGGGGAGTTGGGCTCGCTGCTGGCCCTGTCTGCACCCTGGCTTCCCTGTCTCAGGGCTGGGTACACATACAGTTTGACAAACACCTCAATAAAAAAGGTGRCTGAGGTATATTTCTGCTGTGGAAATAGCAGTTGACCTTTTCTTTCTGGTTCAACTTAGCTAATAGTAATTTTTTGATACTTTCATCTGTTACTCACACAATTTTTGGCACTGCTGATTCCCAGGAGTTAATTGGTCCCTCTGGCAACCTGAGAGACAAACCAATATAATTTTGGGAGATACCTACAAGATCTTTGTACGTTTTCCCTTTAGGATAGATGAAGTCAAAGAAATCCAATGACAGAGCACCTCTTCTGGAGTTGTGGTGCTCTGTTTCAAGCCAGAGTGTCTTGACAAAGCAGCAATAATTTCTGTGGTTAGTGATCTCATGGGAAGAGAACTGCTGCCTGATCAGAGAAACACTTCAAAGCACTATCAAAATTATGATAATTCCTTCATTTAAAAACTCTTTCTGGCTTCCTATCAAAGTATATGCTTACACTGTAGCTACACAAGTRTTATTACAGATAGCTGTAAGCTAACTGTCACTTTCATAACAGAGCAAATATGTGGATACTTCTCTGCGTGCTGCCTCGGAATCAAGGATCTTCAGGCTGCTCACAAGMATATCTCACGTGATGTTTGCAGTCTTTAGCTCATATTTCTAGTATAATCTAGTCTAGATTAATACTATGGTTGTTTTCAAGTTCTTAATTGAATCCTTCTTGTTCCAGTGCCTCTGGGGAAGACTCATGGCTAGAAATTGAGGACTCTCTTGCAAAACTCTCCTTGAGGACTCACTTGCAAATATTATCATTTCAATTAATGCCACTTCTGCTTTAAGGTAAATACAAAAATATGTTCTTGGGGTTAATCTTCAAGGACATTCATTCACCTTTTGTGAAGTGCAGAAAAGCCCTAACCCACATTTTCATGGGGAAAGACCAACTGAGTCCATTGGATATTTATAGCCTGCATCAACTAAYACCTGGTGAAGGCCATGGGTTGAAGTCTGAATTTCCCAAAGGACAGTAGATGTCTTTGAAGCTGATGATTTATTGTTTCTTCAAATAATGATGATACTGTGACTGCAGTCATTAAAATGTTCCCAGTGATTGGCATTACCAGACAGAGCCAATTCACCAGAAGAATATTATCTGCCTCCAAGAGTAATATTTTAGAATATTTAATCACAAGCAATACAGACAGCAATTGTCTTTTAAGCCAAGATGGCATAGTAGAAGTTAATACAGTAATTTTTCTTACATTGTAAGCAGGCACATTTAGCAAAGGAAGACTGTCATTTCCTATCAAWTAACTTTGATCAAGAATAATGACTTCCCTTCAAACCCCCATGTTTCTTCGAATCTCTATACTTCCTGTAAAAACTAAGGTTTTAATTATATTCTTCTTCCCTAGAGAAGGACTTTTATGAAAAGAAATCTTGAGCCTTGCAGCACTTCAGCATTATACCCTWACTTCCTATTATTAGTGTAATTAAACAAGTTGTTTTCACAGAGCCTRTGGACACATTTTTATTATACATTGCAGGAACTCCAAGAGTAAATCCTGAGGAGTTCTTTCCACAGGATCCTCAATATATTSTCTCTTTTTTTCTTTGTCCATGTAATGGGACTCTGAGAGAAGAGTTTTCTAAGGGAGTGCTCTACTTGCATTTTGTTGGGCAAAACCATCACGATATTCAAAAGAATTTGTTAGGCTTGTCCTACTTCTTTTCCCATGAAACTAATTGTAAATTTCTCTTTATTCTCTGAAGCAGAGTTACACAAAACTACTATCATCTAACTTGGTGAATTCTGAGCAGCTTGCTCAATCGATATTTATGAAATGATCAGTGCTAACAATGAATGGTAATCAAAATAAATGGTAGGCCTAAAATGTAACATTTTTCATTACTAGAGATTTAACTAATCAAAGAAAACAGTCAGGCAAAATAATGAGTGATTGAAATACTGCACATGAATCATTTTAATMGTCTAATTAAGCTAAAGGT
This sequence comes from Malurus melanocephalus, assembly GCF_030028575.1. NCBI lineage: Eukaryota > Metazoa > Chordata > Aves > Passeriformes > Maluridae > Malurus > Malurus melanocephalus. The sequence continues at coordinate 4,323,389 of NW_026623242.1, forward strand.
AATAGCACAGTCTTTGTCAAGCTTGTCTGCAACAAAATGCTGCCATGCTGAACCTCAAGAATCAAATTTCACATTCTCCATCACATGGTGCAGAAGAAAGCAGATGAGATAAATTGCAGCCTGAAGTGCCAAAGGAAGGCACTTGAGGGAGGGATATTGTCAAAATGCAGCACATCCACAACATTAAAAATGCATACCAGAGGAGAAAAGAGTGTCAGGTGGCAAAATTAGATTTCAGGATCAASTTCTTTAAGGAGTGACAGAATTTGTGCTGCAATGTGTCACTTTTTGAGTGATCTGAGTCACTGAGACAGCAGAGAACACAAATGCAGTCAGCAGCACTGGCCATACAATCCACTCTTGATAGGATAACAGAGAAGAAGCAAAGTGTTTCAAAAGTTCTGGTAGAAGTGTGAATGGCTTGCAAATATTTATCATCATGTTTTCCTAATAGAATGAGTTATTTTGGTATACAAGTGTTAAAAAGTACTCAAATCAAGGAATACTTGAACCAAAGGAAAGTGAAGGTTGAATTCTGGCATCTTGGCTCCTAAAAGGAYTTCCATCCTTACATTTTGTCCATTTCACATCGTAGAAAATTGCTAGTGGTAAAGCAAAACTGAAGTGCTGTCTCCAGGCTGCAGTGCTAAAGCGTTGTTAATCATGGGGATATATGCAAAGGAGAAGATTGGTGTGGTTCAGAATTACATCACGTGAAGTACGTGGTGTTAAATGTGACACAGCGAGTCACAGGCTAAGGCTGTCAAGTAGTGTGAGTGTGAGTGTGAGTGTGAGTGTGAGTGTGAGTGTGAGTGAGGGTTGGGAGCAGCAGCTCTATACAGACACTGGGCCTACACAGCAGGAATTTTGTTTCTGAGTAGCTCAGGTCTACTTCCATGGATTAAATGCCTGTTAGCTGCTGCAGTGCATCTTCTGGCTCAGTTTCCTCCAGAAGGAATCCACTGAAAGCGTTCCCATATGAATCTCTGATATGAATCAAAGAGCAATAAGGTTTGGACAAATGATGGGAAATTCTCTTCAAAGGTATGCTCWGGGCTCTCTTCATAGGCTGCTTGTATAAACAATGCCTTTCAAAAAGCAAAGCCATAAAAGGCACAAAAATATTAACTATGGTGTTAGAGCACAAAACCATTCTGTCACTGATCTTRTTCATACTTACCAAAACAAGAATAACACAAAATAAAATTTCTTTTAAWATCTGAGGGTCTAAATCTATAGAGGATAAGTAATCACAACCCGCCCCTCTTAAAACTGACAATGACAAATCTCCTTAAAACAGATATATATCAAAGTTTATATWTGAGTTTATATCAAACTTTATTATCACTGTGCATTATGAAGTTGTTTAGAGCATTCAGAGTTTAATATTATGCAAACAGGGACAATAAGAAAAGTGTATTTTAATTGGTCATGCAGTCTTTTCATAGTTAAAGAAGAAAAATACAGAGTTATTCATCTCATTGTAATGTGGATATCTAAATTAGGTCAGGTGGTCATATGTTGTATATGTTTCCTGTCCAAAAAGACTAATCAGAAAGGTACAGAACAGATGAATACAGGTGTATGAGGGGACATGACAATATCTAAATACCTACAATATCTAAAATGTTACAATATCTAAAATGTTACAATATCTAAAGTGTTCAGAATAATATTGAATTTTACCTTGATTTTTCCTAATTTACGGACTTCACGATTTTATATCTATGTCACCATTTATATACACAAAATCTTTTGAAGTTGGGTGGTATTATACCAGCATGRAAACATTATAGAGGGCAGAAAAATCACATTTATCTTCAAACTACTGCAATATTGTTTAGTAGCCTAACTGACAATTTAATTACTCAAAATTTTTATTATTTACTGTTTTCAAATTAAACCCCATGTTACATTTTCCCTCAGTTAAGCACTTGAAATGAGACATGCAAAATGTCAATGACTTTTTTCTTAACTGCTGGTCATTTCAAGAAGTAATGTAAGTAGTGTTTGTAATTATTTTTATATGGTTAGGAASGAGATTGTTCTGAATCTTCAAGGAACAGTAATACAGACACTCAAAAATGACCTCCACAATTCACTCTTGATTTGCTCCTTCACTCTCTCTGGGTCARAAAGTGCTCTTATTCACCACCAGGAATAATCTCTATGACTGATACTTCCCTGATGGGAGCACAGAGGAGAAGAGGTCCTGAGCCCCTTTGGAGCTTTCTCATAAAGGATTCTGGAGGAAATAAATGATGTCAAGGTCTGAAGTGACTTTTCCATGACCACTATTAATTTTTCCGAAGATCTTACCTCTGAGGGCGATGGCTCCATTTCTGAAGCGAGAGCCTTGGAGAAAATCCTCTCCTTTCTTCACACCAGCCATCTTCTGTGGTTGTTTTGAAATGCCTGTGAAGGAGATCGCTCAGTCTACAGTTCAACCTGGTTTCCAAGAAACCTTGGTTCCAATAATATCTTGGATGATGGAGTATGGGCAGCCTCTACCTCTAGGCTGTTTCCATACTGCTAAAAGAATTTGCTYCAGGTAATGGTGCCTAGCTCCCTGGCCAAATCATACCTATTTTTTTTTATTCATTCTCATTGTTCTACAGACTGGGCTCATGTCTCCTTTGGGCTCTGGGTAGCATGTTTATGGCTGCAGGAAAGAACTGCTTGCTTGCTTTGTTCATTTTCTTCTGTTCACAGAAAATGTCTGGAACAATGCAAGGGTTTTGCTCCAGCCTGCCAGGCTGCTCTCATTTTCTTTTCTGTCAGACAGACATTAGTGTACTGTGGGCCCTACAGCATAGCAGGGAGATGCAGGAGGAGTCTGAGGTGTGCAAGGCCTTTTGAGCTGATTTTTGAGGGCTGAGACAGCCAAAGCTGGCTGATCGTACTGATGAACCAAGGGTCATATCCCAACCTGGCTCCTGTTCCCAAGTCACGTCACTTCAAAGAAAGAATGACCYGAGGCACACAGATAGAGTTTGTGCAAGATCAGGAGCCGGAGGCAAATTGTCTGACAGCTCTGTAACTTTGGGCAAGGAGAAAAATGCACAAAAAGGCTGATAATTATGATAACAATTGAAGTGAMTGGTTCAGAAGGACAACAGAGAATTACAACGGTAATGACAAATTATATCATCAAAGTAAGATAAATGGRATGAATTTTTACTATGATTTTAAGCAGGATGGCACAGCAAAAGTTATAGTCATTTCTGTAGCTTTAGAATTATGAAATAAAATTTTATAAATACTCCATACCCTTACTTTGGAAAAGACTGRCATATTACAGAAAAATGCTGCAGGTTTTGGCAAAAGGTTCTTTCTAGGGTTTGGGTGGTTTTGTTTTGTGGGGTTTTTTTTATTTGTTTGTAAGATTTATCTTTGATTAGTTTTTTGGGATTTTTTTTGTTTGGTTGGTTTTGTTGAATTTGAGTTGGTTCATTTGTTTTTTATGTTTTAGTTTGGTTTAGTTTAGTTTTTGTTTTATTATATTACAATATAATAGTTGTATGCATTCTGGGAATATAGGATGCAATGGCACCAGTAAACATGAAAAAGCTCACTGATGTATTTTCTCAGTTACAGTGCACATACTGCAGAGGAATGGAGGATAACTCTATTGTTTCTCTTCTCTATGATGCAATTAAATTTCCTTTTCTGTACAATGCAAGTCACAGCAGCTTGCCAGTCCTCACTGGAGACTTTAGGAAATTATTAGAATGTCAATATTTGCTTCTTTTCTACCAATATGTAGCAAAGCCACGATCTCCTTGTATATAAGTGTGTGCATGTGTGTGTGCCAAGCAAATACTCTACTGTGTATAAGGGCTAATCAGCTATGGAGTTTGAATTTAATATAATTTCCTAAGGGAGCAAACACTACAAATAAAATGTTTATGCAGAAGGTGAACTCAAACTCATCTTACATAGAAAAAAATCCTGGGATATAAAAATACATAGAATAAGACAGTGACTTTCCCAAAGGACATGTGAAAGGGAAAGACAGCAATACAGATTAGCCAATGATTGTAACTGTATTAGTGTCTTTCTTTGTGTGTTAATGACAGGCTAAGAAGGATGCTGTTAGAGATATGATCATATTTCCCTGGTAGAATGAGGAATTATGACCTCAGCTCTTTAATTTGATACACTCAGGAGGTTTGAATTTGAGTACTCTTAGATMAGAGAATCTTAGCATGGGTAGTGCTACATTGGCAGGAGCAAAAAGGAGGAGATAACGCCAGGAGAGGAGGGCTATGTGCCTAATTTTAATGAAATTATACAGCTTAAATTAGACAAGGTAGACATGATGGGAAAGTCCAATGTAATTTTTAAAAGCTTTCCAAATGTTTTTGACACAGACTTTAATTTTAATGAAAAATATTATGCATGCTACAGTGCTGCATTTTATGGATTCAGTGTACCTTTAGATAGGATAGCATTCTCAATTAAAAGTTTTCATGTTAAAAAGAATCTAGACACCCTGTTTCTTTCTGTCCAATTATTTTCCTTTTTTTTAAAAAAAAAACCCCAAAAAATCAAACATATATATTTTTAATATTTTCACTTTCTAGCCTTGAAAACAGTATGATGGATGTCTCCAGCAATTTCTCTGCAAAGATGTCTTTTAAAGAGTTTCTGTACTTACTGCCTGTTCCAGACCTCACTAAAGTAATTGTCAAAAGTCCCACTGATTTTGCTAGACTTTAGATTAGATCCTGAGAGATCTTGGAAGAATACTGTAGTATGAATGCCTTAGGTCATATAACTGTACAACTTCTCTAGCCTGCAGATACATGACAGGAACACACAGACATACCATGGCAATCAAGTAACAGTAGATAAGAGCAGAATAACAAATAAATCAATGTGAAATTAACAGCTGAATGGTATACCTTGTCCTGAGCAAGCAAAAARTTTAAAAGGATGTGTTTAAAAAGTGACTTTTAAAAAAATACCATGGACTGTGTGTCCATAGTATTGTCCAGATGTATGATTTTTATATGTGATTTGTACTTGGATAACTCCCAAGCCTGCACTGGTCCTCTGCATATCGGACTGAAATAGTGTCTCTGCATATCAGACTATAATTTTGGACAAATTCTTTTTTTCTGTTAAAAATATATTTTACTAAAACAACATATTTTGAAATAGTGTCAGGCTACTTTGCTGTGGAAACTTTGAAGCACAGCAGGAAGAGAATAACATTTTGTAGCCATGCCTCTTATAATTATGAAAGACTTCTAAAAGAAGAAATTTGGACCCTAAAATGGCAATGGATGAGTTAATCACTTTGGCTTTGGGCATAGAAATACTGTACAGTACACAGCTACTGCACAGCAGCTCCTTCAGTAGGTGTCCAGGAGCTCCCCTATTCATGAGGTTTGCTCTCTTCTGTGTTCACCTCTGGCGAACAACATCCATGTAGGAAATTTTAACCAAGGAACCAGTGTGTTAACACCTTTCCTGCCCACAATTCTGTGCAGCTCTATTGGCCTGCCGTGTATCTACAAGGATGAGAGCTGTCTGGAGGGCTTTGGGAAGCTGGGGATGTCCCTGCCCTGCTATTCCAGCTTTTGTTTTTCCAATTACAGTCTCCTTGCTGCTCTGTTAGGCACGCCAGCAGCCTCCTCCCCGCTGGACTAGCTCAATTGCCCTACTCTTTCAACCACATAAGTGGCAGCACAAGCTCTGGTGGGCAGGAGCCAGGGAGCCCGAGAGCTGTGAGTGCCGTTTTGCCCTTCCTTAGCCAAGTGGAAAGCCAGGAGTCCTGAGCAGCTCTGTTTTGACGAGAGCACAGCTGACAGTGATGCAGTCCCTTTGCCAAGCCACTCTTGCCTGAAGCACCAGCGGACTTGCCAAACCTCATTTGGGATTTTTTTTCTGCATCCTACCTTTCCCTCTGCAGCAAGCTTTGTGGTAGGGGTGGCAACGTAATTCAGAAATTGTAGTCCCCAGGGATAAGTAATAATACAGAGGGGCGAGAAGGGGAAACAGATATTGTGTCTGTAGATGACAGACAGCCCAGCTATTCCCATCTTCAGATTAGATGTCACTTATGTCTCATATTTGAGCATTTTTCCAGACTCATCTGACCTGGGGATGAGATCTGAAGAATAAGGATGGGCACACAGCACAAGACATGTCCAGGATTTGGGTCTGGCAGCACTTTGGCAAAATGACTGTAAACACAGCTCTTCAGTGGTCACTGCAATATATAAATTGAGAAAAAGTGGAAAAGAGAGAGAATTAATTCATCGTACAGCGGAGCAGAAAACTCACATCTGTCCTTTATACAAGCCAGTACACCCCATTTATTAATGCTGTTCTCCACACTGACGGGTCTAGGCAATTAACTTCCCTTGACTGGCTTCCCCAGTGTGAAGAAGGAGACAGTATGTTTATCTTGGGAACATATTGATTTCTTTTTTAAAATTCTCAAGTAAATTGCGTAATTTTCAATATGTTAGAGACTGGAAGATAAATGCCTGGTCACTTGCAATAATTAAGGGATGAACTTAATCCTCTAAATTCTGGGCTGAAACACCCCTTAAAATGGAAACATGTGAAAGGCAGTTTTGGGTAAATCAAGATTAGGTTTTTTCAGTCTGCATATTAAGGTCTACTATCAAAACTCCAGGCTCCAAGTTCTGTACCCCAGAAAAATATATAAAAATTAGCCCTTCACAAGTGCAAGCATCAAGGGCATCAGATTTTCTGAGATAAGGCAACCCATGTGCGGCACTCATCYGAGATTAAAATCCACGAGCCCTAGGGCACCTATTTGTAAAAAAGATATTTAGGTTATTTCAGTGCCCATTCTTTGTGTTTTGAGGTGGAAAAATATGTAACACTAGATTTTATGTAAAGCTTGTTCCTTCAGCTTGTTAACTCTCCTTCCTCCCTCCTCAAGTCTCTCAGTCTTACTCAAGTCTGCTGTAGTCTAAGCTGAAAGGGAAGAAAGGGTTCCAGAATTAAGGASTGTCTAAAATTTCAAAGCAAATGGCTGTGCTCGGTACAAGAAAACTGGATGATTAAGATGCGTTATGACTTCCAACATTTTAGAAAGATTTGGCCTGTTTACTGTGAGCCTCCTTATCCAAATTTTATTTACCCTGATGTTTTTCACTTTGAACAGATGGTGAATCAACCTTCCGGGTCTAAGGCTGGCTGGGCTTTTTGAAAAAGATTTAAARTAATAAATAAAAGGATGGATAAAGTTCATCCTGGTAGAGAGGCTGGATGAGCAAATACAAAACACAGAGCACAGTTAAGATGAAATGTAGAGAAGTGGAAGCTGCATCTGTCAGGAGCAAGGAGACAGCCAAGGTGAATCATGGCACGTTCTCATGTACAGCAGACCCGGCTGTGCCAACCATSCTGACATTGGTGGTGCCTCACCCCACGCTTTGTCACTGCAGTGGGAGTCACAGGCTTGCCAGCAGCACTGAAATGGCACAGCGCTGCTGCCAGGCTGGGGGAGCCAGGCTGATCCGTGCACCAACAGACAACTTGCAGCATGCCTGTCCAAGCCTTTTGGCTTTAATCAAATTCAGGTGGCCTTTCTTTCATCAAGAACTACTCTGGGCCCTGCACTATCAAGCTCAGGAAATCTGAATTACAAATRTCATTTCAATGAGCCTCACATGAAAGAGGTAATCTAAGATGAAAGTCAGGAGRAAGTGTTGTTCTAGAGGCTGAGATCAGCAGCACAAAGAGTAAGGTCAGGCTGATGGAAATGGCAGCAACAGTAAAAAAATGGAGGCAAATAGCATAGAAATCAGAATTCAAGTGGAGACTTATAAAACAAATATTAGGCCAATAAATGAGGAAGCCTCAATATAAAGCATCAGGAAGAAATGACCTCTGAGGAAAATGTCATGAAGATGTGAAATAAAACATAGGAAAATTAACAGGAGGCAAGAAGTGTCTAAACCAAAGGCAGAATAGAAGCAGAAAACTCAGGCATAATAATTACCATATCTAGAAAAAGAGAAAAATGCAATTAGAGGTGGAGCTAAAATGGGGTGTTTATTTAAAAAGCTCATTAGTAGTGGGGGGACACCCTGGCAGCAGAGAGCCCCTGCACRGTCCTGCTCTGTGGTGCTACCAGCCCAGACCTTGCTGCACACAGGAGATGTGCTGGCCCCAGACCATGAGCATTTTCCAGGCAACTCCTGCCGTCTAAGCTCTGTGGAATCTGGCTGGAGTTTAAAGCCAAAATGCTGTTAGCAATCCACTGGGGTGGATGTTTCCACTGGCAGAGAATCACTGGCAATGAATCAAGCAGTCAGTGAATGAAAAATAAGTACAGCCAGACATTTGATAACAAAAATATTGTCAGAGAAAATCTCCAGCTCATTCAGGGATGTCTGTTGTTGTGCTTGAGGTGTCTCTGTGTTTTGGGAGCTGGGCAGAAAGCAGAAAACAAGATACACTGCTTCACTAAAGCGTAAATATACCATGGATTTTCATCCATTTCAGCAAACTGCTTTTTTTGGGAAAATTCTCAATAATCCCCAGGAAGTGCTAGTGAAAACCAAAACTGGATGCTTTCAAACACAGGACCCTTCTCTGAGCAAGGCAAAGGGTAMATACCTGTTCAGCATAACTGTGGAGGTCATAGGATTTGGATTTTCCCTTCTCAGGTGGGTACTATCACTACTGGGTCAAAAATTAACAGTCAGAAAATTTCAGGTAGATCCAGCTCTGGCAGTTCAGGAAGCTGCTGCCCACTGTTTTCTGTTCTGTCTGTCTGCCAAAGGTTGCTGGTATTAAGACATCAAGCTATGAACTCCAGTGGCCAAGGTATGGGCTCAGTTTAATCAAGCCTGATTTGTAATCCCCAGTGAAGTGTCGAGTTAAGCAGTGATTAAGATGGTCTTAAACCACCTCAGCTTTTAGCTTCATTGCAAGTGAGACAGAGCTTTCACATAGTTCTTGACCTAATGTATATTTGAAATAATTTAAATCCATGTAAAATGGAATAGCACCACCAGAAGATATTGAATAATCTTTGCAAATAGTGATCCTGAAAGAGATTTGAAGAAGTATCTCACAGTATGTGAACTATATTCAGAGGGCACTCACATAAATATATGACAGCCTTGTACAAATCTCTGCACAAAGCCACTGAAACCAAGAAGCCAAACACTAAATTTTCACATCTGCATTGTAACAGTGGATATTGACTGTACCAATATAATTAGCAATCTGCAAAAATAATTAAAATAACAAAAGATTTCTCAGTTTATTCCGGATTCATGGCAGAAAAAAATGCTTAAAGTGACAGAAAAATCCCCTGGATGTAAATGCATGAATGTTTCAGGACYGGGCTAGTATCCTATCATAGATAGCCATCCTACTGATAATCAAACTGGTTTTGTAGTGCATCTGGTTTGCTTTTTATTCTTGCAGACAGATATTGCAGAAAACCTTTCCTTCTTCTGGCTGTTACTTCCCCTCCTTTGTTTTTTGTGCTTTTCTTCTATTTATTTCATGTTTTCCTTATTTTCCCTATCAGTTGCTTTCTTCTCTTCAGTCATTTTTCTCCCTTTTGTTCTGCTTTCAGCAACATTTCTTTCTTCTTTGCAGAGATTCCCTTTTCATTACAAGAGAAATCTGGAAGAAAAATGATTGAGGAGTATTTCCTCTGCCTCACCAGAGGAGACTTGCTGACATAGTGAGCCATCTCTCAAAGGGACTGAGTTGGGCTCCTGAGATGCACACTCTATGTCAGCTCTGCTTTTCTTTTGCTGCTATATGCTGTTTCATTACACACTTCTTTCCCAGGCACCCTTGGTGTTAAGATTCACCTTTCCCTGTTCTGCTAATCATCTATAATGCCTTCTTAATCACTTTAAAATGTCTGTCCTTCAGTTTGTTCCTCTGCATTACTGCCTGGATTGTCTTCCAGGTGCGATGTGAGGACCTCCTCAGCCAGGAGCCATCACCTCTAGTCTTGTATCTGGTGGTATAGATATCCAGAGAAAACAGCTGATGGGATAACTGCCCAATCCCAGCATGTATGAACCCAGGTCTGCACTATTTCTTTTGAGTGTGGAGTCTTTAAATAAACAAAGAATAAACTGAGCAGTTGTTACTTTAGAGCAAATCCAAATAAAAACACAGGAGATTCAGAATATGGAACTGGGATACCAAAGGAAGAGAAATACCTTCACTAGTTAATAAAATGGCAAATAATAACCTTCTTGTACTTGCCCACACAAACATATCTAGAGCAATAAGTTTTCATAAAGATATAAAATTGGTTAAAAAATTTCAGAGTATTGTTTTTGAGATTGCCTAAGTCAAATGACTTCTAAGAGATTGGTTTGTGTTGTTTTGTGCAAATTTGTTTAATTTTTCTTTCCATTAATAACAACTGAAGGGAAAGAGAAAATATTGCCGTAGCAAATGTACAGAAGCTCTAATCAGTTCAAGGACCACTAGTTTTTATTTCTTTTTCTGTCTTTAAATATTTCAGCATTAATTCAATGTGCATGCAGTACTGTAGCTGCCCATCTCAACTATATGTTCTTACAAACACAGGACCGTGAAACAGAGATCAATATCACAGAGGGGCTATAATCAACATGCAGATTAATGAACAGAATTGTATGCACCAGGGAACAGCAGAAGAAAGACTAGCTGTGCAATTTAACTGCTGAGTCGCTACTAAATCTCTGCTTTCTATCAATCTCTCTTCATTATAGCTATTGATGCGTAGCAGACATAGTTATTCAGAGCTGCTGGGGTTCAAACGAATTGAAGACCTTAATGAAAAGTTGGGATTATTTTCTACCTCTGAGTCTGTGACAAGGTCCAAGAGATTATTCCCATTTTTCTCCTTGAGTAGGATCTTTTGGTAATCCTTTTGCTCAGTAAAACTAGTAAAGTGAATTAATAGTTAAGCAGAAGCTTCCTGGAACAATTTTAAGTCTATCTGTTTCAATGTGCTTTTGAATGAAAGTTCCAACTTTTCATCACTTTAATTAAGTGAAGTGCTATAGAAAATTAGTATAGTGTAGTGGTGGAAATGACCTCCAGTTATGTATTATTTAGCTTAGTTACCTGCAATGAAAGCTTGTTAGCCCCGTCAAACTGTCTTTTTAATGCTTTCTTTGGACCTTTTTACAGACATATGGCTCAGCAGTTCCTGAAGAGGCTCTTCTTTACTTKCACAGGCTCCACTTGGGGGGCAGTTTCTCACAATGCTCATCCTTAAATTTCCTGCTGSTTCACATAATTTCTGCTCTTCCCATTCTTTATTCACATCCCTGAGTTTTTTGAATTTTCTTGCTTTGTAGTTATGCCCTTTCATGTAGATACCTGATGAAAAACTGTCCCTCTCTCTTTTATTTCCCTCTTCTTAAATTGGTTTGGTTTTAATTTTTTAAATAAAATCGAGTACCTTGCTTTCTCCTATTGGCTTTACAGCACTATTCGTTAATTCTTTACCACTCTCATACAATTTTTTTTCTCTTCAGTTAATCCCTGTAGAAACATGATTTTTAATTACACCACTCTAAATTCTCTCTTAGCACATGGAGGAAAACTAAAGCCCCAAGATGTCATCCTTTAGCTTATTCAACAGAAAATTGCACTGAATTTTTGATGGCCCTTACTGTTTATTACAGACTCATCTCTAGTTGTATGTTTACATTGCAACTTCTCAGCTCTCACTGAGAAATTTGGGTTCTTTTAACTCATTGTTTTCCAATCCTCTTCTGTGTTGATGCTCAGTATTTTTATTAATCTTCACCAGTTAAAAAAAATTAAAAAAAATTCTTGCTGGCCCAATTTGACTGATTTTTGGGCTCTGAATTTTTAAGGCAGCTGCATGTGTTACATTTAGGGTGACTATAATTTTGCTATTTTGAACATCATTCCCCAAGTTCTCCATGATCCAACATTAGAAATCCAAATGTGGAATCTCTTCTAACTCACTGTCTGCTCTTTTCTTTCAAATTCATAGACAGCCAATCAAATATACACAGCTTTTGCTCATTGTTTTATCATGTTGTGAAGCACCCCCATCTCATTTTTAGAAAATTTATACTGAAAGTACAGGTGAACATAAAATTTTATTGAATCTTTAAACAAAGTTATTTGCCATCTTTCCTTCAATAACATTGGGTGTCTTATACCCTGTTAAAAGATGTTGTAAGAGGACCCTTTTTTCTCTTCTCACATGGTTCCTGACTGGGTTTCTTCTGGCACTATTTCTGCATCAATAAATGGACTCCTATCAATCTGTCTATTCCTTTGCTAACAGAAGATTATCCCAGAGAGGATTGCCTGAGAAGATCCAGCTTTTATTTTCCCTTTCAGGGTCACTTGGCTCATCTGAGAATCTCTTTTACCTCTCTCCAGTCACAGGTTTGCACATGAGTGGAAATTCCCCAGCACTCTTCAGAGCAATCTTTGACCTTTTTGTCACAACTCCTGTCCTGGCACCCGCAAGGCAACGGGCCATCCTGCTCTCTCTAACTGGGTCACAGATGGCCCAAGCCACACTCTTCRCTTGCTCACGGAAGGAACATCCACGAGATAAATTAGAACAGATGTACAGAAACTTCTTCTTTTGGCATTTACACCACCCTCTGGTCTAATTAATCCTGACATTGTGACCATCGTAATATGAACTGCAGCAAAGGAATGAAATAGCAGATTGTCCTCTTGATGGCAAATATGCTTATTTTCCAGTGAGACATGATTTTATGTTCCTTTTTCTGTGAGACAAGTTCTTATTTTCTCCTGCTACCTCTAAACTTATGMCAGTGAGACAAACCACCATGAAACCCTTACACTGATGCTTGATTCAATTCCCATGAATGGAAAGTAGATGTATTTAAGAAAAAAAMCCAAAACAAACCTGTCTACTTTCACCCATCACTTCTGATGCAGTATTTCATATCAGAATTCTCATCTGTTTTTCTGGTAATAAGGTACTGTGCTAACAATTTTGGGTACCTGTTAATAATATATGTGGCAGTTATACATATTTTATACTAAAGGCTGTCCTAAAAGCTACATCCTTAAAGGTAATAACCTGCTTATAAAAACACTTTCTTGAATTATTTATACTTATTTGGAGCAAMAAAATCAACTATCTTTTTTATAAGGTCAGGCAAACAAGAACCATTTATAATGCAGTAACATATCTTGGGACTAGGGTGGCTTAATATTTATTTTTTTAATCACATGGGTAAGACAGTTTTCTGCTATGTAACTAACCAAGCAAGACTTGTCTATAAAGCATTCTAATGTGACTCTATAGGTTAATAGAAAATTACTAAAAGAATAATGTCTGAGAATGCTTTCACATGCAGGGATAACAGAAAAGATTTTTGTATAACCTCATCTCTTTCTGTTAAAATTTTAAAAATAAGTCATACTGACAGAAATATTATTTTGAAAAAATTACAAAAATCAATTAAAATTTTAGGTCAATGGTGATAATGAGTGTCATCAGACTGAATAAAAATTAGAAACCTGTCACAAACCAAGCCCCATTTTTGATCAGAAATCTTGTCTATATGGATATTACCACATGTAATAATCCTTATTCTTCATTGTCTAAGACATTGCCTGTAAAGAGAGTGCAAATTTCTATCATGATGTTATGGGATTTTCACACAGTCTATCCCATGTACTCTGCATTGCTATTTACATAATATCTTACAAGAAGAGGGGTTAATTCTGAAGYAGTTTTGTGTGACCAGTCTGGTCTCCAACAACTTTCAGGTCACCTGTGGAGTCTAAGTATTCAAGGTCTTTGTTTTTAGTCATATCTGGAATGGACAGTACAATAAATTGTATAATTGGAAAAGTTCCACAGAAACCAGGTGATAGCAGCTTTATATAAATTCAGATCTGTTCTTTCTCTACATGCTTTAGCTCTGTGTTTTGAAGAACTCTGGAGACATGAGCAGCCAAAAAGATCGCTGGCAATTCCTGTGTGAAAGAGAAAAGATGCTTTGAAGGTAACACTGACATTTAGCATCATTTGTCAATAATGGTTTTGCGTTATTACCATATTCCAAGAGTAGGAAATAGTAGTGGGTTTTCTGTTACCTGACGGAGTGATTCCCAAATCCACGAATATATTTCAATATCAAYTCATAAATGCCTCCTGAGAAAATGCTCCCACAAAAACATATAGAAAGAAATTCTCCATTGGCTTCCAATTCAATGCAAAAGCCATGTGCCTTCTGGCATAAATTTAGTCTTACTTCATTTATGTCACTGGAGTTAATTTACAAGAACAATAAAAAATTATTAAAGTGATATTAGAGAATGTATTTATATTCAGAGAATAAAACTCACAGTATCTTCATTTCCCTACCTGAGAGTTTTCTTTCTCTTTTTCATTTTAGGTAATTTTGTCTTATATTTAAGCCTCAGAAAGCTGTAAGGCCTGATGCACATTGTCATGTATTAGGACTCTCATTTCTTTGAAATTTTTTGCAACCAAATGAACTTTTGTGAGTATCTATGTGCATTGCTTTGAGGGTTATAAGCATCTGTGAACCCAGTGTTCAAGAGAATGGGTGCCAGAAGAACACTGAATGATTTTTTGAGCATACTTTTCTCCACATTACTACCCATCCATGTACATAAGATACTGCCAGCTCTCAAACAGTTATGTTAGCATTTGTGCACTGTGTTTTTCCAGGGCACATGAGTGAACATATTAGGCTGATTGTATGCTTGGATAGCTAACACTATATGTCTTCCATAACCACCTGCTTTGTATGAGTTCAAACCGATAGCAAGAAAAAATTGCTTCTGCTGTTCTCCTTCGCTGTTATTGTAAAATAAAAAAATAGAGAARAATATTCATGTAGATGGATCTTCAGTATTATTTCCTTTTCTGTTTGATTTTATTCTTGGCTGGGGTGGGTGCAACCTTTTAACCAGGGATAGGTATTAATAGAACTACTGTTGAGGAGAAATCAGCAGTCTGTGAAGAAAACTGTTGCCTCCAAATCAGAGGAGGAAGAAAGCCCCAAATGCTCTGGTCTTCTGGCTGCAATGTTGCCACAAATCTATGTGGAAATAGATTGTTGCTGTCATTCATATAAGAGCTGTGACAAAACTTTGATATAAGACTTTGATTACA